>NC_134563.1:29872628-30183295 GCF_025594145.1 Primulina tabacum
GTAAATAGAGCTTTATGTGATTTGGGTGCTAGTATAAATTTAATGCTTTTTTCTATTTACAGGACTTTGGAGCTTGGCGACGTGAAACCTAGCACTATTACTTTGCAGCTGGCAGACAGATCACTTACCTATCCACGAGGGATAGTAGAGGATGTGCTGGTAAAGGTAGACAAATTCATATTTCCTGCTGATTTTGTCATCTTAGATATGGAAGAAGACCAGGAGACTCCGCTTATCTTTGGAAGGCCATTCTTGGCCACCGGGAAAGCCTTGATTGATGTGCACAAGGGCGAGCTCACATTGAGAGTAGGTGGAGAAGAAGTCGTGTTCAACATCTACAACACCATCAAAGGACCAAATGAGGTAAGTACTTGTAATAGCATTGATATAATTGATTCATGTGTATCTCATGTTGGTGCAGGTAGGATGACAAAAGACTCTTTAGAGAGATGCTTGTTGGAGTCAGCTTCCACAGTGGATGAAGAGGACTGGGATGTGCGAGAGGATTTACTTTCTCTTAATACGCTACCTAAAGAAAAGATTAATGCCCAACATGAAGAGTTACTTGAGAATGCAAGTAAAGAGGTACCAAAAGCATCCCCTGCATTGAAGGAATTACCGAGTCATTTGTGCTATGCATTCTTAGACGAGAGTTCGTCACATCCGGTAATTATATCTTCTGCTCTTACTATTGATGAAATGGATAGGTTGTTGAGGGTGTTGCGAGAATTTAAGTCTGCTTTGGTATGGACAAGTGCTGATATAAAGGGGATTAGCCCTACTGTTTGTATGCATAAAATACTGATGCATGAGTCCTATTCCCCCTATGTTGATCATCAGAGGAGGCTTAATCCAGCCATGAAAGAAGTTGTGAGGGCTGAGGTATTAAAATTGTTAAATGCTGGTGTTATTTATGCTATATCTGACAGTTCTTGGGTTTCACCAGTACAAGTAGTGCCTAAAAAGGGAGGTATAACTGTAGTAAGAAATGAGAATAACGAATTGATTTCAACTCGTCCAGTGACTGGTTGGCGAGTGTGTATAGACTACAGGAAATTGAATGATGCGACTAGGAAAGATCACTTCCCCCTTCCCTTTATTGACCAGATGCTTGATAGAGTAGGTTGTTATCATTATTATTGCTTTCTAGATGGTTATTCAGGTTATAATCATATTGTCATAGCACCGGAGGATCAGGAGAAGACTACCTTCACTTGCCCCTACGGTACATTTGCTTTCAGGAGAATGCCATTTGGTCTCTGCAATGCACCTGCTACTTTTCAGAGGTGTATGATGCCCATATTTTCTGACATGGTCGAGGAAATAATGGAAGTTTTTATGGATGATATCTCTGTATTTGGTTCATCTTTTGATCATTGTTTGCAGAATCTAACGCTTGTTTTGCAGAGATGTCAAGCAAAGAATCTAGTGTTGAATTGGGAAAAATGTCATTTCATGGTTCCAGAAGGTATTGTGCTTGGGCACAAAATTTCGGCTAGAGGGATAGAAGTGGACAGAGCCAAAGTGGTGGCAATCGAAAATATCCCACCGTCGAGGAATGTAAAAGGGATCAGAAGTTTCTTGGGACATGCCGGGTTCTATCGTCGTTATATTAAAGATTTCTCTAAAATTACTAGACCTTTATGTAATTTATTAGAGAAAGATTCTACATTTATTTTTGACGATGATTGTTTGCAGGCGTTTAACAGGATCAAGGCAGCACTGATTTCCGCACCCATCATGATAGTGCCTGATTGGAATGAGCCCTTTGAGCTCATGTGCGATGCTAGCGACTATGCTGTGGGAGCAGCATTGGGACAAAGACGAGACAAGATGTTCAAAGCTATCTACTATGCAAGTCGTACACTCAATGCAGCTCAACAGAATTACACAACTACTAAGAAAGAAATGCTAGCAGTGGTGTTTGCATTCGACAAGTTCAGAACATATCTCATAGGCACCAAGGTAACTGTTTTCACTGACCATGCAGCTCTTCGCTACTTGTTTGCCAAAAAGGATGCCAAGCCCAGGTTGATACGATGGATACTCCTACTACAAGAATTTGACTTTGAAGTCAAAGACAAGAAAGGTTGTGAGAACCAGGTGGCTGATCACCTGTCACGACTAGAGCTGGAAGAAAGAACTGAAGGTGGAGTTATCAATGAGTCGTTCCCAGACGAACAACTCTTCAAGGTAAATGTTACGCATCCTTGGTTTGCAGATATAGCAAATTTTCTGGCTGCAGAGGAATTACCTTCAGATTTAACTTATCACCAAAAGAAGAAATTTCTTCATGATGCCAAGTTTTATCTGTGGGATGATCCTTTCTTGTTCAATAGATGCGCTGATCAGATAATTAGACGATGTGTAGCTGAGGAAGAAGCGGGTATGATTCTAGAACAGTGCCATTCCTCACCCTACGGTGGACACTTTGGAGCATCTAGAACAGCAGCTAAAGTATTACAGTCAGGTTTTTATTGGCCTAGTTTATTTAAAGACAGTTATACTTTAGTTAAGTCATGTGACAAATGCCAAAGAGTTGGCAATATTTCTAGACGACATGAATTACCACTAACAAATATTTTGGAGGTGGAACTCTTTGATGTCTGGGGCATTGACTTTATGGGTCCCATCCTTTTATGGTCAATCTTACATTTTACTTGCTGTTGATTATGTATCCAAATGGGTGGAAGCAATTGCCACCAGTACTAATGATGCTCGAGTTGTTGTTAAGTTTGTCCACAGGAACATCTTCACAAGATTTGGAACGCCTAGAGCCATTATCAGTGATGAAGGTACACATTTCTGTAACAAAATTTTTAACTCACTATTGGCCAAGTATGATGTGAAGCACAGGGTGACACTGGCATACCACCCGCAAGCTAATGGGCAAGCAGAGATATCAAACCGGGAGATCAAGCAAATATTAGAAAAGACAGTGAAGACAAACCGGAAGGATTGGGCGATCAAGCTAGATGACGCTTTATGGGCGTACATGACTGCATACAAGACACCAATCGGGATGTCACCTTATAGGTTGGTCTTTGGGAAAGCTTCCCATCTACCTCTGGAACTGGAGCACAAAGCATTTTGGGATATGAAAAAGCTCAATTTTGATATGGGAGCATCGGGCGAGCAACGACTGTTACAGTTGAATGAGATGGAGGAATTCATGAATGATGCATACGAAAATGCAAGGATATACAAAGAAAAGACCAAGAGATGGCACGACAAGCAGATTCTTCGACGAGATTCGAACCAGGGCAACAGGTGTTATTATTCAATTCTCGACTGAGGTTGTTTCCTGGTAAATTAAATCACGATGGTCTGGACCATTCACAATTGAAACAGTGTACCCACATGGTGCAATTGAGTTAAAGTGCAAAAATGGTGAGACATTCAAAGTCAATGGTCAGAGGGTCAAACACTATTTTGGGAGTGAAGTGAGACACATGGACAACATCCCACTTGGAGAACCAAAGTAGACATGCATAAGTCGGGCTGACGACGTTAAACCAAGCGCTTGTTGGGAGGCAACCCAACCAGTATCTTTTATAGCTTTCGTTTTCTTTATTCGCTTTTATTTTATTTTCAGTAGTATAATTGTTTTTACATTTTCTTTTTATCTCATTTGGCATGTGAAAATTAGATACTGATTTATGCATTTTTATGTAGGTACAAGTTGAAACAAGGCAAGGAACGAACTCGTTTTGGCATGAGCTGCACCTGAATAGCGCCAAGCTCCATACAAAAAGCGCCGCAGTGCTAAAAGCAGAGAAGGAAGCGCCACGGCGCTGCCAAGGAAGCGCCGAGGCGCTAAAATGCGAAGACTAGGCGCCGCAGCGCTAGATAATCAGCGCCTAGGCGCTGAAAGCCGAAGGTTAAGCGCCGCGGCGCAACTTAATCAGCGCCGTGGCGCTAGGTCGTTTTATATGAAAAAAAAGGAGGGACCGAGAGTTATTTTCAGAGAAGCAAGAACCCAGCGCCACAGCCCCTCATCGCCTCCTCCACCAAAATTTCGACCCTCCACCATAAATCTCCACCACTTCTCCTTCAAAAAACCATATTATACCACACAACACAGCCTGCACCCCAGCAGCCACGTGCACAGACCAGGGACCCCTGTATGGATGAAGTCGATCTTAAGCTGGAGAGATTGTTGAGGATGACGCGTGAGCACCAGGCGTACGTTTATGATTATCATCGCGTGTTTTCGCAGCATTACCCCCCTACCAACCCATCTGGTGAGCCATTCCCACCACAGCCTACATTCGGACATGAACCTGATGATAATGAGGAGGAGCCTGAGCTGTCAGGCGAGGACAGCGAGTCCTGACGCTCACTGTGTGAGGTACGGAATCCCCCGTTTTTTTATGCTTTATTACTGTACATTGGGGACAATGCACGTACTTAAGTTTGGGAGGGGGGGGGTCGTCTACTTGTCAATAACTGTCATTTACTGCCCATTTACTCTGCTTTACTTTTGGCTTTCAGTTTTCAGTTCGTATTTTTAGGTGCTTGATCAGCTATGCGAAAAAAAAAAAACCGTTTATTTATTTTCATTGCATGTTAGAATTGTTAGGACTAGTCATGGATAAGCTATCGTGAGGCCGACGATGAAAATAACATCGTGAGTCTGAAGCATGAACGTATTCGTGAGTACTTGGGAGTCACATTTTATCGCACTGTCATGTTTGTTGATATTATCGGTGCTCAGAGACGATTTGCGTGCTTGTGATGCTAATTAAACGAGAGAAGTCTGATTTTTAGTAACCCTCGCATGACATTGATTGACCCTTTTGCGAACACAGAGATGATCTAGGCAATTTTTCTCAATATCTTTGGGCCTGTCTTCTTTATTCATTATCATTTGTTAGCCCATTGAGCCTCGAGTAGATTGAGATGATTGACTTTTCTTTGTGCACCTAACTCATATATCATTTCGATTGAAAATTGCATGTGATTAGTTTGTATGAGATGACTATTGGATTGACGGAAATCTAGAACTTGTTTGGACACTTTTCGAGGCGAAATATGGATAATATGTGACATAGGAATGATTTAGGCGATCTTTGGAACCGTTTAAGCCTTCGAGCCTACCAAATGAACATGATATATCCCTAGTGTCCCATTTTGAGCCTACTAAAAATCAAGTGGCGTGTGTCAATGACACACAAATAGCCCCCACTTGTATCTAATCTACATCCCACAACAACTATCTAATGAAGCTTATACACTTATTGTCCTACCTAAATTTTGAGAGAAATAAGTTCATTGGTGTTGGAATGATTCAAACACTCCTTGAAAAGATAAAGAGAAAAAATGAATGTACAGAAAGGAGTTCAAAAATAAGAAAAAAAATGAAAAGAATGAATCAAAAGTGGTGAAAAAGAAAGCATTTGGGAAATGAAGGATATGAATGAAAAGAAAACAATAAG
Source organism: Primulina tabacum (assembly GCF_025594145.1). Taxonomy (NCBI): domain Eukaryota; kingdom Viridiplantae; phylum Streptophyta; class Magnoliopsida; order Lamiales; family Gesneriaceae; genus Primulina; species Primulina tabacum. The sequence continues at coordinate 29,878,067 of NC_134563.1, forward strand.
TGGGTGGTGAGTGGAAAGAAGATGAAAATGAGTGAAATTGATGAAGTTCAAATATTTCTCTCAAATTTTGATTTCCATATCTTTATTGTAGCCATGAGCCGTAGCCTAATGTTACAAGCCTACAAGACCTATTAACCTTGTCACATGTATCCAATATACTAGTGGAGAAAAGTTGTTCAAGTCAAGCATATGGATACCTGATAAACATGGTTAACGAGTATAAACTTTAATCATTTGCATGCAAGCATCTCATTGTGTGACTTCAGCTTTGGTATACTTGTGATGAATATCTTTTGAGCCAAACAATCACCAATAAAGCCCTTTGTGATCTGTGTAAGCAAATGTGTATTTTAATGAAGTGTAAGTTGCACCGAACTGAGGATTTTTTTAAGTTTGTGAGGCGATTTGGCATTGCGAATCTATTTGCGCATTCGATGAGGTAAATAAACATTGACATACCACACACGCACGTGACTCTCCAGTAAAATACGAATCACATGAAAATAAATGAATCTGAGGTCACTGTCACTTTTGCAGGGATCCAAACTCTCCAATTTGTTCAGTAAACAATTTAATCTGTGAAACATGTTTGATAAAAACTATAGTATACTGGATATAAAATATGTTAAGCAAAACTTATAAATATCATACCTCATTAATCATTGCAGCTTGTGTATTTAAATCGGGCTCTAGTCTTTAGATTACTGTCTTCAATCCTCGTCTTACTTCATCAGTGTAAACACAGGTTCCAGAATATTGGAGCATTGGATTGAGAAAATATGCTAAAAACACACAAATTTAAAATTATATAACGATAACCACAACAATGGATTTATTTTTTGTAAATATAATCTAATTTTACCTGCAGCATGTAGGTGTTGGTGTACTTGATTATACCAACGCTCATCAATCATATCCCAGTACAATTGCCAGTCTTTCACACTTTCTTTTATAGATAATTTAGCTCTATCCATTGCTTCATATATAATCGACAGCGTTGGCTTATTGTCTTGATCAACCAACTTCAAAACTTTGACGAGAGGTTCCATTGCTGTGCATATATCACTAGCCGACTTCCAAAATTTTGTGTCCAAAATGATCGCTGTAATATTTTTCGACATATTTTCTTCTCTTGCTTGTATTGTTGTACTCGTGCCACTCAACTGAAGTGCACAATCTCTTCAAATCTTGAAAATACCGGACGAGATTTTCTAAAGAAATAAATTCAGTAGCAAAGCGAGTGATTCCAGGTCTCAACAATTCATTATCATTCGTGTAGATTTTCATTAAGTTCACGATTTTGTCACTATTGTATATAAAACTTGTTATTTGCTTTGCTTTATCAATGCACCTCTTTGCCTTTGTCATCTTACCAATATCTTCAAGCATAAGATCAATGCAGTGTGCAGCACAAGGTGACCAAAACATGTGAGGTCTTTCAATCATCAATTTTTGTCCAGCAGCTTTGTTTGCACTTTCACTATCTGTAACCACATGTACAACATTTTCTTCTCCAATATCGTCAATAACATTATTCAAAAGAGATAATATAAAATCGGCTGTCTTTCTTTTGTTTGTGCAATCCACTGAACTATGAAATATCATGTTGCGATCGCAGTATATCATAAAATTAATGATAGGATGCTTGTTGCGTGTGCTCCAACCATCACACATTATTGTACATCCATATTTTGGCCATTTGGATTTTAATGTATTCAAATATATAGTGATATCTTCTACCTCCTCTTCCAGGAAAACACCACCTATTTGACGTCCCGAAGGACCTTGTACTCCAGGTCCAACATCTGCGATGGTATTAATCATTGCTTGGTAGTATGGACCACTATCTGCTGCATGAAATGGAATTGCATTGTATATAAACCATTTTGAAATAGCCTTCCCAACATCTTTGACCTTTTCAGGAGCAAACCAATTTTTTATACTCTTTCGTTTTGATGAAAACATGTAAGAATCAATCCCTTTCGATGGTAACTGAGCTCCCTCTCGTACGCTAAAGCTACGAGTCATCTGTTTTCTTAAATTGGGATTTGCACTTGGTGATGATGAACTACCACCAACATTTCCTGAAATTAAATAATATAATCTAATCAGAATTTTTATATTATTCCATTAAAATTATGTTTTTAAAATGATACAATAATTTTGAACCATATCGGATATGCATCAACTATAAAAATAAAATATTTATTTACCTGAACCATATCGGTTTTGCATATCTTCCTCAAATGCTCTTGTTCTACGACTTTCTTTCATTGCATTTCGCAATGCCCTATTTTCCATATCTTGTAAAGTTTCTTCATAGGTATTATCAAATTTATCATCATCTCCACTGTCACTGCAATTATCGAGTCCATGTATGCTCTGTTGAATTGCATTAATAGCAATTTCTTTCTTCTTTTTGATTAAATTTCTCTCGTTCTTAGTATCTTGAAGATGTTTCCGGAACATCAATGATATTTCTTTTGGAGCTTTAGTGCATGACTCAACATTTCCAGCAACATGAGCAATATGTTGCTTTAATCTTGTAATTCCACCAGTTATAATTTTTCCACAAAGTTTGCATTGTATTGTCTTTCTATCACCTCTGATGGATTTACCAAACTCCCAACCAATATCGAGTTTTGGAGCCATTGTTCATAGGATTTACTGATTTGCACTTTAAAATAAAGAAATTGATAAATTGTATCAAGAAGAAAGTGTAATTGATTTGCATTTTAAAATAATAAACCAAATATATAATAATGTATATATTTATTTAAATGCACAAAAATATAAGTAGAAAAAAATTGGTTGTTTTTTTTCTCTTTTTCAGGAATGTTTGAATATGTTTTTAACAATTATATAATACAAATTTATAGTTGGATTAATATTTGAGCCAAACTATTATTAATAAAAGTCGTTGAGTCAATTTAGATGATATAATATTTATATTATATTTTAGAAAATATAATCATGTACACATAATTAAGTAATAAATTCACTATAATTTATATATATTTCAAGTCCAACTACATATATTCACACAAATCTAACGAAATATATTCGAATTAAGTAATCATGAAAATAAAAAATCATTATATAACAAATATTCCGGAAACAAAAAATCAGTCATCTTGCAAACAAAAAATCATTATATAACAAATATTATAATTTTTATCATCAAAATGTAACTAATCAAATTTACTAAAGTAAAATTTAAAGTAATTTTATTTGCGTATATTTTTTAAATGTAAATTAATTTTATTTTAGTATATTTTATATTTTTAAGTAATTTTATCTTAGTATATTTTTTAAATTTTAAAGTAATTTTATTTAAGATTTCATCTTTCATATCAAATTACTTTAACAACATAAATGTAAAATAATGGGTGAGATTTAATACCTATATATCAAAATGTTTTAATTACTGTCATTAGTATTAATAATGTAATTTTTTATCACATAATTATTAATTTTTACAATAGTAATAAAGATTCTAATAAAGTTTACAGTGAGCTATTTACATCTTTTAGAAAACAATAATAATAATAATAATAACCCTCACTCGGTTTATTAATTTGTTTTTTCACTGTCTGGTTTTTTTTTCCTTTCCAAACTTCTTTAATTATACTAACATATTAATTGCTTAATTTAAAATTAAGATACGACAAAAGATTTTATTAAGATGAATTTAGTCGCTCTTCAATGGATAAGGGCCAGGAAAATAGAGTACTCGTAGTCCTATTATGAACACTTTTATAAATTCCTAATTTTATTTTATTTTTTTTAAAATACTTTCATATGCTCTGTTTCGTACTAGAATAAATCAACGACCAATAATAAATATAATTAAAAAAATCAATAACGTTACCTCTTAATATTCACTAGTACGAAATAAATTATCAGATCAACGATCAAAATAATAACATGTCAATGTTAAACATTATTACAAAAAATACAATACAAAACAACATCAATTCAATAATAATAAAATAAATTAATACCTGAATCAGAAGAAATGGTTCCACTTGGGATGAAAATATGGGAAGATCGGTGGTGTTGAATTGCAATTGAATTCGGTGTGCAGATGAAAACTTGCGGAGAAAATAAATTCGGTGTGCTGGCAAAATGCGGACATCTGTGCAATTTAAAGAGGAAGAGGAGGAGTCACGGGACTCCTCAGTGTCACTGTCGCGGTCAGAATCCGCGACAGTGTCGTCCCGTGACTCCGCCTTAATACTTTTTCTTTTTTAATTTAGAATCCGGAGTTTGGAATATCGGATTGTAATATTTGTATGTGCTCAAAATTGCATTATTTTTACTACAAAGCAAAGATACGACGTGCATTAGGACCTACAATTGCATTATTTGTACTAATAAATTTAGCGACGGTTTTTATTTAACCGTCGCCGATTTTAATTTGGCGACGGTTTTACTCAAACCGTCTAGTAGCGACGGTTTAAAAAAAAACCGTCGCGAATTGCGTTCCGGTTCCGTTCCACCGTTACATCCCCGTTTTCCACCGTTATATCCCCGTTTTCGGTATATGAAACGCCGATACAAGCCATCAACCTACACACCCCGGAACCTGGTCAAGGTGGCTGCCGTTCTGGTTTCGGAACGCCCATTCCGGCCGTTCCGTTCCCGTTTCGGCGAACCATGCTCGTGTCGGTTAAACGAACCGATTGGATGTGGAAAGCGTTTCTACCGGAGGGGGAAGGCATGAACCGAGACCACCAAGCGATCAACGTGAGCGGCCCAAACGCAGAGGACATATCCAAGTTGGGTGGTGGCTGCGGGATTCGATTCTATGAAAGATTGGCAGAAAAGGTATTACGAGTGGCTCAAGATATCTAGGAAAGAAGCATATTTCCTCGAGTACCCGACGATGATTAATGCCTTCTACACTTTTCTTAGCTTCCTGAATCTAAGCAGCTTGTATTCGAAGCCCGCCAGTTCATTCAAAAGCAATGCTCCAAGCTTAATGCTGAGTAGAGCCGCAAATAGTCCAAATTTTGGTTATGATGTAGCGGGATTTATCGGGTTGTATCTTTGGATTTTCTAAATATATTACTTTATTTCATTTGAAAACTTATTTATTATTTGAAAACTTATTTTTAAAATAATATAAAAAGTAATAAACTTGTTTGTTTGCTTGCCTGTTTGTTTTTTTTGTTTTTTTTTGATTCGATTTAATTCTGAAAACCCGAGTCCCTCGATTGTAGTAAGGAATTTTTCTCGACTTGCCAAATTTTGGTATGTATTATGATTTTTGGTTTTTAAAATAATATTTCTATGGTATACAATTATATATATATATATATATATATATATATGGGCTCTCGCGATATTCTTTGTTTTTTAAAACACTCCTTTATATTACCTTAAAAATAAAAAAACTCTTTGATTAGATAATTGTGTTAAATATTCCCGTAAAATTCTCGTTAAGCTAATCCCTCTGTTTCATGGATTTGAGCATTTCTGTCTCTATATTAATATGCAAATTGCGACAATATCTCTGCGAAAATTCTTGTTGAATTTTACCCCCACGTGTAATGTATTTGAGTATTTCAATCCCTATGTTATATTTTTTGAGCATGCAGACACATGTCTCTATAGAAAATTACATCAAACATATATCCACGTTTTCTTCGTATTTTCATTCTTTTTTTGTGTTCCATATATGATTAATTGACGCAATTAAATCAAAACAATTATGATAAATTTTGATTTGTAGTAGAAGATGAGTATTTTTGGGAATTAATTGACTAAGATATTGAACATCTTCAAATTCATATTGAGCTAATATCGTTACAAACGGGGTTCAAATTTTCGTTGAGCTAATATCGTTACAAATTGGGTATTAATTCAACATATTAGCCAATTAATTCTCAAAATTCTATTTTTCTACAACAAATCAAAGTTTATCACAATTGTTCGATTTAATTGCACCATTTAATCCAATATTAAACACGAAAAAATGAAAAATACGAAAAAACATTATGAATATTTGGTGTAATATTGTCCTAGAGACTGGGGTCTGCATGCTTAAAAAAATATAACAAAGAGATTAAAATGATCAAATTTTTTATAAAAGGGTATTAGCTCAACAAAAATTTTCACAAGGTTGTTAGCAAAATTTTTGTGTTAACAGAGGGAATAAAATGTTTAAATATGTTACATAGTGAGGTATTAGCTCAACGGAAAAGGTATTTGGTGCAATTATCTCCTCGTTGGTATAATTATACCCACTATCACCTAATAACGTCCATTATTTGTGCGACTTTTCCTCTTAAAAACCTCATTTTCAGAGTTCTAGTGAGTCGTGCCTGAAATTTCTTTTGCTCAAACCTTTTCCATTAATCAACTTTCTCGGCTTTTGGAGGAATTTTGAATCTCGGTTTCTATTCATGTCCTTAAACTCCACAAGGATTAACTATACTTGGCAAACTGCTGTGAAACGTCCAATGATCATTGTACTCATCGGACTCCTGGTTTTGATAATCCTCACAGAACTTGATGTTCATTTTGTTTTACATCCATGTTCTCAGTGAATATAGATGGTTCCATGGCTTTTCAGCCATAGATTCTCCATCATATTCATGATATTTTCAATTATAACATGTGTTTCTTCTACTATACTTTCATCTTTTGTTACTTGCTCTTTTTACATATCGATATCTCAGTTCATAAACTTGATCCTTGGGTTTCCGATATTTTCTAATGAATTTTTTGGGCTTCAAATGTGATTCCTCCATCATCTCAGTTCATAAACACGAATAAGTCATTGGAAAAATGAAAGAATATATTTCAAATGACAAGAACACGTGACTAAATCATTAAGAATTGAGGTAAACATTTTTTTACGAATTTGAAAAATGAAAATGAATGTGCAGATTGAAATAAGCTTGAAACAAATATGAACAAGGTGCAGAAAATTAAAAAATAGAAATTTTCAAGTTTTTTTTTTTTTTGCAGTGTTTTGTGATAGAGTTTTGTTGCCTTCTTCTGCATTTCTCTTCATTCTAATGGGCCTGATAGACTTCACTTGCTTGTGGGCTTTTATTCTTCTCCTTCTGGGCCACAATTTAATACTATTATTATTATTATTATTATTATTATTATTATTGTTTGATAATAACACAATTTAATTTTTTAGAGCCAACAACAAGTGTTCTTTGAGTAATTCAATGTCAATTATTGTACAACAAACCAAATTAATTCCAAACTAAACAAATCAAGATGTCAGCAAGCATGTGAGCCAATTCTCGTGGATTTTCAAAAAAGAAAGTAGGAGTTGGCAGAGAGATCGTATCAAGGCAAGCCGGTTAGTTCGATGCTAGAGATGATCTAATTGCTACAAGAGAAATCATATTATTTTTCATGTTTCATGTGATGTAATGCATTGATCAACGTAAAAAAATACATCACTTATATAACCATTGAATACAAATCAAGACAACATCCTAAAGGTGACATCGAATAAATCAAGCAAATCTAAATAGATGGCATCTGCGTAATACAAGCATTGACACAGATATGCTAGGTATTAGATACTAATTTCTAAGTATGTTGAAAGGAATATTTGATTCCTAATTTGATTAAGATTGAGTTTTTGATTTTGCACTTCTAGACTAAATTTGATAGATTTGTTTTCATAGATATAGTGAATCTTATTATTAGGAATTATCTACTTAAGTTGGAAAATTATCTATAAGATATAAGGTATTTGCTTTAAAATAGAGTTTGATTCCTATTAAACTCTAGTTACCTTATTTACAGGTGGAAGTATCCTTGGAGATCTAGATTAAAGAATTACTCTATATAAAAAGTGGGAAAGAGATTGAAAAAGGCGGCGATTAGGAGAGAAAATCAACAGACGGCCTCTGAAGCTTTGCTGAAGTTAATTCAGTCGTGGAGAAGTGTATAAAGAGCTGAAGTCACTACATCAAACACGTAACTGTGTTACCAAGTGGTGCTACCTACATCCTAGAACAACACTGACGCAGCGTGTCTGTTCGAAGGGTGTTTTTCGATTTTGTGTCTGAAAAATACGCTGCTTGTATCTGGTGTTTATTTTGAGTTGTTGATGCAATTTAATTCCTTGGATTGTCAGGGAATTTAGTTTTGTTAAATTTCACTAGTATTAATTTTTGGTGTAAACGATTTACATATTTTCTAGTGAATTTCTCGCCATGAGGCATCGCACAAGTGTTAGTACTTGTGCATAATTTAACCGAAGTGTTCATCTATTATATGTTCTATTTTGTGCCCTTAATATTTAATTTCTGCTGCCAGTGTTGTGTGCTGTGTTGAAAACACTGTACACAACACTGAATTCTGACAAACTAGTTTTGAACTGTTCATTTTCTGTACGTTTATGCAAAGCAAGCCTTTCAAGTGGTATCAGAGCCAACACTTGATACACTAAGTGATTGATTCTGACATTCTGCTGTTCGTACAGGAACGATACTAATAACCTAATGGATTCACTAGCATCAAGCACCACATTCAGACCACCAGTTCTAGATGGGTCAAACTATGCCCTCTGGAAAGTCAAGATGAGGTTGTTCATCAAATCTATCGATGAAAGGGCCTGGCAACGTGCCTTAGACGGATGGTCTCCACCGAGGACTGTTGATAATGATGGTGATAGCATAAGTAAACCAGAAAGTACTTGGTCCAACGATGAAGTCCAAATCTCGAACTTAAATTCGAAGGCACTCAATGCTATTTTCACATCTGTGGATATCAATATGTTTAGTCTTATAACCAACTGCATCTCTGCCAAGGAAGCTTGGGACATTCTTCAAAAGCACTGTGAAGGGTCAGAAAGTGTTCGCAGAACCAAACTCAGAATATTAACCTCAAAATTCGAAAACTTAAGGATGGAGGAAAACGAGACTATTGTGGATTATGATCAAAGATTGCGTGACATTGCAAATGAGGCCTTTAGTCTCAGTGATCCTATGTCAAACGAAAGATTGGTTAGCAAGGTACTGAGATCCCTTCCTGAACGCTTTAATATCAAAATATGTGCTATTGATGAATCCAAGGACACCTCTACACTTAATCTGGAGGACCTGATAAGTTCTCTCAGAACTTTTGAGATGAATCTAGACCTACAGAAAAGAAATACTGGAAAGGCTGTTGCTTTACAATCTACTGATGACTCAGTGATCAGCCTAATTCAAGAGGCGAAGGATTCTGATCTTGGTGAGGAATCAATCTCCTTGATCACAAAGAAGTTTGGTGACTACCTGAAAAGAATGAGAGACAAGAAGAAATCTGGATCAACACCAAGACCACAATCTATACCTTTTGATAGAAATAAAGCAACAACACCAACTCAAGTAAATTCCAGATTCAAAACCAATTCATCGGGTCGCTCAGAAGCAACGAAACTTGATTCAATCCAATGTCGAGAATGTTCTGGATTTGGGCATTATGCAAATGAGTGTGCAAATCTCCTCCGCAGAAATAAAAATATGGCAGCCTCCTTGAGTGACAATGATACAGATGAAGAATGTAACTTGAAGGAAGGAGATGATTGCACCGCCCTCTCTGCCGTACACAAAGATATCTACAGATTACAAGTCAATCCCTTTGGTGTTGCCACTGGTGTTGCAACACCCGGCCGCAACACTGTGTCAAAGTCATTGTGCCTTAATGCCAAATCAATGGAGAACATTGATGCTGACGAAATCCAAGAATCTGACCAAGAAGAACTCACTATTGACATTGTGCAAATGATGTACGAAGAACTATATGGTGATTGGCTCAAGAGGAATGAAACAAATTCAATTCTGTCAAAAGAGACTTAAAGAGTAGTTTGACTCGTCTTGAAGTCTTGTTGAGTAAGAAGGATTTAGAACTATGTCGAGTCAAAGACGAACTTGATAAGGCATCAAAGACTTCTTGCTAAATTCAATTCAAGCTCATCTAAACTCGACACAATGCTAAACAGGGGAAATGAAGGTAGATTTGGTCTTGGATATGTTGAAAGTACATATGAACACGGTGAAACATCCAACACTGATTTAAAGACTACTGTATTTGTGAAGGGTGTAGGAGACTGCACTGTCCCATCAATTTCAAATCCACCTATGAAAACTGTACCAAACTCGAAGCAAATCACTGAACAGAAGCTAAAAACATCAAGCTCAGACTGTTCACACTCAAAAGTTCTCCCCTCATCAAAAAAGCCTCAAGTCAAGAAGAATGTGCAAACTTCTCAACCCAAGCAGATAAAGCGCCTCTTCATCTGTCACTACTATCACAAGGCTGGACACATCAGACCATTCTGCTACAAACTTAGAAACGATTACCTGAATTGGCAATCAAAAAGTGTGTTGTACAAGGTGTCTTATAACACCAAACACAACACCGCAGTCAGGAATTCTTCCACAAGAAAAATATGGGTACCCAAAACGGTGATTCGATGCAATGTCATTTATACTTCTTTAAAAACTAACATTGCAGGTGCATGGTACTTTGATAGTGGGTGCTCACGTCACATGACTGGATCTAAAGAACACCTCACGGATTACATTGAAGTAAAAAGTGGGCGTGTAACCTATGGTGGTGGTGCCAAAGGAAGAATAGTAGGCAAAGGAACTCTGAATGTTGTCGGCCTTCCTGAGCTTCACAATGTCTTGCACGTTGAAGGACTCAATTCAAACCTAATTAGCATAAGCCAACTTTGTGATGATGATCTTTATGTTAAATTCAACAAAAATAAGTGTGAAGTTCTGAATGATGCCAATGTTTGTGTAATGTCAGGTACTCGATCTGCTGACAATTGCTATCTGGTGGGAGAAGGTGATGATTGCAAGAGTGCGAAGGTGAGTGATTTGGACCTATGGCATTAAAAATTGGGACAGGTAAGCTTCAAGACTTTGAAGAATCTATGTAAGTTTGATGCTGTGAGAGGTATGCCAAATTTAAGTTCAGGTAACTCCTATGTATGTGGACCGTGTCAAAAAGGTAAACAAACTCGTGTTGCACACCCAGTGTTGCAATACTTTGGGACAACACGGTGTCTTGAACTCTTTCACATGAATTTAATGGGTCCAATGGATGTTGAAAGCTTGGGTGGGAAGAAATACTCACTTGTCTGTGTTGATGATTTTTCTCGCTTTACTTGGGTAAGTTTTATAAGAGAAAAATCAGATACTTTTGATGTTTTCAAAAAATTGCATGCTAAAATAACAAATTTGCATGATGAGAGGGTAGTTAAAATTCGGATTGATCATGGCAAGGAGTTTGAAAATTCTCTTTTTACTTCCCTGTGCGAAAAGAAATGAATCTCTCATGAATTTTCTGCTCCTAAAACACCGCAACAAAATGGAATAGCCGAAAGGAAGAATCGAACTCTTCAAGAAATGGAACGAGTCATGCTAAGCTCAAAGAATGTGTCAAAAAAGTTTTGGGCTGAAGCCTTGAACACAGCCTGTCACATTTCCAATCGTGTTTTTCTAAGGAGTGGTTCCACCATGACCTCCTATGAAATCATCATGGGGAGAAAACCAAACCTCAAATACTTTTATGTTTTCGGATGCATATGTCACATTCTAAATGATCGAGAACATCTCGCAAAACTCGACTCCAAACGTGATAAGTGCTTATTCCTCGGATATTCAATGACTAGTCGGGCCTATCGTGTGTTTAACTTAAGAACAAGAACAATCATTGAATCTATTAATGTTGTGTTTGATGATCTTGCAGATCTAACAGGAAAATCGAAGGAGGATGATACCGATGGACTACTGGAAATTGCAGAGCCAATGACCAGTACTGGTGTTGAGAAGGGTGTTGAGATCAGTGAAACAACGCCAAGCACAACACTGTCTCCTAACAGAACTGAAGTCGTGGAAAATGAAGAGATTGATAATGATGAAATAATCAACAGTGGGAAAGACATTCCCAGCAAAATCCAGAAGAATCATCCATCATCACAAATCATTGGTGAAGTACATGAAGATGTGAAGACAAGGAAAAAGGAGAAGGTTGACTACCGAAAGATGATTGGGCTGGTATGCATGACTTCCTCATTCTCTCAGGTAAATCACTCTTGTTTCATGTCTCAAATTGAACCCAAGAATATTTCTGATGCCTTGAAGGATGAATTCTGGGTCAATGCTATGCATGAGGAACTTGAACAATTTGTACGCAATGAAGTTTGGGATTTAGTGCCTCGACCTTTGAACGTCAATGTTATTGGGACAAAATGGATCTTTAAAAACAAAACTGATGAATCTGGTAACATTGTTCGTAACAAGGCTAGGTTAGTGGCTCAAGGGTATACACAGGTTGAGGGGGTGGATTTTGATGAAACCTTCGCTCCTGTAGCTCGAATTGAGTCTGTCAGATTGCTACTTGCTGTTGCATGTCACATGCGTATTAAATTGTATCAAATGGATGTCAAAAGTGCTTTCTTGAATGGAAATCTGAATGAGGAAGCCTTTGTAAATCAACCCAAGGGATTTGAAGATCCTCATCACCTGGACCATGTCTACAAACTGAACAAAGCTCTCTATGGACTGAAATAGGCTCCACGTGCATGGTATGACAGGCTGGCCGAATACTTGATAAACTTAGGCTTCAAACGAGGTGAGGTTGATAAAACCCTATTCATTCAAAAAGTGCATCATGATATTCTGATATTCCAAGTGTATGTTGATGATATTATCTTCGGTAGTTCATCACATAAGCTTATTGACAACTTTGTTGATTGCATGTCATCTCAATTTGAAATGAGTATGGTAGGAGAGTTAAACTTCTTTCTTGGATTGCAAGTTAAGCAAATGCATGATGGTATTTTTTGTGTCAATCCAAGTATGCAAAAAACTTGATTAAAAAATTCTCTACCGACGGCTTGAAACACATGAAAACCCCCACGAGGTCCAGTGAAAAATTGTCCACCGATGGTGTTGGCGAAAGTGTTGACAACACCATGTATCGCAGCATCATTGGAAGCCTGTTATACTTGACTGCTACTCGCCCTGATATCATGTTCAGTGTGTGTTTATGTGCTAGGTACCAAGCTAATCCGAAATTATCACATCTAAAGGCTGTGAAACGCATTCTTAGATACATTGCTGGTACGTTAGAATTCGGTTTGTGGTACACTCGAGATACGAACACAAATCTAGTAGGATTTTCTGATGCTGACTGGGTTGGTGACCTAGATGATAGGAAAAGCACAACGGGTGGATGTTTCTATCTAGGAAATAATCTAGTATCATGATCTAGTAAGAAACAAAACTGCATATCCCTATCCACTGCTGAATCTGAATATGTAGCTGCTGCTAGTTGTTGCTCTCAATTAGTCTGGATGAATCAAATGATTGAGGACTATGGCTTTCATAGTGACACAATGATTGTGTATTGTGACAATTCCAGTGCTATAGACATCTCTAAGAATCCTGTTCAACACTCTCGAACAAAACACATAGACATAAGACACCACTTTATTCGAGATCTGACTGAGAAAGGAATAATTCGACTGGAGTTTGTTAGGACTGAAAACCAATTGGCTGATATTTTCACGAAACCTTTAGATCTTGAGAGATTCTCCAATTTTCGGAAGTCTCTCAGCATGTGTGTGCATTAATTTGTGGCTGTGCTGTCATTGGTGTTGACAACACCGGTGACAACACCAGTTTGTGCATGACCATTATTAGGATTTTAGACATTTTGCATATTCATAAATTACCTTTTTTTATTTTATTGTTTACATCATGTTGACAAATCTCTCAAGTGTGCACCCTGACTGTGTACAATCCTTCTATGCTAAATGAGTACTCAACCTCAAACTGATGTGATAAAATCAAGAATCTCTTGGGTTTATCCAATGTTAATGAAGTAAGTTGCGTCTCCATAAGACGATTATCAGGTGAAAAACAGAAAAGAGGAATCAAATGTTTTTTAAGAGTTAGAAGAAAATGGAAAAAGCTACCTAGAAGAGTCCATCGAAGACCGTTCTTCTAGTGTGGGAGCTACCACTTCTAAAAAGAACAAACACAGAAATGGAAAAAAGCTACCTAGATGAGTCCTGTGAAGACCGTTCTTCTAGAGTGGGAGCTACCATGACTGAAAATTTCTTTGATTTTTGAAGGACTGCTGCACACGTTAATGGTGTTGCACTTCCGTGTTGTCAACACTGAGTCCCAACACAATATTTCTTTCAGATTGCCTGTCATCTTATCTTTTCATCTACATTTAGGCATCACTAGGTCATGCATAGATGTTAGTGTGATTTCGTCAACACAGCAGGGGATCCGTTTCTAACTTACAACAGTTGATGAAATTCTTTAAGATTTTGTCTTGAAAAAAAGTGGCATCTCTTGTTTATGGGGTGTAATCGATGTGGGCTTGATTTGAATCATATATGGAAATGTTTAAACGCACACTCAAACTTTTTGTACCGTTTGATTAAGGAGTTAAATTGTTAATAAGTTGCGGGTAATATTCCAAAAAGTTACCGTTGGAGTAGAAACGGCTATTCTGTAATCATTCTACTGTTTCCTTCACGTCGTTCTGGGTAAAAATATTACCGTTAGCACTTAGTGATTATATTTACCTTTGTCAATTAATCTTGCGTAATTTACTCTTGAGATTCTTCTCTGAATTTCTGAAATAACACTTGATTGTTCTTTATCTTCTTCCTGAGTTATTCAAAATTTGTGTGTCTATCTTATCACATGGCTGACAATTCGTTTGATCCCCAGGATATTCGCAGTGAAATGGCAGCCAGTCACAGTGTTTTTCCTCCGATGCCAACACCACCTACAGAGTTCACTCCTGAAAATTCGATGCAGATGGTAGCTGTTGCCCAGAGCCCATTCCACTGGACGAGATTCTCCCAGGTGAACTTGGAAACCCACTGGATGTTGACAATCCCATTGATATCGAAATCTATCGACAAGCTTTTCCTGCTCAACCTCCAATTTTCGACGGCAATCAAAACGCCAAGCAGGGTATAGCCCTAATTTCGATGCACCAAAGAAGCCACGGGTGGCCACCTACTTCACTCTTGATCCAGATTTTTCTTCAGGAGACGACTCCAATGATGAAAACTTTGAGCTAGTTGCTCGAAAACGTCCCACTTCTGCGGAAAATGCGTCTGCCTCCACCTCTGCTGCTCCACCTGCGAAATCTCCTGAACATCTTCCCGAGGTAGGTCTCTCCTCTGAAGATGAACAATCTTTGGCTGACTTTCTTAATAGCTTTGTTGGAACTTTTCAAGTTCGCAATCTTGATTTTGATGTTAACAAAACTTGTTATTGTGTTTCTAATATATTTACTCAAGTGTGAAGTTGCAAACACAAGAAGCAAGCTGAAACTGAATTTTGCACAAACTGAATTTCTGGCGAGCTTCGGTATTTTGATGATATCTCTCAACTGGATTATTCAAATGACAATCCGCCAACTGGACTGATTAGAAAGCTCAATTTGGAACAAATTGTATTTCATGTCAGTTGGGCAAAATCGGATGTTATCATGGTCTAACGGATCGCTCAATTACCAAACTGATCACACAAAAACAGCAATCAGTTGAGTTTGAGCAGCTGCGGTATTTTGGTCATATCTCTCAGCTTGGTTATCGAAATGAAGCGATTCAGTATGCGTTGGAAAGATAAGACAATGATATACAAATCATCTTCAGAAGTCAAAGTCTGAATCAAAGCTTAAGATGCTGATAAATGACGATGGAATTACTGGTTCTGCACAAACTGAAATCAGCTAGGCTGATTTCAGCACACCAGCTGAAACTGAACCAACTGAACCAACTGCTGACTAGCTGACCAACCAACTGAACTGAACCAGCTGCTGACCAACTGAAACTGAACCAGACCAGCTGAAGACCAGTTGAACCAGACCAGCTGAAACTGAACCAGACCAGCTGAAGACCAGCTGAACCAGTCCAACTGAACCAGCTGAACCAGTCCAACTGAACCAATTGAACTGAACAAGACCAACCGAACCAGTTGAACTGATTGACCAGTTGAGTTGACCAGTTGACCAGAGTTGACTAGTCGGAAAATGTCCAGCAAGACGAATTTGACCGTTGCAATTCCAGAAACAGTACAGAAACTTTCCAACGGTCATATTCTTGTGTCTAACACATATATCAGTGTTGGAGCTTATAAAAACAACATATTGAAGATCAAACAACAGCTTTTGAAGTGGATTCAAAGCATGGGCAGTTAGCATGAAGATATCAGCTAGTTGAGAGCACAAGCCCTTGTGTGAGGATACATTTGAGATATACACTGTAAATGATAAATTCCTCACACACAATCACTCACACATATACAAGAGAGTTGAACTTCAAATATTAGTTGAGTGAGTCTTGCACAAAGAAAATAAACTTGTGTATGTAGTCTTTGCATATGAGACATTAAACAATATGCTGATTGTGTGCCTACAATCTTGAGTGCTAGGAGTTCTAGTTGGGTGCTGCCCTTCCGGAATGGGTTTGTACAAGTAGTTGTATAAATCAAAGTCTTCTAGTGGATCCTTCCCAAGGAGAAGAAGGGGTGACGTAGGAGTGTTTGAAATCTCCGAACATCCATAAACAAATTCGTGTCTATTTGTTTATTGCATTTGCTTATCATTTTCACTGTTTTTAAAGATGCATTGTTGAAGTATTTTATGTGTTCTTCAAATATCAAAATATTGTATACCAAGTGTTTGATAAAATGCTTCAGCTGAATATTTTTCCTCTTCTTTGTCTAGAAAAATCCAAATTTTGATGATTTTTGTTTTTTAACAGTTTGGGGGTGTTTGATAAAATGCTTCAACTGAATATTTTTTACTCGTTCAACTTGCATATATTTTAAATGGTTTACAAAATATTTATTCGGTTTCTACGAATGACTATTTCGAGTATTTTCCGATTGGTTTGAACACCAAACTCGATTTAATTCATCGGTGTTCAATATTTCAAGAACCGAGCTATTTTAGCTCAACGATTACCCCCCTAACCGATCCTAACAATTGGTATCAGAGCAGGTGTTCTTGAAAGAACATTGAAACTGATTTTGATGTTTAAAATTCGAAAATTTCAGATTTTTTTACACATATATATGCAAAACTGAATTTTCGGGCAGCTTGCAGCGACCGTAGGAAAAATGGCATATCTCCTTGCTCGAGTGTCCAAATGACAAACCGTTTTTTGCGTTGCAAACTAGACTCATAGAGGTTTACAACGGTATAAAATTTGCAGCCTAATTATGCTCGAGAAAATACATTTTATTCGTTGAAGGCAGAGCATATGTGCTGCAGCAGAAAATGAGCCATGGAGAAAATTGGTTAGTTATCCTTCTTCTTTTATAATTTTCAAAATTTCAAAAAATATAGAGGGAAAACTCATTGTAATTTTAATGGAGTTATTATTTTTAAATATTGAGGGGGAGAAAATTTTGTTTAAAATGTTTTGAAAATATGACTTTTTGATTCACACAAAAAAGGGGAGAAATATGTTAGTTGAGTTGATTGTTTATCCAAGTTTTGTGATCATCAAAAAGGGGGAGATTGTTGGAACTTTTCAAGTTCGCAATCTTGATTTTGATGTTAACAAAATTGTTATTGTGTTTCTAATATATTTACTCAAGTGTGAAGTTGCAAACACAAGAAGCAAGCTGAAACTGAATTTTGCACAAACTGAATTTCTGGCGAGCTTCGGTATTTTGATGATATCTCTCAACCGGATTATCCAAATGACAATCCGCCAACTAGACTGATTAGAAAACTCAATTTGGAACAAATCTTAATGCACGTCAGTTTGGCAAAATCGGATGTTATCATGGTCTAACTGATCGCTCAATTACCAAACTGATCACACGAAAACAGCAATCAGTTGATTTTGAGCAGATGCGGTAGTTTGGTCATATCTCTCAGCTCGGTTATCAAAATGAAGCGATTCAGTATGCGTTGGAAAGATAAGACGATGATCTACAAATCATCTTCAGAAGTCAAAGTCTGAATCAAAGGTTAAAATGCTGATAAATGACGATGAAGTTACTGGTTCTGCACAAACTGAAATCAGCTAGGCTGATTTCAGCACACCAGCTGAAACTGAACCAACTGCTGACCAACCAACTGAACTGAACCAGCTGCTGACCAACTGAAACTGAACCAGACCAGCTGAAGACCAGTTGAACTAGACCAGCTGAACTGAACCAGCTGAAACTGAACCAGACCAGCTGAAGACCAGCTGAACCAGTCCAACTGAACCAGTTGAACTGATTGACCAGTTGACCAGAGTTGACCAGTCGAGAAAATGTCCAGCAAGACGAATTTGACCGTTGCAATTCCAGAAACAGTACAGAAACTTTCCAACGGTCATATTCTTGTGTCTAACGTATATATCAGTGTTGGAGCTTATAAATACAACATATTGAAGATCAAACAACAGCTTTTGAAGTGGATTCAAAGCATGGGCAGTTAGCATGAAGATATCAGCTAGTTGAGAGCACAAGCCCTTGTGTGAGGATACATTTGAGATATACACTGTAAATGATAAATTCCTCACTCACAATCACTCACACATATACAAGAGATTTGAACTTCAAATATTAGTTGAGTGAGTCTTGCACAAAGTCAATAAACTTGTGTATGTAGTCTTTGCATATGAGACATTAAACAATATGCTGATTGTGAGGTGCTGCCTACAATCTTGAGTGCTAGGAGTTCTAGTTGGGTCTGCCCTTCCGGAATGGGTTTGTACAAGTAGTTGTATAAATCAAAGTCTTCTAGTGGATCCTTCCCAAGGGGATAGAAGGGGTGACGTAGGAGTGTTTGAAATCTCCAAACATCCATAAACAAATTCGTGTCTATTTTTTTATTGCATATGCTTATCATTTTCACTGTTTTTAAAGATGCATTGTTGAAGCATTTTATGTGTTCTTCAAATATCAAAATATTGTATACCAAGTGTTTGATAAAATGCTTCAACTGAATATTTTTTACTCGTTCAACTTGCATATATTTTAAATGGTTTACAAAATATTTATTCGATTTCTACGAATAGTTATTTCGAGTATTTTCCGCTTGGTTTGAACACCAAACTCGATTTAATTCATCGGTGTTCAATATTTTAAGAACCGAGCTATTTTAGCTCAACGATTACCCCTCTAACCGATCCTAACAAGCTTGCGTGAATCAAAAGGCAACAAGCGTCAGTGGATAAAGAGGTCGATACTCAACCGGCGACTCTTGAGAAAAGCCTATCTGAATCCGAGACTGAAGCAGAAGAATCTGAGGATGAATCTGTTCAAGCAGTGAGTATTGAAGAAAATATTGAAGGTGTTGAGTCCGGTGTTGAGGCAAGTGCTGACTACACTGATTTGGTTGACTATGATCTTGCTTCCGCTTTTTCCTCCAAGTTCTACACTGAGTCTGCTGTGGCACAATGGTATGTATATGCCCACCGAGATTTTATTGAGGAACGCAACATCGATTTCGAAGCATACGAGAGATACAATCTGACTGCTTTCCTTCAGTCTCGCAGATTGAGTTCTACTGTCAACTCAGTGTTGCTCTATGCACGAAGAACAATACTGGAATTCTACTGCAATCTGGTCTCCAGGGTTGGTGATGGGAGATCTTCCAAGTTTGGGAGGGTGTTTGTCCGCAACAACATCTATGATTTCTCTCCCTACATTATCAACAAGTTCTACAACACTCATATTCCTGACAGGGAGGATCCACTCCCACACATTGATGAGATCACATCAGTGCTCACAGGGGGCCTAGTCACAGAATTCCCTAGCCTCCCCAAATGACTTGCAGTAGCAAATCTGACCTCTTTCTACTCTGTCCTCCATAAAACTGCTATCCGCAATTGGACTCCCTCATCCAATAGCTCAGTTGTAACCAGACAACAAGCAGTTACACTCTTCACTATTGGGACAGGGCTCAACTTCAATTTAGGTCAACTAGTCTTCTCCACGGTTCTTCAATTTGTGGAAGGAGGAATTAAATCAACTAAGCTCCCGTTTCCATCCTTGATCTTTGGTATTCTGGAATCCCAAGGTTTTATATCTGATGCAGAGGATCAGTTGATTGCCATAGGAGAATCATTGAAAATTGCCTCAGCCTATCTTAAAGGAAACCGGATAGTTGACCTCCCTTGGTCTGCACCGGGTGACAGACCCTATACTGCTCACACTGCTCCTTCATCTGTTCCTTTGACTGCTACCGGTGTTGCTCTTGGTGTTGCACCAGGTGTTGACAACACTGCCACCTCATCCCACCCTGCATCTGAAGACTATGCCGTACTGATGGTACCCGAGGTCCATGCCTGAATTGCCTTCGGTCTTCAACAGATTCAACAGGCTCATGACACCATTGCCTCTGCCAACACGCTGATAACCCAATCCAATGCCACAATCGCATATTATGAGAATCTGATTGCGGATTATCGACTGCTCCTCGAGGTGGGCGTGCATTCTGGTCAAAAAGGGGGAGATGATGCACTGCCAAAAATGGGACAAGAATCTGAAGCTGGTCCTTCCACTAGAGATAGTGCGGGAGACACTGATGAGGATGATGATGGCACTGCTGTTTAGGCCCGCTTTCGCATCTTTTTTGTGTTCTTGTTTCTCTCGCATCTATCTGTTTTGGTTTGTGTCTAGGTAATGAACTCCTCATTAAAACCTATCCTCGTGCAAATATTTTTTGGTGTGTGTTGTGCGTAAGTGTTGACAACACTTACTACAACACTCCACTGAACTGATCTGCTGCAGGGGAAGATGTGCTTTACAAATTCAGGGGGAGTTACTAGCATCATATTTCAGGGGGAGTAATGAATTTTGTGCCATGTCCATCATTTTTGAAATTTTGTCCAGAAATGCAAAAAGGGAGAGATTGAAAGGAATATTTGATTCCTAATTTGATTAAGATTGAGTTTTTGATTTTGCACTTCTAGACTAAATTTGATAAATTTGTTTTCCTAGATATAGTGAATCTTATTATTAGGAATTATCTACTTAAGTTGGAAAATTATCTATAAGATATAAGGTATTTGCTTTAAAATAGAGTTTGATTCCTATTAAACTTTAGTTACCTTATTTACAGGTGGAAGTATCCTTGGAGATCTAGGTTAAAGAATTACTCTATATAAAAAGTGGGAAAGAGATTGAAAAAGGCGGCGATTAGGAGAGAAAATCAACAGACGGCCTCTGAAGCTTTGCTGAAGTTAATTCAGTCGTGGAGAAGTGTATAAAGAGCCTGAAGTCACTACATCAAACACGTAACTGTGTTACCAAGTGGTGTTGCCTACATCCTAGAACAACACTGACGCAGAGTGTCTGTTCGAAGGGTGTTTTTCTGATTTGTGTCTGAAAAATACGTTGCTTGTATCTGGTGTTTATTTTCAGTTGTTGATGCAATTTAATTCCTTGGATTGTCAGGGAATTTAGTTTTGTTAAATTTCACTAGTATTAATTTTTGGTGTAAACGATTTACATATTTTCTAGTGAATTTCTCGCCATGAGGCATCGCACAAGTGTTAGTACTTGTGCATAATTTAACCTTAGTGTTCATCTATTATATGTGCTATTTTGTGCCCTTAATATTTAATTTCTGCTGCCGTGTTGTGTGCTGTGTTGAAAACACTGTACACAACACTGAATTCTGACAAACTAGTTTTGAACTGTTCATTTTCTGTACGTTTATGCGAAGAAAGCCTTTCATATGTAAATATGTTTTTTGTAACCAATTTTTTTTCAATTATATTTATTTATTTCTAAAAGAAAAAAAGGGTAAAGAACACATATTCGAGACCATTAATCCATCATGCATATAATATCCCAAACCAAATACACAAGAATATAAGAAAATATTTTATAAATTTATGAGATACCATAAAAGTAAATAAAAATCTATCAAACTTAAAAAAATATTATTTTACAAAATTAATTAAATCTCTATATTGAATACACTCGCCCAACTGGTACCAAGTCTCTTTGAACTATGTACCTTATGGCAGGAGGTCATAGGTTCGAGACTTGGGGATGTATCACTCCACCAACCTGGTGTGGAGAATACTATGAGTAATGACGCATGTCGAAAGCCCGTGAAGGAAAAGACCTCAGTGGGAACCCAAGATGAGATAACTGTAGGGATGTAAATGAACCAAACCGTTTGCGAGCTATTCGAAACTCGGCTCGATAAAAAGCTCGTTTAAGTTTGTTTGTTAATCATATCAAACCAAGCCCAAGCTCGATTTTGAGCTCGAAAATTTAATCAAACCAAGCTCAAGCCTAAGGATATTCAGCTCGTGAGCTCGCCAACATGTTCGATAATAGGCTCGCGAGCTCGAGCTCGGCTCGTTTAGGCTCACAAACAAGATTTTGGAATGTTCAATAATATACTGATTTATGTTTTTTTAGCTCTTATTTGTGTCGTTTTGGTTATTCATGAATGAATTTACATTTTTATGTCTGATTTAAAATGAGTTTATAGATATATTTAATTTTTAACAAGCTCGATTCAAACTCAAACTCGAGCTCAATTATATGCTTATCGAGCTCGAAAACGAGACGAGCTCAAGTCCAGGCTTGTTAAACATGCTAAACGAGCTATTAATGAATCAAGCTCGAGCCTAGCTTGATTAACATGTTAAACGAGCTTTTAACGAGCTGAGCTCGAGCTTTTCTCGAGCTCAGTAATTTCAATACAAACCGAGCTCGAGCCTGATAATAGAAGCTCGAATCGAGCTCGAGCTCGAACTCGAGCCTCAAACAATCTTAAACAAACCAAGCTCAAGCTTGATATTGTTTGGTTTGGTTTGGTTTGGATCGTTTACATTCCTAGGGATAAGGTCCCCGAGGAAGCTCAAGATCGGGATAGCCCATAATCGTTACAAAATATTATAGTGTAGATAGTCTATGGGCCGTGGCCAAATTGTTTTCGGGACGAATGTTGTATCTTTGGATTTTCTAAATATATTACTTTATTTCATTTGAAAACTATTTTAAAATTAATATAAAAAGTAATAAACTTGTTTGTTTGTTTGTTTTTTTTAATCGATTTAATTCCGGAAACCCGAGTCCCTCGATTGTAGTAAGATATTTTTCTCGACTTGCCAAATTTTGGTATGTATTATGATTTTTGGTTTTTAAAATAATATTTCTATTGTATACAATTTTATATATTCTCTCTCGCGGTATTCTTTGTTTTTAAAACACTCCTTTATATTACCTTAAAAAAAACTTTTTGATTAGATAATTGTGTTAAATATTCCCGTGAAATTCTCGTTAAGCTAATCCCTCTATGTAATGGATTTGAGCATTTCAGTCTCTCTATTAATATGCAAATTGCGACAATATCTCTGGGAAAATTCTTATTGAGTTTTACCCCACGTGTAATGTATTTGAGTATTTCAATCCCTATGTTATATATTATTTAGCATGCAGACACATGTCTGTATAGAAAATTACATCAAACATACATCAACGTTTTCTTCGTATTTTCATTTTTTTTTTGCGTTCAATATATGATTAATTGACTCAATTAAATCAAAACAATTGTGATAAACTTTGATTTGTAGTAGAAGATGAGCATTTTTGGGAATTAATTGACTAAGATATTGAACAGCTTCAAATTTATATCGAGCTAATATCGTTACAAATGAGGTTCAAATTTTCGTTGAGCTAATATCGTTACAAATGAGGTATTAATTCAACATATTAGCCAATTAATTCTCAAAATTCTATTTTTCTACAACAAATCAAAGTTTATCACAATTGTTTCGATTTAATTACACCATTTAATCCTATATTAAACACGAAAAAAATGAAAAAATACGAAAAAACATTGATGAGTATTTGGTGTAATATTGTCATAGAGACTGGTGTCTGCATGCTTAAAAAAATATAATAAAGAGATTAAAATGATCAAATTTGTTATAAAAGGGTATTAGCTCAACAAAAATTTCACAAGGTTGTTATCAAAATTTTTGCGTTAACAGATGGAATAAAATGTTCAAATATGTTACATAGTGAGGTATTAGCTCAACGGGAAAGGTCTTTGGTGCAATTATCTCCTCGTTGGTATAATTATACCCACTATCACCTAATAACGTCCATTCTTTGTGCGACCTTTCCTCTTAAAAACTTCATTTTCAGAGTTCTAGTAAGTCATGCGGGAAATTTCTTTTGCTCAAACATTTTCCATTAATCAACTTTCTCGGGTTTTGGAGGAATTATGAATCTCGATTTCTATTCATGTCCTTAAACTCCACAAGGATTAACTATACTTGAAAGACTTCTGTGAAACATCCAATGATCATTGTACTCATCGGACTCCTGGTTTTGGTGTTTTACATCACATGTTCTCAGTGAATATAGATGGTTCCTTGGCTTTTCAGCCATTGATCCTCCATCATATTCATGATAATTTCAATTATAACATGTGTTTTTTCTACTATACTTTCATCTTTTGCTACTTGCTCTTTTTACATATCGATATCTCAGTTCATAAACTTAATCCTTGGGTTCCCAATATTTTCTAAAGAATTTTTTGGGCTTCAAATGTGATTCCCCCTTCATCTCAGTTCATAAACACGAATAAGTCATTGGAAAAACGAAAGAATATTTTTCAAGGTGACTAAATCATTAAGAATTGAGGTAAACATTTTTTTACGAATTTGAAAAACGAAAATGAATGTGCAGATTGAAATAAGCTTGAAACAAATATGAACAAGGTGCAGAAAATTGAAACCTAGAAATTTTCCAAGTTTTTTTGTTTTGCAATGTTTTGTGATAGAGTTTTGTTGCCTCGTTCTGCATTTCTCTTCACTCTAATGGGCCTTGATAGACTTCACTTGCTTGTAGGCTTTTATTCTTCTGCTTCTGGGCCACAATTTATTATTTTTATTTTTATTATTATTGTTTGATAATAACACAATTTAATTTTTTAGAGCCAACAAGAAGTGTGCTTTGAGTAATCCAATCTCAATTATTGTACAAAAAACCAAATTAATTCCAAACTAAACAAATCAAGTTGTCAGCAAGTATGTGAGCCAATTCTCATGGATTTTCAAAAAAGAAAGTAGGAGTTGGCAGAGAGATCGTATCAGGGCAAGCCGGTTAGTTCGATGCTAGGGATGATCTAAT
The DNA here is from genome assembly GCF_025594145.1 of Primulina tabacum. Classification (NCBI taxonomy): domain Eukaryota; kingdom Viridiplantae; phylum Streptophyta; class Magnoliopsida; order Lamiales; family Gesneriaceae; genus Primulina; species Primulina tabacum. The sequence goes on from NC_134563.1 coordinate 29,903,197, forward strand.
TGCTACAAGAGAAATCATATTATTTTTCATGTTTCATGTGATGTAATGCATTTATCAACGTAAAAAAAATACAACACTTATATAACCATCGAATACAAATCAAGACAATATCCTAAAGGTGACATCGAATAAATCAAGCAAGAGTATGTCTCTTGTGAGATGAGACGGGTCAATCCTACCGATATTCACAATAAAAAGTAATATTATTAGCATAAAAAATAAATATGTTAGGTATAGATGGCATCACTCACGCAAGTTTTTGCCATCAAACAAATCTGAATAGATGGCATCTGCGTAATACAAGCATTGACACAGATATGCTAGGTATTAGATACTAATTTCTAAGTATGTAACTATGTTTTTCGTAACCAATTTTGTTTCAATTATATTTATTTATTTCTAAAAGAAAAAAAGAGTAAAGAACACATTTTCGAGACCATTAATCCATCATGCATATAATATCCCAAACCAAATACACAAGAATATAATAAAATAATTTATAAATTTATGAGATACCATAAAAGTAAATAAAAATCTATCAAACTTATTGATACCCCATGGATGAGCCCATGGATGTGCCCATCACCCTTGGCCCATCCCCAGCCCAAATGGAGGACAAGCCCACCAAGGCCCAGGTATTCTCCTATAAATTACCAGGTTTGAGCGTATGATATTCATTCACTATATTGTTTTCAGCAGCACCCTTAGCTGCTCCCCCCATATATCCTCAGTCTCTGACTTGAGCGTCGGAGGGGCTACGCCAGGACACCCTCTTGGCCCCCTCCTAACGATCTTATTTGTGATTTCAGGCTCAGGATAATTTCAGAACCTGCGTCTGGATTAGTGACACTTACTGGAATCGGACCCTAAATTTCCCGTGAGTATCACTTGGCGCCATCTGTGGGAAAATTTGAGTTGAGACGTAGACATGGTAGGAAAGAGAGGGAGTAGAAGAGCTACCTCAGCATCATCGCGTCCTCAGAGGGGACCCGAACAGTCTCATGCTGAGGCAAGGCAGGAACGACCCCATCAGGAGGCGAGAACAGAACAACCTCGTCAAGAGAACAGGGTCGAGCAACGCCGTCCTAATGAAAATGTGGGGAACTTGACCCTGGATCAGTTTATCACTCGGACCGTGGATGAGGCTATGAAGAGGAACCAAGAATCTACGTTCGTTGAAGAGCATGCCACTCGCCAGGAGCGATAGGAAAATGTTGAAGTCCGCCAGAGCAGGGTTGAAGAGACGCATCTCCTCCAAAGTGGGGAGATTAGTGAGATGGGGGAGATGTGGAAGGAGATATGGAGGTTGAGGGAGCAGGTAGGAAGCAGAGCGCCGGTACCCAAGAAAAGAATTCCTTTTTCATTATCCATCTTGGAAGAAGGGCTTCTCCCAAATTTCCGACAATCGAACGTAGGAGAATATGACGGACATACAGACCCCGAAGAACAATTGGAGAGATTTGAGAATGCGGCTCTGTTGCACCAATATTCGGATGGAGTTAGGTGTAGGGTGTTTCTGGGCACGTTGGTAAGGTCAGCCCAACAATGGTTTAATACCCTGCAGCCCAACTCCATACAATCTTTCGAAGATTTTTCTGCAGCTTTCTTGCATCGATTTGTCAGTAGCAAGAGGCACCAGAAAAGCTACTTGAGTTTGTTTGTAATGAAACAGCAAGAGGCCGAAACTTTACGTGAGTTTGTCCAGCGCTTCAAGATCGCAGCGTTGGAAATACCAGCAGCTACCCCTGACAACATGATAAGTGCTTTTACCCAAGGGCTGAGGGGAGGAGAATTCTTCAAATCGCTGGTCAAGAAACCTCCGTCGAGCTATGATGACTTGTTAGCTCGGGCGGAAAAATATGTAAACTTGGAAGACGCCCAACGGTATAGAAGGATGGAAAACCGACCCGAAGGGAGTAGGGTGGAGGGAGCCGAGAGAGGCGGTAAGAAGAGAGGTGCAGGTGAGAGGGAGGAGGACAGAACCAGAAGTAAAGGACAATTCTCATCGCATATTCCTCTGAATAGAAGTCGGGATAAGGTGATGGAGGTGAGGGAGTCGGGGGAGAGGGGGGGGGGGGGAGAAGTCGCAGAGGGTTGAGAGCAGTGCTCGACCTCCGCCGCAGGGTAGACAAGAAGGATCCTGGTCCAAGAGTGAACTGAGATCTCGCCCATCTTCTAGGCGGGGTCGAGGCCCTCCATGGATACATCAGAGGATCGAGGAGCCGAGGAGAGAAGGTCGAGGTCATGAAGTCCCTCGGGAGCCCGCTGAACCGAGGAGGGGAACGAATGAGGATAACCACCCTACGAGAGGAATGATTCACATGATCTCGGGGGGTGCTGCTGATGGGGACGGGCACTAGGCACTGCCATGAAAATATGATCGTCGGGCTCCCTCTGGGGCCTTATCCCGTAAACGGGCTCCCTCTGGGGTCTTTTCTCGAATGACATTCCCATAAAATTGTAAGTTCACCGTCCATTCTTAAAACGGATCCCCCACATATCATCTATCCTTTGTCACAGTCAATTCACATCCCTCAAAATATTTTTTCTTTTTTTAAAGCATAAAATATCACGACTTTCAAAAATAACAGTTTAACAATAAAAATTGCACAGTTTTACCATAAATCATAAAATATCATATTTTAATAAAAATAATTATTTTATATCATTTGACATGCGTTATGACCCTTCGGGACGCTGCCAACCTTTTTCGTATTAACCAAGTGTAAAATGACCGTTTTGCTCCTAGACGTAATATTTCTCGATTTTGACATTTTCTTACTTATGTTGACATGGGCTTATCCCAATTACTTATTTAAGCTTATATCTAATTTTTTTAATAATTTTATTTAACCTGAAATAATTGGCTTCAATTTAATTTCCTATTTACTAATTCGTGAGGCGTTTAATTCCCGAATTAATTCAAACTTTAATATTTTTCTTCCTATATTTTAAAATTTACTATATTACCTAAAATACCCTCGTGAACCATGAACCAACCCCCGTGGACCATGGCTCAACCTTTTTTCCTTTTCCTAAGCCTAGTTCGAACCTAAGGTAAACCCTCGAACCATCTTGCATTTTACTCGAGCCACACTTTGAGACACCTTGAGCCAACTCTTGACCAGCCCACCTAGGGACTCTACTGACCCTCCTTGACCCACACATGAGCCCCCAGCCCGCGCACACAGCTACTGCGCACAAGAACAAAGTGCCGCACGAGTTCCCTCATTTGCAGTCGAGCCAACTCTCATTTTTCTTGGACCATGGTCGAGCCACCTCGAGTCATCACCTGACCAGACCTCCTAAGAAGCCCACCGACCAGCCCCGACCCCTTGAACCAGCCCCTACATGCCTCACGAGCCTTGCGTACGAGACGCAAAAGCTGCGCGAGTTCTCTCACGTTTTGCTCGAACCACCGTCGAGCCGCCTGCACCAGCCCCTGACTCCACCCTTGACCATCCTCCCTAGACCCTACTAGACCAACCCTGAACTACCCTGCCCTAGCCGCGAGCCCCCTTGGCTGCACCCACCTTATGCATGTATGGGGATGGAGTCCCTCTTCGTGTGGACTCTTCCCCAGCCCAAGGACTCGAGCACGAGCCCAGGACTCTTCTCCATCTTGACCACGTCCCTCCCAGCCACCTAGCCCAACCCCTGCCGAGCCACGCGTAGCCAGCCCCCAAGGCAAGCCACCATCATGCGTGTATGGCTAGGAAACCCTTGGCGATTCTCCTCCCTTGCCTTCCCCTCAATTTCCAGCAATCTCGTCCCTATAACATCTCCTAATGGCAGCATGGATGGCTAGGAATCATAGAGTTTTTCAAACAAGCGTAAAATCGTCATATATTTGAAAATAATTGTTCTATCCTAAAAATAATCGAATACAAGTATTTTTCATGCAAAAATAATAAAAACAAGCATAATATGGATTGAATGACGCGTCAGAATAATTTAGAAATGTGCCTTTGTGTTTTAAAACGCTCGAATACGCGATCGTCGGCGAGAGGTGCGAAAAAGAACGAACGGGCGACGAAGACTCCTTGTTTTCTTCCCTTGCAAATTTCGAATTTTAATGTGTGAAAAGTGTGTGAATTTCGGCTACCCTCATGCTTTGGAAGCCTAGATTTCTATTATATAGATTTTGATTTGCATGATAATGAGATTTGGTTTTGGGCCTCCAAGCATATAAGCAATTGAGCCTATTCAATTTAGTTAAATTAGGCCAAATAACTCTTATTTAATTAAATTACGAAGGTTTATTGCAAAAAATTTGGTTTACGTAGGTTGATTTTTCGGACGTTACAGTTACATACGTAGGTTGATTTTTCGGACGTTACAGTTATAGTATGTAATTTATCATGTAGATACCGTGGAATCAGCTTAGTGTTGCGTCTATCCAGTTTTAGAACATTGGTATAGAACAAATATATTATGTGTGTCTATGTTTATATATAGGAGAGAGATCATATATATTTTAAAATGAATAATTAGACATATTGTCATGTGAATAAATAAATGAATATATAGATGTGATACCTAGAGGATTCAAAATCAAAATTGGGTCAAAAAGTTGCTAATCCCTAAAACTACTAATATCTTTAATTCTCCTGATATTATTATACTGAAACATGCCAATGTCTGATTAAGAACATGCCAATGTCTGATTAAGGACACAATTATGGACTCAAGTCTATCTTACATTGATTAAAAAATTATTGCCTTCCAACATAGTAATTAGTATATATGAATTACAAGATATCTCTAGATCCACCTGAAACCTGTATAAATTTACATTTTTACAATTTTATTAGTACATCCAAAAAAAGTTAGATATATGACAGAAAAAAAATATCATTCGGGAAAAGATAAAAATAAAAATAAAAAAATCATGGTTATATTTGAATGGTGGATGTTATTATCGAGACCATAATTAATATATTAATTACTGAATTGTTGAGTTTTTACCGTGGCTTGGCAGGCTTTTAATACAAATATAAATATAAATATAAATATAAAATAAGAGTCTGCCTGCTTATTTAATCAATTGGGGTGCCCATGTGGTTTTACCGTCTTTTGAGTCTCTACTTTCCACGGTCAAACTTAAAAACCCCAATTCACTGTTTTTTGCAATATTCGAGGAAGGGAAGAGAAAGAGAGACATGCCAATAATTCACTCACATTTACACTTTAATTATGTGTGTCTTTATATATATATATATATACACACACACACACACACACACATGTGGTTAATGTAGATAATATAAATATAAAAGGAAAATAACCGTTTTCATCCTACCCGAAATTAAGTATAGTCATGTAACTTTATTTTTGTTGGTTTTTATCTAATTTCGAAGATTGTTAACTTAACACAGAACGTATCAAATTTTAGTTCGCCAAATTAGTATTTTTTGTCTTCATGTCAGCACTCTCATGATATGTATATAACTTAAAAAAAAAAAAAACAATGTTAGAGTAACTGTACACGAATTTGTGACGGATTTGCTACTTTTCCCCATCATAGAATATATGAAATGTAAAAAAAATTGAAGTCAATTTTAATTTATGTATATTACATAAAATTAAATTGTATAGCATGCACTAGATGTGTTGTTTTGTCATAATCGAATGTAAAACTATGTAGTCTATATACTCACACAACACGTTGGATTTATGAATGGCAAGAGTACTTCAATATTACAAATTAATATATGAATGCCAAGATTATTTCAATTTTGAAACTATATATTCACACCGCACGATAAATTATTATTATTATTATTATTATTATTATTATTATTAAGTATATCTAAAAATTTAGCAAATTGAAGTAGGTGGCAAATATATATATATATATATATATATATATATATATATATATATTTATATATATATCATAACCCCAGGCACCGGAAGACAAGGGTTAGTGTCTTCATATTGGGGCCACAAACGTAGTAATCTAGTATTTACATATAATTATAATATTAATATGTTTAACCTTTTAATTTCATTTTGGCCGTGCTTCATGTTGTTAAATTACGGTCTTAGTTCGTTTATATGTAATATTATGTAATTTTTAGTTTTTTTTTTTCTGATATAATACCAATGTGGCGTTGACATGTGAAAATATATCATCACTCCATATAAAAAATGAATAAAATTATGAAAATAGAAAAATAAATGAATAAAACTGAAACTCGAAAAAATAGATAACAAAAAATTTACTTTCCCTAAAGTTAATAAAAATTTATTTTCATTACGAATTGTGTTAATTTTCAATGTGAGACATTTAAATTTTATGTAATAATTAAATTTCTATAGTTCTTATCGTATAATGTTGTAACGTCCAAAATACAATAACGTAATCCAACTGAATGCAAATTTAGGGAAAATAGAAAATGATTAATTAAATGATTTTAATAGTATGAATTAATTATGATATGCATGATTACATGTTTAAAAAAAGATTTTACTGTTAGAATGCATAAAAACTGTGTTTTAAAAGTTGTTCGAGACGCGATCGAAGAATGAAGACCGATTGCTGAAAAAGGAAAAATATTTTTATTAAATGATTACTTTTAATTATTTAAAATATGATATATGTTATATGATACTTTGGAAAAGGAAGCGTTTTGAGGTGTTTTTATACGCCGAGTCGTATTTTCAAACGATATTCGATTTTCGACGAAAATATGAACTTTTCGAGAACTTGACTAATAATTTCACAAACCATTCTAAACAAAATATTTTAAATATTACCTAATGGACTTAATGAGCCTATTATATCATGTTAATAGGCCTAAACTTACACCACTTGTTTTATATCAAAATATAAGCCTCAAACCGGCCTACCCCAAAACCCCACAAATGCATGCCACCCCTCCCCTAATCAACTAGAAATTCTCCTAGCAGCATCAACACATGCACACACGAGAATTCTAGAAGGAAGGGTCACAGTTTTGAGGAGAAATCAGCCTAGAGTTTTCTACGTCGTCGTTCTTCGTATCTCAATTTGTTTTTCGTGCGTAAAATATGCAAAGGCACCCCTTAATCTCTTTTTTCTCATTTATCACACCATATTATGGATTTGATGTATATTTTCAAGATAAATATGTTGCCTTGAATTTATTTTCGTTTTTATGTCATGCTATGTCAAAAACTCTTGTTTTTATGTTCTAAAACTTGTGTTAATGATTCATAAAGGGGCTGCCATGATAAGGCTATGGGAAGGGATGAGTTCAAGAGAGTTTAAGGGCCTAGAAAAGCTGACAAAAGGGCTGGACGTGAAGGAAGAAGGGGTTGCTCGAAAATAAAACTCTTGTGGGACAAGGATTCTTTGGCTAGGACACTTTGAGGGCCGTTGTGGTTAGCTGTTGTTTATGGATCTACCAGGAGACTTAAGAGGGCTGGATGATGGTCCTAGGGTGAATGCACAATGGGTGGTTCGAAAGGCTTGAGGATCTCGTGGAGTAGGGAGAGCCTTGCATGCTTGAGTGATCGGGTTTGAGGGGTTGGGCTTCTAGGTCCTTTAAGCTCGGTCCGGTATGGTCCATAGGGGTTCAGTCATGGTCCTAGGAAGGGCTCATAGGGGCTGGTCGAGTTGCTTGAGGGCTAGGATCGAAACTTGTAAGGCTAGGGTTCGAAAATAGGAGCTAGGGTTTGATGCAGAAATTTTCAGTAGGTATCCTAGGTTGATCGAGGCTTTTAATGGGCTTGAATTGGGTTGTATACAATTTATTTAGGTTTTATTAAGCTTTGGTCCAAGTTCGGTAAAGTTTGGTTAAGTTTTGAATCAATACGAGTCAAAACCGGGATGTACGTCGAAGTTTATAAACGAATCGAGGAAATTATCGAAAACCTAAATTTTAAGCCTAAGGAATATTTAAAGGAGTGTTTTAAGATAATAGGTTAAGTTTGGAATGATTTGGGACGTCGTTTCGAGGTCTAGAGATAAATATGGAAAGTTATGCTCTTAGGGGTAAAACGATCATTTTACACCTAAAATTGTTCGATGTCCTGGCAATGCCCTGAATACTGTAAATAAGGTTAAAAAGTTTATTTAAATGTTTATGAAATTATATGATGAAACGTTAATGCTAAAATACATGTTGCATGTTTGGTTTAAAAGAAAAATGATTTATATATGTATGAATTTTTATAAGTGATGAAAATATGAAACGTTGAAGGAGGTGAACTGATTGTGGCTAATACGATGATTATGATGATAAGATGATATGTAAGGCCAATGCTCAGTTGACTGGTGAGAGTGTCGCTGATGTCCCTCCGCCCAGTATGTGGTTACACGTAGATGGATCCATCGACCTTCAGCTGATACGAAAGTCACAATTAACAATCTGAATTCAATAAAAGTAAAACGTATACGTATATGATGAAATAAAATATGATATGATATGATGAAAGGAACTATGATATGATATGATGAAAGAAAAAATGTTTAAGTTTATGCATATACATGAAAAACTATTTTAAGTAAAAGTATTTTCATTGTTGCATGTGGTGATGTGGATTGTATATGTATAACTTGTTATCATGGTTAAGGTTTGCCGAGTCAATAGATTCACTATGTGTGATCGATGCAGGTGAGCATGATGTTGATGTTGGTGTTAATGAAGGACTTGATGGTTGAACTAGCTGGACTGAAGGTACACATAACCCGAAGACTTGTTGCTAGTTTTCCGCACTTATGTTTATGATTTATGCTAATAATTTAAGTACTTTTAAGATTTTATTGTTTATAATGCTTTTGAGAGGTTTTTGAGATGATGTTAGAGTTAAGTTTATTTTTAAAACAATGTTAGGTTAGATTGGTCGACATTTTACAATTTTACGTTTGAATTACTTTCTTATGGATTTTCAAATAATAGTTGGTTGATTTATTTTTAAATGGTGCAAAATTATACCTAAAAATATTTAAGTATGTATATATGTGTTTTCGGCCGAATGCATAGACAAATGGTTTAAGAAAAAAATTTCTAGTACATTTTAAAGAAAAAACGAGTAATGAACATTTCGACTATAATAATTATTTAATGGTGTCGAATTCAGTGCGTCTTGTTTTAAAATTTATTATTCAGACTTTTGCCATTTTTATGGCTGTAATGATTAAATATAATTTTTTTAATATCCAATTAAAAACCACAAATTCAAATTCAAAAACCTAAAGAGATGTCTACTAATAACCTGATGGAAAATCATAATTTTTTTCTTGTAACTTGTATGAAATTTACTTTCGATTTCGTTATCAATTAATTGACATTCCTATTACAATAATTTACATTTTTTTTCAATTTTAGTTTTTTTAAAATCGAAGAAAATACAAATTAGAGTATTAAGACTATAAATTGATCGATATCAAAATAGAAAACAGGTTTTGACAAAAAATATAATTTTCACTAACCCTAAATAAACAGTCGTCTATTAGTTCAACGTAAAACAACAAAGATATTTTTTAACAGAACAAAAACGGACAGCAACTAAAATACATATTATAGCTTCCTAAGGAATTCATTGTACCATATATGAATCGTTGGTTAGCGCAAAAGAGCACAACTGCACGCACAGCAGATCAGACTTCAGAGGATATATATAATAGAACAATATATATTTCGAAAGTGATATCAATCTATCTATATATATATGTGTGTGTGTGTATATATATAATAGTATATTTTAATAAATTTGCAGTGGGAAAATAAAGGGTAAGTTCCCCGTTTGAAGAGGGGGAGCAGTTTAATGATTTGTGACAAAATAATGGCTGCATGTGGGATACATGGAATATGGAACGGATTGAATGTGAAAATGTTACGGGTTCTTTGAAGGCCGCCTGCCCCATTAGAATCTTCAGACTGATTTAGACTTTATGCATGCAGACATTATTATAATATAATATGCAAATATTTACACTATATATATATATATATATATATATATATGCATTGAAGTGTAGTTTTATGGGGAGCCTGAATATATATATCCTATCAAATAATAAGTTTCTATGTTTTACGCAAATATTTTTTTTAATTAAAATCATCAATTTCTACACTAAAATATATATATTCAATGGCCCCTCTCACCGTTAAAAAAAAAAGTCCTCTCACTCTCTTATTGTCAAATCTTGAGTCTACATACTCAATATATTACATGTCTTCGGCCAACTGGGCATTTATATGTTGGTATACTATTTTTTCGCACTCAAAGTACAGTGGAAGTTTAAATTTTTTTATTTTGACGTTCAAAACATTCTTTGAGCATCATATGATTTAAACCATTAATAAGGTGTTTAGAATAATTTATCTTCGTATATTTAACATCGACCCCAATTCTATTCTGGATTTCAAGAGATAATAGTCCTTATTGTAATTCCCTATGAATGAATATACCTCCTTCTAATCAGGCCCACGATTAGAAACTCTGTCCCTCGTATATATCGTACTAGCTAGAGATCTATATGAAATTTGCGTCGAGAATAGATCGTCGTAATTTAAAATTCCGACAGGAGGCAGTAGCACAGTTACGATGCGGTGGAAGGTGGTCGGCCCAATCCATAGAAGGAGGTGGTTGACGTTTGTGAGGAGGGAGAGAGTTTGGTGGACAAATTCAAGAAAAGCCCTGTTCAGATCAGGAATTAAAATTTATAAATATTTCGTTAAGGATTATATGAAATAACCTAACTTTTACACAGAAATCTTGTAAATGTTATGTTATTTCATATAATCCTTAACAAAATATTTATAAATTTTAATTTCCGATCTAATCAGGACTCTTCTTGAATCAGGATACTTTATTTCAATTATTAAAAAACTATCATGTATGTATTTCTCGCTTTTGAAAATATAATGCATAACTAAATTATTATTATTTTTGATAATACAATATATAACAGTCATTGCTACTAATTTGTTATTTAATTAATAATTATGAATACATTATAACCCGGGTCGAAAATTGTAACGTACCGTACTTTTTACTACTAAAATTTTGCGGAAGAATTTAAAATTTGTTTCTTAAATAAAACGTGAGCATTCAAAATTCGATAAAATAAACTGTACGTCTCAACAAAGATCTAAAATAGAGTTTGACAAAAGTATTTGAACATTTTCATAAAGACTTAAAAACATGGCGGTCATTGGGTTTAGCCTCCCGCTCAGTCCAAGCCTGCTCCTTGGTCCCCACCTCCTGTCTCCTCATAAACATCCTCACCTGCATCGATCAAGTCTAGTGAGTCTAAAGACTCAACACGTATAAACTGGAAGTAACAAGTACTGCATAATAAGATCACATGCAACTTTAAAATAAGACATACATAATTTAAATTGAACTTGCAAGATAAAACTTGAACATACGTACATACATGCTTAGACGTGCCATAAACTTTTCTTAAACATGCTTGCATACTTGAACATACTTAAACATACATGACTTCATCATTTTGTGTAGAGGATGTTTCAAAGCAAGTGACCCATAATATAATTCGTCTGATCAGACTAAACCACAGTACTGGGATGACAGGGGCGAACCCAGTGCCACATACATGAGATCCCCGTTCATGCTTTAACGAGTGGATTGGTCCCCGTTCATGCTTTAACGGGGTGGAGAGGTCCTCGGCCACGTTCACCGACTTCCAAACCCATTCATAATTTGGTCACAAGACATTTAACATACCTCAAAAACTTGAAATATTTTCTTTTGCACGTCGAACATACTTACTTGGAGTTGAGGGATTCGTTGGACTTCGATTGGGGCCGTTGCTGCACATACTAACATGAATTCAAATGCTTAACTTGCATAACTTAGACGTAAATATCATGCTTACCTACGAGCTCATTCAATTCCTTAGGACGTTCTAAAATTCCCATGACTCGACCTTGTAAATCATTGCACTAAACCCTGACATCAAACCTCAAAGCATACTATAAATTTTTCCCAAAATAACAAACACACGTACCCCGTGCCCAGGTCCGGCTCCGAGTCCGTGTCCGTGCGGTGAAATGTGTCGTGAACAAAAGGGGAGACACGGACCTCGTGCTCTAGGTCCATGAGGGGGTTCGTGTGTGTATGCAAACTTGACACCGAGAAGAAAAAAAAGGCACGGACCCCGTGCTCTGGTCCGGGTGGGGGTCCAGTGTCAGCTCGCAAAAAGGACACTCAAGAAGGAACGAAGACACGTACCCCGTGCCAGGGTCCGTGTACTCTCGGTGGACGCGAATTCACGAAAAATCTGTACACGCCAAACTTATCATCCTATACTCGATTGTACGGACCATGAAATGACACACCGAGACCCATCTTAGCATGCCATAACATCGACCCAACTTCGCCCAACACCCAAAGCAACGACGTCCACCCTACGACACATACAATTCAAAAACGTGGCAATTGACACCAAATCGATTCCTACGACTTCTAGTGTATTTGAGTGCCTGTCGACACTAAACGACATATCAAATAACATCCCAACATCATACTACGCATACGTAGACGCAGCAACTGATCACCCGTCGATTTCCAACGAAGCCTGCAACAATAAAATCTCAAGAACACATCAATACATAATTTTCTGAAAACGAAGTTTGAGCAGTCCCACAAAAAACGTCATAACTCACTCAATTTTAATCCAAATAATTCGAATTTCTGTCAAATCGAAGGTATCAAAAAGTTTCACAATTTTTGTGTTGAAAGTTTCTCAAAAACGCGACCGAAAAATCGCAGCATTTAAAAGACAGCAAAAATCGAAAATTTTAGATCTAAAATGGTTTCAAAAGTGTTCTAAACATAATTGCTCAAACTCCTATGCATCGCACATGTATTTTTACACATAAATAACAACACATGCATAATATGACGAGATCGATGCTGCAATAACAGAATATACGTGCCTTTTGATATTTAAAACTCACGATACGGCGATACCGAAGCGGAGACGGAGCGAGGCTTGATCCGGGACGATGGTGTCTCGATTTTCTTCGAAGAAAACCAACGAAATTTGCTGGAAAATCTAAGGGGGAAGGGCGGCTGCGCTAGGGAATATGAACTCTAGTATTTCTCCTCTCAAAAAAATAATAAAAACTGAGTGCAATATGTGTGTGTGTGTTTTAGCCGATAGTGTGTGTGTGTTAGTGGGTGTGTGCGTGTGTTAGGTGTGTGTAAAAGTGTGAGTGTGTGAGTTTAGTTAATTAGAGGAATATAATATGCTAAAATAATAATTAAAAATGCTAATAAAGAGTTTATCCCCTCAACTATAAAATCCTCTAAAAATACACAAGTGCTAGACTTTAAAAAAGCTTTAAAATTCTAAAATTCACCTAATACTTAAATTAGGCTTTAAAATACTAACAACTTAATAAATTAGCTAAAATGCCCAAATCTCAACTTAAAATAAAATACCACATTTTAAACTGCCAAAATCGTCACCGGTCTTTTCCTCGATCCCGCCTCGAGTAATCGCCTGAAACATGAAACTTTGAGAAAAATTTTAACGTGCATCACATAAACATTAAAATAATGCAATTTAAATAAATCATGCATCACTAAAATCATTTTAAACTTAAATAAAATATTTAACAATTTAAATAATGCATGGGTTATACGTGTACTGAATTTGGACACTACAGTTCCTCCCCCACTTATAAAAATTTCGTCCTCGAAATTAAGTCTTACCGAACAACTCCGGGTAACGAATTCTCATATCTGTTTCTGCCTCCCAAGTGGCTTCCTCCACTGATTGATTTAACCACCGAACTTTGACCAACTTGGTCACTTTGTTTCGAAGTCTCCGCTTCTGGCTGTCTAGAATCTGGACGGGTCTTTCCTCATATGACAGGTCTGGAGCCAACTGCAACGGCTCATAACTCAGAACATGCGAAGGGTTAGCTAAATATTTCCTCAGCATCGAGACGTGGAACACATTGTGTACCCCGGCCAGACTCGGCGGAAGGGCAACACGATAAGCTAGTGTCCCAACTCTGTCAAAGATCTCGAACAGCCTAATAAACATTGGACTGAGCTTGCCTCTTTTCCCAAATCTCATAACACCCTTCATGGGTGCTATCTTTACAAAAACGTGGTCACCTACGGCAAACTCGAGGTCTCTTCTTCTCTTATCAGCATAACTTTTCTGACGACTCTGGGCAGTCTTCATCCTGTCTCGGATCTTGACCACCATATCTGCAGTCTTCTGAACTATCTCCGGACCAAGTTCTGCTCTTTCACCAACCTCATCCCAATGAACTGGTGATCTGCACTTCCTTCCATACAACGCCTCGTAGGGAGCCATACCTATCGATGATTGGAAACTGTTGTTATATGTAAACTCCACTAGAGGTAGCTTCGATTCCCAAGTCCCCTGGAAATCGATCATACACGCTCGCAGTAAATCCTCCAAAATCTGAATCACTCGCTCAGACTGGCCATCTGTCTGCGGGTGAAAAGCGGTACTGAAAAGCAACTTCGTCCCCATGGCTGCACGTAGACTCTTCCAGAAGGACGAGGTAAATCTCGGGTCCCTGTTGGACGCAATAGAAACTAGGATCCCATGCAACCGAACTATCTCCCTGATATAAAGTTCCGCATACTGCGTCATGGATAAAGTCGTCTTCACTGGCAGGAAATGCGCTGACTTAGTGAGTCGATCAACTATAACCCAAATAGAATTCGATCCTCTGACTGACCTTGGCAAACCAATCACAAAGTCCATTGTAATATCTCCCATTTCCACTCTGGGATGGGGAGTGGCTTAAGTATTCCGGCTGGCCTCTGATGCTCTGCCTTCACATGCTGACAAGTTAGGCATTCAGACACAAATCTGCGGATGTCTCGTTTCATCCCTGGCCACCAATACAGAATCTGCAGATCCTTGTACATTTTGGTACCTCTTGGGTGAATGGAATACGGAGATGCGTGTGCCTCTGACAGAATATCCTCTCTGTTCGAATCAACACTAGGCACCCACATTCTATCTCTATATCTCACAATACCATCTGACACTGTGTAGAGCACACTACCCTTGGCTTCATCCTTCAGCCTCCAGTTCTGCAACTGCTCGTCTGAAGGCTAGCCCGCACGAATACGGTCTAGCAAGAAGATTGGACTGTCAGATTAGACAGCCTTGGAGCTCTGCCCTTGCGGTAAACTTCTAAATCAAACCTCTGAATCTCAGACTGAAGAGGTTTCTGCACTGACAACTGTGCTACAACTGCCACTTTCCTGCTCAAGGCGTCTGCGACGACATTAGCCTTTCCTGGATGGTAGCTAATCTCGCAGTCGTAGTCTTTCACCAACTCTAACCACCGTCTCTGTCTCATGTTCAGTTCCTTCTGCGTGAAGAAATACTTGGGACTCTTGTGATCGGTAAATATCTGACATTTCTCGCCGTACAAGTAATGTCTCCAAATCGTCAATGTAAAGACAACGGCGGCTAGTTCCATATCGTGAGTCGGATAATTCTTCTCATGCACCTTCAACTGTCTGGAAGCATAAGCAATAACCCGACCCTGCTGCATCAACACTGCGCCTAACCCGAGCTTAGATGCATCGGTGTATAGCACAAAATCACCTTGCCCCGTTGGCATGGCTAACACTGGTGCTGAAACCAGAGCTTGCTTCAAAGTATCGAAGCTCTTCTGACACTCGTCACTCCACACAAACTTAGCATTCTTCTTGGTCAGCGAAGTGAGTGGCACTGCTATCGAAGAAAACCCCTGAATGAACTTATGGTAGTAACCGGCTAAACCCAGAAAATTGCGGATCTCAGAAGCATTCTTCGGTTCAACCCATTCCTTAACGGCTGCTACCTTTGCTGGATCCACCTCAATTCTACTGCTAGACACTATGTGACCCAAAAACGCTACCTTTTCCAACCAGAATTCACACTTACTGAATTTCGCAAATAACTTGCGACTCTGCAAGGTCTGCAAAACTGTCTTCAAATGCTGGCTATGCTCCTCATGGCTCTTCGAGTAGATAAGAATGTCGTCAATGAACACTATGACAAATTGGTCTAAGTAGGGCTGAAATACTCAGTTCATCAAGTCCATGAAAATTGCTGGAGCATTCGTCAGTCCAAACGGCATTACTAAGAACCCGTAATGCCCATATCTGGTCCTGAAGGCTGTCTTGTGCACATCTGTCTCTTTCACCTTCAGCTGGTGATACCCTGATCGAAAATCTATCTTAGAGAACACCGTGACTCCCTGCAACTGATCAAACAAGTCTTCGATCCTAGGAAGTGGGTACTTGTTCTTTATCGTTACCTTTTTCAACTCCTGGTAATCGATGCACAGTCTCATGCTCCCATCTTTCTTTTTCACAAAAATCACTGGTGCGCCCCACGGCAAGAAGCTGGGGCGGATGAATTCCTTGTCCAGAAGCTCATGTATCTGCTGTTTGAATTCTAACATCTTAGCTGGAGCTAATCGGTATGGTGCCTTAGAGATTGGCACTGTACCTGACATAAGATCGATTGCGAACTCCACCTCTCTCTCTGGTGGTAGACCTGTGACGTCGTCAGGAAAGACGTCTGGGAAGTCTCTGACTACTGGTACATCTGATATAGACGGAGCGGGTGCTTCAGGTGCTGAAATAATGCTTGCCACGAAGGCCTGACACCCCTTAGAAATAAGTTTCCGCGCCTGCATGCAGGAGATCATGCGAGGGAAACTTCTCCACCTGTCTGGCTCAAATAGAAACTGCTCCATTCCCATCGATCTGACCAACACTGATCTCTTTTGAAAGTCAATCAGAACTCTGTTCTTTGTCAACCAGTCCATACCCAAGATAATGTCAAACTCTGGCATCAGCAATATTATCAGGTCTGCATACACCAGGTGGCCCTGCAGTTCTAGATCAATGTCTCTGACCACGCTGGTAGCTACCAGTTCTTCCCCTGATGGGACTGTCACTGAATAATTCACGTCGAGTCCAATAGTCTTGATATCCAAGTGACTAGCAAATATTTCCGAAATAAAAGAATGGGTGGCTCCTGAATCTATCAAGGCCTGAGTGGCTAATCTCTTAATGAAAATATTTCCTGAGAGACGTTAGCAAAACACAAACTTATATCCCAAAATTCTAACATTTAATCCTAAGCATAGTAGAAAATTAATGTCCCAAGTCACTCAAAAATATTACTAGCACACTAATAATTCCAAATAAAATTCCACGTGCAAGACAAAAATTTAAAACTGTACTGAATTAAACAAGTTACCGGTTAACAGTGTAGTATCTGGGTTCGCCTCCTGTGCATGCATGGCGAACACCCTGCCCTGGGTTGGCTGCTTCAACTGTGGGCACTCTTTCAGCATGTGGTTAGTTGCTCCACATTTAAAACATTTCTCGGATCCCCATAGGCATTGTCCGGGATGCTGGCGATTGCATTTTTGACACACTGGAAAGTTCTCTGGCTTCTGAAGCGCCCCCAGCTGCTGGATTGGACCCTTGCCCTTTGGCGGTCCTTGATATGGCTTCTTCCCTGGCGGTCCCTGATACGGTTTCTTAAACTGGGGCCTATGATGCTGCTGCTGCTGGTGTTGCGGTGGTGCCTGATAGGGCCTCTTGCCCTGCCTGTCCAACTCGATATCCCTCTGATCCTGCTCTGCCGCCATGCTCTAGATACGGCGACTGCATAAGTAGTAGGACCAGCAACTCGGACATCACGGCGTAAAATCGGCCGCAATCCATCCATGAAATGCCTCAGCTTACTCTGGGCATCGTTAGCTATCAGGGGTACAAAGTGACACCCCCTCTCAAACTTCCTCACGAACTCCGCCACGCTGCTATCCCCTTGACGCAACGTCATGAACTCTCTGGTTAGGCGAGAGCGTACTTCCTCAGTGAAGTACTTTGAGTAGAAGACCTCTTTGAACCCATTCCAAGGCGGCACCTGCAAGTTGACTGCCACTGACGCACTCTCCCACCATAGTCTAGCGTCCCCTGTCAGAAAGAACGTGGCACACCTGACCCTATCTGCATCGGTCAGCTCCATGAAATCAAAGATTACTTCGATGGACTTGATCCATCCCTCAGCTATCATCGGGTCAGTGGTTACCCAAAAACTCCTTTGGGATCATACGTCTGAACCTCTCGTAAACTGCTTCCGGTCTGGGCCTCTCCCCCGGCATCTACTGCAGTCTGGTTCCTCGCAAACTGTGCAAAGAACTGCGTCATACCTGTAAGCATCTGTGCCTGCATGTCCGGCGATGGGGGTGGAGGAGCGTCTCTTCTCTCCTCTCGAGGCTCTCTGTCCTCATCCCTTGCTTCACTGTCGATCATACGTCTAGGAGGCATACTGTTCCAATAATTTACCCAACACGTAAGCCCCACATGCATGAACATGATATAAACAACATAAGATGCACGTACATTGAACTTAAAACAGGGGCATGCTAAAATCATGGACTTATTGCTTAATGCATAACATAATTCAAAACTTACAGACTTGAGATGTGACTTCGTGAGCTTCTTGCGACTGGTAATTGGCGTAACCCTTTACAAGAACACCGCTCTGATACCAACTGTAACACACCGTATTTTTTACTAACTAAAATTTTGTGGAAGAATTTAAAATTTGTTTCTTAAATAAAACGTGAGCATTCAAAATTCGATAAAATAAACTGTACGTCTCAACAAAGATCTAAAATAGAGTTTGACAAAAGTATTTGAACATTTTCATAAAGACTTAAAAACATGGCGGTCCTCGGGTTTAGCCTCCCGCTCAATCCAAGCCTGCTTCTTGGTCCCCACCTCCTGTCTCCTCATAAACATCCTCACCTGCATCGATCAAGTCTAGTGAGTCTAAAGACTCAATACGTATAAATTGGAAGTAACAAGTACTGCATAATAAGATCACATGCAACTTTAAAATAAGGCATACATACTTTAACTTGAACTTGCAAGATAAAACTTGAACATACGTACATACATGCTTAGACGTGCCATAAACTTTTCTTAAACATGCTTGCATTCTTGAACATACTTAAACATACATGACTTCATCATTTTGCGTAGAGGATGTTTCAAAGCAAGTGACCCATAACATAATTTGCCTGATCAGACTAAACCACAGTACTGGGATGACAGGGGCGAACCCACTGCCACATATATGAGATCTCCGTTCATGCTTTAACGGGTGGATTGATCCTCGTTCATGCTTTAACGCTTTCCAATCCGGATCTAAACCCGTTCATGCTTTAACGGGGTGGAGAGGTTCTCGGCCACGTTCACCGACTTCCAAACCCATACATAATTTGGTCACAAGACATTTAGCATACCTCAAAAACTTGAAATATTTTCTTTTGCACGTCGAACATACTTACTTGGAGTTGAGGGATTCGTTGGACTTCGATTGGGGCCGTTGCTGCACATACTAACATGAATTCAAATGCTTAACTTGCATAACTTAGACGTAAATATCATGCTTACCTACGAGCTCATTCAATTCCTTAGGACGTTCTAAAATTCCCATGACTCGACCTTGTAAATCATTGCACTAAACCATGACATCAAACCTCAAAGCATACTATAAATTTTTCCCAAAATAACAAACACACAGACCCCGTGCCCAGGTCCGGCTCCGGGTCCGTGTCCGTGCGGTGAAATGTGTCATGAACAAAAGGGGAGACACGGATCCCGTGCTCTGGTCCGTGAGGGGGTTCGTGTGTGTACGCAAACTTGACACCGAGAAGAAAACAAAGGCACGGACCCCGTGCTCTGGTCCGGGTGGGGGTCCGTGTCAGCTCGCAAAAAGGACACTCAAGAAGGAACGAAGACACGGACCCCAGTGCCAGGGTCCGTGTACTCTCGGTGGACGCGAATTCACGAAAAATCTGTACACGCCAAACTTATCATCCTATACTCGATTGTACGGACCATGAACCGACACCCCGTGACCCATCTTAGCATGCCATAACATCGACCCAACTTCGCGCAACACCCAAAGCAACGACGTCCACCCTACGACACATACAATTCAAAAACGTGGCAATTGACACCAAATCGATTCCCTACGACTTCTAGTGTATTCGAGTGCCTATCGACACTAAAAGACATATCAAATAACATCCCAACATCATACTACGCATACGTAGACGCAGCAACGATCACCCGTCGATTTCCAACGAAGCCTGCAACAATAAAATCTCAAGAACACATCATAATTTTCTGAAAAACTGAAGTTTGAGCAGTCACACAAAAAAACGTCATAACTCACTCAATTTTAATCCAAATAATTCGAATTTACTGTTAAATCGAAAGTATCGAAAAGTTTTACAATTTTTGTGTTGAAAGTTTTCTCAAAAACGTGACCGAAAAATCGCAGCATTTAAAAGACAGCAAAAATCGAAAATTTTAGATCTAAAATGGTTTCAAAAGTGTTCTAAACATAATTGCTCAAACTCCTACGCATCGCACATGTATTTTTACACATAAATAACAACACACGCATAATATGACGAGATCGATGCAGCAATAACAGAATATATGTGCCTTTTGATATTTAAAACTCATGATACGGCGATACCGAAGTGGAGACGGAGCGAGGCTTGATCCGGGACGATGGTGGCTCAATTTTCTTCGAAGAAAACCAACGAAATTTGCTGGAAAATCTAAGGGGGAAGGGCGGCTGCTCTAGGGAATATGAACCCTAGTATTTCTCCTTTCAAAAAAAATAATAAAAACTGAGTACAATATGTGTGTGTGTGTTTTAGCCGATAGTGTGTGTGTGTTAGTGGGTGTGTGCGTGTGTTAGGTGTGTGTAAAAGTATGAGTGTGTGAGTTTAGTTAATTAGAGGAATATAATATGCTAAATTAATAATTAAAAATGCTAATAAAGAGTTTATCCCCTCAACTATAAAATCCTCTAAAAATACACAAGTGCTAGACTTTAAAAAAGCTTTAAAATTCTAAAATTCACCTAATACTTAAATTAGGCTTTAAAATACTAACAACTTAATAAATTAGTTAAAATGCCTCAATCTCAACTTAAAATAAAATACCACATTTTAAACTGCCAAAATCGTCACCGGACTTTTCCTCGATCCCGCCTCGAGTAATCGCATGAAACATGAAACTTTGAAAAACATTTTAACGTGCATCACATAAACATTAAAATAATGCAATTTAAATAAATCATGCATCACTAAAATCATTTTAAACTTAAATAAAATATTTAACAATTTAAATAATGCATGGGTTATACGTGTACTAAATTTGAGCACTACAAAAATAAGACATCGCCAATGTATCGATTGCAAAATCTCGTTCACATAATGGAAAATGAAAATTCGAATGACAAATTTTCCACTGATCCATATTTGACAGCAGTCAGTTTTGTTAACTCATTCACTAAAAAAAACAGTTCCACTTTCTTCACTTAATTAGCAGTTCAGCTAACTTCCACAACGTCTATTACATGAAATAAACTTATAAACTCTTTATAAGCTATTTGTTTAATCTCCATCAAACGACAATCGCCAAATTCAACTAATTGAATTTGACTATCTCAAAGAGAACATAGAATCCAATTTTTGTGTGATACTCAATAGTTCAGTGATACAGCTAGCCGTGAATTCACAACTCCATGCGATTCAAAAAAAATATTTGTTCATATTTGGACTTACTCCAATTAGCCTCATTATTTTCATCAACCCTTTGATCAAGAACGTCAGAACTGAATCCTGATTGCATCAATCAGATCATGGTAAGAGCGGATCGTGGTAAGAGTGTCTAGTAGCATCTTCCCATGACCCCATAGATATCACTGATATTGTCTGCAAGAACCTTAATTTATGGTTAACGTACAATACGACCCCTTTCAACTCATATATCACGATCGAATACGCAACGATTGGTATATCGAGATTTGCAAATGAATTAAATAACTATGTGAAGTATTTTTGAGTAATAATAGTAACATGATATGTGCAACTGATGAAACGCCTTCCCAAAATGAACTTGTCTTATTCTAGCCAGAGATTCATTTCATTATTAACTCATCAGATTACATATGATATATTCACCCGTAGGCAAAAGGTGAATCCCAGACTACAATGCATTGGCTCCTAGTAATTAGAAACTATACCCAACCTCGTCACCTGATGACCCTCAATAGAGTCAGTCAACAGATAAAAGTGTATCCTAGTACGTAGAGTATCCACATTGTCCCAGGTCAAAGGATTAATGATGTAGAACCATAACCAAAGACTACTCTACTCGATAAGTGATAACTACTTGGAAAGTCCGAATGAGGGTTGTTCAGTGCAACATCAAGTGATCACCCATCTGTATGATGGAAATCTCCATGTCCTTACCAATTAAACATGACGTTTACATCATAGATGCTAGTATAATGATCGAGCAACCTTTATCCTTATTTTATGCGGTTGAATCGACTAAGAACCAATTTAGAATATACAATACGCTTTCTAATGAGTTTCACTATATTGAGAGGTAGACCTCATGATACATATTTTATGTTTAAGGACTTTATATTTGCAGTTTGTAGGAGTATACAAATAAAGTAAATGTCATAATTGGATAAAACTGTAAAATATTATTAAAATAAAGAATATTTTTAAATAAGAGTCAATAAAGATTAAGTCACAAGTTGGTTCGTTGGGCACCTACTCTAATAATCTCCTATTTGCATTATAGAAAACTATACATAGATCTCAAACTCATTGCTTCACGATGTTTCTCAAACAATGGTCCTGGCAGGGGCTTTGCCTGTGAATCAACACGTTATCTGCTGAGGCGACTCTCTCTACTGATGTGTCTCTTCTTCCTACAATCTCCTGGATTATGTGACACATCCTCAGTATATGTTTAGATTGCTGATGAGACCTTTGTTATTTTGCTTGCGGAACGACACCGGTGTTGTCACAGTAGACTGGGACCGAATCAACTCTTTGAGGAATGACACCCAACTCTTGAACGAAATTTCTTATCCAAACAATATTCTTTGTTGTAGTTGATGCAACTATGTAATCGGCATCATTGGTTGAATCTGCTATAGTGTCTTGCTTTGAGCTCTTCCAAGAGACAACACCACTGTTGAGCTTGAATACAAATCCAGAGGTTGATTTCGAATCCTCCATATATGATTGGAAGTTAGAATCAATGTAAAATTCCAATTTTAATTCTCCACTCCCATAAACCATAAAAAAATTCTTAGTTCTTCTTAAATACTTAAGAATACCCTTCACGGCTTTCCAATGCAATGGACTGAGATTTGACTGATATCTGCTTCCAACACTCAGCGCAAATGTAAGGTCGAGTAGATATTATGTCATACATAATATTGCCAATGACATATGCATATTGAATGCGAGTCATGGTTTCTATATCTTAATTAGTCTTTTAACACACAGACATAGATAGAGTCACACCATGACACATTTGAAGATATACTCTCTTGGACTCCTCCATAGAGAATCTCTTCAACATGATATCGATATGTGAGCTCTAATATAATTTTTCATCTATCCCTATAGATCTGTATCCTTAATACATAAGATGCTTCATTTATATCCTTCATGGATAATTTAGTAGCTAATCACACTTTAGTTGATTGCAATATCCCTACATCATTCTCAATGAGTAGTATGTCATCAACATAAAGTACTAGGAATGTCATTGCACTCCCACTAACCTTATTGTACATACGAGGTTCCTCAAGGTTTTTAAAAAAGTCAAACTCTTGATAGTGTTATCAAATCTGAGGTTCCAACTCCTTAATGCATGTTAGAATGCATAGACAGATCTATGAAGTTTTCATAATTTATGTTCACTTCCTACTGATGTGAGTCTTTCACATCCTCCCCAAGTTTTCTTTTATAAATTCATTTGCTTCCTATGATAAAAATTCTCTCAAGTGAATCTACTAAGGATCATACTTGATTTGAATACATAGAGTCCATCTCAGATTGCATGGCTTCAAGCCATTTAGATGAATCAACATCAGATAATGATTCTTTGAAGTTTCTTGGATCACATTCAGGAATGAGCTCAGCCTGGCACTCTTCAAGAAGTAGGCTCAGCCTCTTAGGTGGCATTGAGACCCTTTCGTATCTCCTTGGAGCTTGTGTCTTTTCAAATGACTGTTGATGTATGAGTTCTAGTATTTTTGGAGTGGGTGTTTCTCGTATCTTTGCAAGTTCTAACATCTTACTTTTTCTTTCTAATAGAAACATTTTCTCTAATAAGGTGACATTCCTTGAAACTGAAACATTTGTTTAATTGGGATTATAGAAATAATATTCAATGGAATTATTTGGATATCACACAAAGTAGCATAATTTGGCTCTATTATTCAATTTTTGTCTCACTACCTGCTTCACATAAGTAGGATATCTCCATATTCTTAAGAAAGAATATTTGGGTAGTTTTCTCATCCTTATCTTATACAGAGTTTTATCGAACCTTGTTAAGTAATGTCCGATTACGATGTTCTGACACACCATTAAGCTGGGGTGCGACAGGTGAGGTCCAATGTGAGAGAATCTCATTCTCCAACTCGATCAGATCGAAGTGTTTTAATACTATTTCTTAATTGTTTATCTACTTCAGCTCTGAATTCTTTGAACTTTTCTCTTTAGATTTGTATTTCATTAAACACATATACTCATACCTCAAGAAGTCATTAGTAAAGGTAATAAAGTAAGATTGCTCATATCTCGTACTAACAATTTGTGGGCCACACATATCTGTATGAATCAAATCAATAGATCATGTATCTAGGAAAGAGACTTTGATAATCTTTCCTTTCATATACATGACTCACATGTTTCAAGAGAATTTATATCTGACATGTCAAACATGCCATCTCCTACTAACTTGTGTATTCTTATTTGGGAAATATAGTCTAGCATAGTGTGCCACAAGTGTATATTAGTTAGATTATCTTGTTTTCTTTTGTTTTTTTTTTTTGGTTGAAATCGTATTTACTTAGACATTTTTAGTTAGAATATCTTTTATTTTCAAATTATAGAGATCATTTTGTAATTCGTCTGTTCCAATTAAACATTCATTCTTGTAAATATTACAAACACATTTTTCTAATAAACAAAAAAAACCATATTTATCAAGCATTGAAATAGAAACAATGTTTTTAACCAAGTCATGAACATATAAAACATATCTCAAAAGTAACTTAAATTTATTGTTTAATAATAAGTAAATATTTCCTATGGTTTTCGCCGCAACCCTTGCTCCATTGCCAATTCTTAGAAAGGTCTCACCATCATTTAGTCTTCTATTTCTTGTCATCACATGTAAATCATTGCATAGATGAGAACCACATCCAGTTTCTAATACCCAAGAAGTTGAATTAATTGAGATATTACTTCAATATAAAACATATCATTGCCTAGAACTTTTATGCGCTGGATATTCCTTGTAGTTGCGTTTCCAATCTCCAGGCTTCTTGTAACGGAAGCAAACATCTTATGTCTTGTCGGACTTTGTGGGTCCTTTAAAAGTGTTTGGAGCTTGATTCTTGGTGGGTTTGTGTTTCTTGGAAGGAGCAAAATGTTTCTTTCTCTTCTCTTGTGGGCGTCTCTTCGTCCTAAAGGAGGAGCCCACTAGGAAAACATGTTTTTCTTTCTTTATGGTAGCTTCATACGTGGTAAGAATATTTAATAACTATTCAAGAGTAGCCTACAACTTGTTCGTATTGAAGTTAACCACAAACCCATCAAACGAGTACGACAGTTACAGTAGCAGAATTTCCGTGGACAATTCGTTTGGGATGATAAGATCCAGCCCCACGAACTTCTCGATGAGCCCAATCATCCTCACACCGTGATCATGGACTGAGGCTCATTCTCGCAGGAATAGTGCCATGATCTTCTTGATAGCAGCATGCTTTAATGGATGTGTTTGTGCACCGTACAACATTTATAGGTGACTTAACAGCTTCCTCAAACATCCTATGCAATTCGTTTGACATACAAGCTAGCGTACAACTCCTACCTTGCAAGTCACGGTCCAACTATTTGTCAAGTTTTGCCAATTTCTCAGCAGGGGCATTGGCAACAGCCTCTTTTGGATGTGCTTTGTTGAATACATATGCTATTTTATCGTAATTTAAAATAAATTTTAAAGTCATCAATCAATCTTTGTAATTTGGTTTGGTCATCTTATTTTGATCGAGTGTAACAGATAGAGTATTTCGAGACGACTTCATAAATATACTGAAATAGAAAAAGAGTAAACGTTAATAACTATTTTAAAATATTTTATAAGACATAAAATATGATCTTTTGTTTTTATGAATTACTTCCATTATTTTGATATTTTCACTACCTTCTAATGAAAAAGAGAAATCCAATTTTCTTAATGAGTATGCACGAATAAATTGCTGAATTATGATCTTGAATAATATCATCCAATCATAATTTCAAAAAGGGATAGCCCAATTTCAACCTCTTGCAACCTTCACGTATTTTGCCTCACGTTTGAGGCCTCCCCAATAATATGAGCCAAACACTGACCACGGGTAGCGTTCATCATGTAACTGCCATTGATGGAAGACACAAAAAATTTAAGCTATGTTTACTTTCCTTTCATGGGTTTGATATAAATTTTGAATCTTATCCAAAATGAGATATTTTAATTTTTAAAATTTGTCTCATCAATTAATTTAAAATTATGTCATGTTTGTTTGTATGTTTGCCAAATTCATGTAACTCTAGTTATTATAATAATAATAAGGCACATACTGATTATTTATAATATATCACATGCCTCATAAATAATAAAGGATGATCTATAACCGATAGCTAATTGATCTATATGAGCCAAATAAGGATCCAAGTTCCCAACCTAGGTAATTAAATACAGGATGAAAATGCAATATTAAATTAGCTTATACTATTTGCATGTCTTCGATCTTTAAAAAACTTGAGAATATGAGCCCATCATTTTTAAATCTTGATTTCCCAATAAATTTAATATTTACATAAATTTCCATGGAACCTTGGAATAAAATTTAAGGGTGAGAACTTGCCATAAACTAGACTCATTTTAAATAATAATCAAATAATTAAAATAACATGTAATATATATAATATCAAATATTATATTAAAACCATAATATCAAATATTATCAATAAATCATGTATCTTATAAATATATCATTAACCGCCATAATTAAAAATAAATTAAATAAACATCTTTATCCAATTATCCAATTAATTTATTAACAATTAAATTTCTTGTAAAACATTTTTTACCAATGGTTAATTATTTATATTATAAGAAAAAAAAATTTATTCCAAAGGTGAATTCGATCATATTTTCATAAAATATAAATTTTTAGAAATTCAAAAAATTGTATTGGGCCCAATTGAACTCGAGCTCGAGCTCAAAAGGGATAGGGTTGCCCGAGACTGTCTCGGGCACCTTGTCCAATTGCCCAAATAGTTTGAGTAGCTGCCCATCAGCGCAGGACAACGTACTGCCCTGCACAGAATCTTGTTTTTTTTTAAACGTTCTGTGTAGTGCTGCTATTCAGAACTGTTCAAGGGAAGGGCGCAAATTATTATTTTTATTTTTTTGTTTCGAAAAACATATTTTTCAGGGGCTGTAATTTTTTGAAATATTTTTTTATGCTGATTAGAAATGGCCTACTCAACATAATTCAAATAATAAACAATAGAAAATAATACGATTGGGAAACTTGTCTCAGATATTACTGTTGGTGTACTATTTCCTCGCACCCAAGAAACAACAAAAGTTTTAAAAAATTTATTTTGACGTTCAAAATATTTTTTGAGCGTCATATGATTTCAATAATCCATGAGATGTTTAGAATAATTTATCTTTGCGTATTTAACGATGACTCTAACTATTCCAAATTTTTAGCAGTAATAGCCCTTACTGTAATTTCTTACGAACAGATCTACCCGATATTCCTCCTTGTTATGAGGTCCATGATCAGAAACAATGTCCCTAGTATAGATCGCTTTAGAGATCTATCGAAAATTTTGTCGAGAATAGCTGCAGGCGACGGAAGCATGACGACGATGTGGTGGAAAGTGGTCGGCCAAATCCCTAGAAGGAGGTGGTCGAGTTTTGTGAGGAGGGAGAGAGTTTGGTGTACTAATTTTTGATGTAAAAAATTGTATTTAAATGTTATGTTATTTCATATAACCCTTAATGAAATATCTCTAAATTTTAATTCATAATCTAATCAGGATTCTTTTTGAATCAAAATATTGTATTTCCATTATTCAAACACTCTCATGCATGTATTTCTCTCTCTTGAAAATATCATGCGTAATTTAATTATATATTATGTACTTTTGATAATATAACACACACACATATATATTTCTGATTTAAATTAAATAACTTTTATTTAATTACTCAATTAATTATTAATTAATTAATATATTCTAGACTCTTCTAGAATGTTCAATAAGAATTTTGCAATTTGTATTCACTACTAATAGTTTACTATTTAATTAATATATTTTAAATTTGTTAAATAAATAATTGTGAACTCATTATAACCACAATCGATAATCAGATAACACCAATGTATCCAGGATAGAATTCTCGTTCACATAATGAAAATAAAAATTTTGAACGACAAAATTTCCACTGATCCATTTTTTGTAGCTGCCAGTTTTGTGAACGTCTTCACTAAAACAAGCTGTTTCACTATATTCACTAATTAATAGTTAATTAAGCTAACTTCTATTATATGTAATCAACTTATAAACTCATTTGTAAGCAATTTGTTTGATTTTCATCAAATTACAGCAACCAAATTCAAGTTTTTAAATTTTACTATCTCAACGAAAACACATAATATAATACTTGTGTGACTCACAATGGTTCATGGATAAAACTTCTTGTGATTTCACAGCATCATGTGATTTAGAACAAGATTTATTCCTTTCTAAGCTTACCCCAATTAGTCTCATTCTTTTCATATACCACTCGATCAATAACGTGAGAATTGAAGCCCGATTGCACCCATTATATTATGATAAGTGCGTCTAGTAGCATCAAATATGCAACCATTGGCATCTCGAGAGTTGCAAATGAATTTGATAACGATGTGATGTATCTTTGAGTAATAATAGTGACATGATAGGTGCAACTGAGGAAAACATCTTTCCAAAATGTACATTTCTTACTCTGACAAAATATTTTGTGCATTATTAATTCATCAGATCATATAAGATATTTTCACCAATAGATGAGAGGTGAAACCCCAAGTACAATGCAAATTTATTTCTATGTATTTCGAAAGTACACTTAACCTCGTCACCTAACGACCTTCAATGGGGTCGGTAAACAACTCAAAGTGCATGCTAATACGTAG
Organism: Primulina tabacum; assembly: GCF_025594145.1. Lineage (NCBI taxonomy): Eukaryota > Viridiplantae > Streptophyta > Magnoliopsida > Lamiales > Gesneriaceae > Primulina > Primulina tabacum. Next base: position 29,932,544 of record NC_134563.1, read on the forward strand.
AGCTTCTACGTTGTCCCATTTCAAAGGACTAATGATATACAACAATAACCACAGACTGTTCCATTCGATGAGTGATAACCACTTGAAAAGTTTAAAAGAGGGTTGTTCAGTATATTATCAAATGATTACACATTTGTATAAGTGGACGTCTTCATGCACTTACCAATGAAACATGACGTTTACATCACATATATTAGTCTCAAACTCGAGCGACCTTTATCCTTATTTTAGGCTGATGAATCAACTAAGAACTATTTTAGAATATACAGTACGCCTCCTAATGATTGTCATAATCTTACGTTAAGAGGCACCCTCATGTTACCTATTAAATATTCAAAGACTTTATCTACGTAGCTTGCATGAGTATACAGATAAATTAAATGTCATAATTGGAATTATTAAATAAAGATTATTTTTACATAAAAATCAATAAAACTCAAGCCACAAGCTAGCTCACTCAACACATACTCTAACACAATCAAATATGTACATTCAAAGATGGCTCATGCTTCATTAAACAGCGATTATTCCGAGGTTGGCCCCCATTCATGACCATATTGAATCCATACCTAGTTCTGAATTAATAGTTTTTTCCAAATTAATTTACCTTCTCCAGTTTTAGATCAACATTATACTTACGTGCAAAAATCATAGAAATTACTAATATTTCACCATCCCGGAATCTTAGCTTCGACCGGACACACCCAATCCCGTGCCGCTTGCGTTTCTTACCAGGGGCGTACCAACATAGAGGCAAAGATGGGCTTTTTCCCGGCAATTTTTTTTTTAAAAAGGACATCATTTTTCCTATAATTTTTTTAAATAAAACCAATTAGCAACATTTACACTCAGGGGTCTTCATCTTTTCCAGAGCTGCAGCAGTCCTGTTTCAGCCTTTCAGGTGCAAAGCGAAATGACAATTATGTCCCTGATTAAACCCTAAACTGGTTATCTGAAATATTCAGACTGGTTCTTGGGATCAGCACCGCACCCCCCAACGGGATAGTTCGAGAGATGTGTGACTAAGCACTACCGAGTCTTGCATATATATCTTCTTCACTTGCCAACATTTCTTTAAAAATCTGCTTTAGATTCACTTCACATTTAGTTACATGCATCAGCTTCTGCTTCTTATAATCATACGTATATTATTAATCAATAACATACGCCAGCAGAAAAAATATCTTGCCAGCATCTCAAAATCAAATCTTAAGTATTGTCGTTTGCGGTATATTTGTGAAAATGGGTTCTAGGAATAATTGGTTAGAATTCTCTCTTTCACCTCGACAACAATCTGCAGTAGTTTCTGATCCATGTTTTGGTCTCACAGAGCCCTCCGATACAGTCATTCCACCTCCTTTTGGCATTTTAGAAGCTTTCAACACTGCTAACTCGGATCCTCAATCTCATGGTAACTTCATCGTTAGTCCTTTTTTTTTCTCTTTTTTGAAAAGAGAACAACATGAGTTTAGCTATGTAGATTTGTGCCCATTTTGTCGGTAGCAGATTTTTGTATTTTTACTTGAAAGTAAAATTTCTGGTGCTGTCCCCTCTAGTTTAATTTGATGATGATGGTGAAGTACTTCACTTCTTGCAGAAAAAAATTGGGGTTAAGTTTAAGAGTCTTTTTGTTATTTTTTTCTTTTCTTGAAGATTGGATTATGAAGGGAGAAGCGGGGATGAACACTATAATCTCATGCGGCAGCCATAACTTGGAGATTCAAGAGACCCCAAAACTTGAAAACTTTCTCGGAGTTGGGCTGCACTCTTTCACCACCGATCATCATCATCAACAGTTCAAGAAGCGTAATGTTACAAATCCCACAAATTATCAAACCAATAGCACCCTCGATAACTCTTACAACATGTACCAAGAAACAGACGCCACCTCTCACAAAAGTATAAATCCCTCCGACAGCAACACTACCATTGGCCTCTCCATGATAAAAAGCTGGCTCAGAAACAACCCCACGCCACCACACACGGCGGAGATAAAGGCCTGTACCAAGGCGGCACCGCCTACCGGTGCTCAGACCTTGTCACTTTCTATGAGCACATGCTCGAAGTCGAGCTCTCAAAACTTACCACTTGTGAATGTTGGTAATAACAACAATAACAGTGCAGCGGATAGTTGTGCATCAGATAACGATAAGCAACCTGTTGACAGTCAAACGTCCAGTGGTGCAATAGAGTCTGTGACCAGGAAAAATCTAGACACATTTGGAGAAAGGACCTCCATTTACCGCGGTGTAACGAGGTAGATTATAAAGTTTTCTTGTTATTTTATTTAATTTTTTTTGTGTGTTTCATGATGGTTCTTTTCTGGGTTTTGTTTAAATGGTATAAAGATGTAATCTTTTATACTCATTATTGAATCTGAGCAGGCATAGATGGACTGGAAGATATGAATCACATTTGTGGGATAATAGTTGCAGAAGAGAAGGACAAACCCGGAAAGGAAGGCAAGGTATATGAATAAAGTGTCTGCCATTATTTAGTTTTTCCAATTTTTTAATTATTAATCATGATTAAGATTTATTTTATTTGTTTAACACTTGTTTCTTTGTCTCCTTTCTATGAACTTGTTGTCGAATGATTCAATCTTACTGCAGTTTACTTGGGTAAGTCATGTTATAAATACAACTCATGTAACTTTGTATTACATAAAATTTCCCATTACTTTCTGCTTCTGAACTTCGTATGATTTTCTGTATATATATGTAGGAGGTTATGATAAGGAAGAAAAGGCTGCTCGAGCTTATGATTTAGCAGCTTTAAAATACTGGGGAACCACTACCACTACAAATTTTCCTGTCAGTGATCTTGATTGCCAATTGCTTTGTAAAGTGTTTGGATTAAATATAAATATTCCAACATTAGTATTTCTCATAATAAATTACTACCTCCAAAATATTAATTCAGATTAGCAACTATGAGAAAGAAGTGGAGGACATGAAGCACATGACTAGGCAAGAATATGTAGCATCATTAAGAAGGTAATCTGAAACTATATATCAAATTTGATATCATTATCAATAAGAATTAATGGGAAAAGCATATAATGGTTTTGTTATCTGTATATATCTGTTGAGCAAATCACTTAACTACATTTTTAATCCAGAAAAAGTAGCGGTTTCTCTCGCGGCGCGTCCATTTATCGGGGAGTTACAAGGTAAATCTATATGATCTGTATTATATCATGTGTGTTGTATCGAGCATGAATATGGAGCTAGTCAAGATTCAACATATTTTTCAGCTTATTGACATTTTTGTAAACAATAATACTTTCTTTATAAATAAATATGCAATATTTATCATTACATATTTGGCAAATTAAATGAAGATTGTGTAATAATTTAACAGGCATCATCAGCATGGAAGATGGCAAGCAAGAATAGGAAGAGTTGCAGGGAACAAAGACCTTTACTTGGGAACTTTCGGTAAGCTTCTTGCATGAAGTTATTGGGCTATATTTTATTTATTTTTCTGGAAAATGTTTACCAAGCATTCACATTATCCTCAAATTAATTATTTCCCCAAAAGTATATTTTCAACTCATATAGTTATTAGTTAAAATTCTAGTTAATTTTAATCACTCGAACAGTTTATAATTATGAGATGCAGTACATAATGTATGCATATTATGTTAAATTTTAAAATAATTGTATAGTTTTTTTATTTTTCAGAATTACGGAAAATAAATCTAACCATACGACACTTTAATTTAAATTTATATATAATTTTTTTGGTTATTGATTTTCATTCATTTTCTCTGAAGTAATGGCATTATATTGTTCTTGATATCTTGATTTCTTATAAAGGCACACAAGAGGAAGCAGCAGAAGCATATGACATAGCAGCAATCAAATTCCGTGGCCTAAGCGCCGTGACTAACTTCGAAATCAATCGGTATGATGTCAAATGCATACTCGAAAGCAACACTTTACCAATCGGTAGTGCTGCTAAGCGTTTAAAGGATGCCGAAAACCAAGAATCGGCCTTAGAAATCCAATGGTCCGAGCAAGGAAACTGCTGGCCGAATAATCTTGCAAATGGCTATGGGTGGCCTGCAATTGGATTCCAGCAAGCTCAGCCATTGAACATGTACGGTTATGCAAATCAAACCCGAATGTGGTGCAAACAAGAGCAAAATCAAGATATAGTCAGTCATGGTTTTAATGATCACAACAATATTCAGCATCAGCTTCAGTTGGGAAACGCACAAAGTTTCTCTCAATCTTCTCACGTGTTGCACAATCTGATGAGCTTGGATTCTTCTTCTATGGAGCACAGCTCGGGGTCGAATTCCGTTATGTATGTGAATAATGGAGATGGGAATGCTACAACCACTGGAAACAGCTTTCTTGGGGGGCCGATCATGGGCACTGTGATCGTTGGAAACGAGAATCAGAATCGGGAAAATGGTTTCTTGGGGCACGGCGAGGGAAATCTAGAGGGAATGTTTGGATCAACGGATGTTTATCCCCATACAAGAAATTTGTATCATTCAAGTGGAGTAGAAAAGGCAAGTGCTATTTATGATCAGGGATCAAATTGCAATAACTATATTCCTAGTTCTCTGTCAAATCTCGGATCTTCCAATTTTACCGTTTGGAACGACGACACATAGAAGTCCCTGGCTTAAGTAACATCCCAGGAACGGCGTATATAGATCTAACTTATAGTTGTTTGATCTGATCTTTCTTGATTTTTGGTAGGAAACATTCTAGTTGGATAAGGCACGTTTAGGATTCTTCATCTGGTTTACACATGTTTTTCTCTAATATTTGCGGCTTGCTGCAAACGAAATACATTGTAAGGACATTACAGAAGTTGCTCCATAGCCGGCGATCACATAGTAGCTATGAATTTTGTGAAGTCTCCTGTGATTATGTCCTCTCATACTGACTGAGGACATACCAGGCTTTGTAATTTTGAACTTTGAAATACAAAGAATGGGGGATTTTTCTACTTTCTTGATTTTTGAAGGCAAAACTTGTCTCACTCGGATGTGTAATTATACGACACACTTTTAAAATCAGCAAAGTTAATAAAGGTACATTTTGTCATATAAATACAGTTACAAAAAGAAAACAGACCGAGGAGAATTGTATCGTAGGCAAGCAATTTATTAAGTATAAAAAAACTAATAACTATTGATCCCAAACAAAAATAGAGTTCAAGGTAGTCGCAACTCAAAAGTAACTGAACAAAATGTCGTGAAAAAAATAGAAACGTAAATTTTGTCGTTTATAATTCACAAATTTATCAAGTCCAGTGTTTAGGTTTCTACTTACAAACCTTGCAACATATAGATATTTATTTTGTTTCCTAACAGTAGAAATATTAAATATGATATACAACATAGAAATGCTTTCGGGCATCTAACACATCCGAAACGATTATGTACAAATCATATTCCTTTACTATGTTTTCTGCAGATGATGGCTTTAGCAGTGAGAACCAGGTGCGTGACACAGAAGCAGCCAATACCAGCGGCTTCATTTTAAAGATAACAATAAGGAATGACCTGGTTTGTTCACCTGCGCTGCTGGCACACACGGCAAATGGTAGCTGATTTATCGTTGACAAGTGTGCAGTAATCACAAGACCAGTGATCCGAGTCATCTAAGTTTGTAGTACTGCTTGATTTGGACGCAGTCCCCTTTCCCCGACTGCCTCTTCCTTTGCCACTGCCACTTCCCAGATTATTGGAGCTACCTGCCCTGCTGCTTGCTGCATGAGAGTCTACATCTGATAGACCATTTTCTAAAGCTCTAACGAGGTTCTCAAAGTAATTCTTAGTAACGCTGCAATATTTGAAATTCAGGAAGGTGAATGAGTTCAAGTTAATATATTAGAAAACATATATCTACCTAAGAGAAAAAAAACGTATACTGAGAGGCCCTGAAAATTCTTCTCAGTGAAAGGAAGAAGACATCACAATTCTCACTTGGTTAAAGAGTGACAAGCACTTTTTCCTGCACTCATAACTCTACCCGAAGAACATAATTATTATCTATGTTAATTATCTATAAACCAGGACTACTTGAAAAACATAATTCTAGAGCAAAGTTGAGATCAATTCGACATCTAATGATCCAGAACAATTTTTTCTTCATGGAAGAATGGGCACAAACTGGGTTTGTTTGAGGAAAATACAAGGAGTAGAATCAATTGGGTTAAACAATGCGCCTTTGGTGAACAAGGATCGGTATGTTTGAAGGGCACAATGCATCATCGAATATTAAATATGGAGTACGCAAGTTGAGCAGAAGAGAGAATGTTAGTTGGGTTCACCTTGTCAATCCTGCCAACTTTGTTCGAAACTCATTGAACTCTTTCGATGGACCCTCAGAATTTAGGTAGCCCTGAAATTCCTTCTCTGCACATTGATGAAGCCGTTCCAAACCAGACTCTGCCTCACCTAAAGAATACAGAGATAAAGGGGTAAAATGCGAATGAAAGACCAAATCAACATATTCGAAGTAGGATAAATTGCAGACCTTGTACATACTCAAAAAACTGCTTCTTAGCAAGCTCATCCCCAGGTAGATAATATCCATATGCATATGTCCATTTCAAAACTCGTCTACATTCAACAACCTGTAAAAGGCCAATGCAAGCAAATAAGCTAAAAAACTGATGTACTTTAAGAGCTTGGATGATCAAAATAAGTCCCATGTCCTAATGTGTCAATAGTTTGTAATTCGTAGCCTACTTCCTAGACACGTTCAGTATAATCTAACCCATAGAAACAAAGAGCACATGCTACGGAGGACGAAATATCAAATTCATAGTGAAATGCTACCAAATAGCACATAGATATAAGTTACTTGGCAAAAAAATAGAAGAAATTACAATTAGTTCTTGAAGTAGATGAAGAGGAGGTTGCAAAATTCTTTTCTACCTCATCTAATTGCTGGGCAACAATTAAAGATGGTTTTTGAGCTGATTTTTTTTGGTGAGATGTAAGTGAAAAAATAGACAGTTTGATGATGCATTGAAATTTACTTCTTCAAAACCATCTCTTTTGGCATTTTTTGCTCGAGAAACAAGTCCTAGCATGATTATACCTTTCAGTGCTTTAAATGACATCTATCATGTGTATTGACAGTCCACGCAAACTCTTCTCCGAGTTGAAGTGGCCAATGCATGACACATCCATGAAAACAATGCCCTCTAGGCTCTAGCCATAGTAAAAATGATGAAACTAAGATTTACCTGTTGCCAGGCCTCTATGATGAACTTAAGCTGAGATTCAGGTTGACGTTGTTTGTCGCTTAGTTTCTCTAGCTGCATAATAAAGTCAGCATCAATTTCAGCTCTGAAAATAATTCAGGGTACTTATGCTCAAGATACTAATATATCATTAGAACACTCTGATGCATACAAAAGGTTTATATCACGGCAAAAGGTCCTTCAAATGAAAAGACATTTTGAACAGAAGTTTATTCTAGTAACATTACTGGATTTGTTGGTCTCATTTACAGTAAGGTGCTAGGAACGGTACAAATCTTCCAAAGTGGAGGATTAGTGAGCTTCAGAGTGAAGTATGTTTCTTACATGTACAGTTTGCATTTGGTGCAGGTTTTCAAGTGCTCTTTGCCTTGACTGCAGAAAAGAAAAATTATAAATTTAGCTTTTAGCCATGCAAAACATATACGAAATATGGTATCACAAATGATACGAAATATGGTATCACAAATGATGGTACAAGTAACAGAATTATACATCTGGGGAATAAGAACACACATGCACTTATCACAACCAAATTGAAGATGCGATAGCAAGCCAAATCATACTACTAGATTGGATTTGTGAGCACGCACCACTTCAATTAATCCTTGAGGCATTGTGATAAATATATAAATTCCTGAATCTGTTAATCATGTGATAGTGAGTTGCCTTTGTAAAGAAGTGGGGAATGCCCACTTCACAATATTTCAAGCATATGATACGAAAGAAACGACAAAAATTTTCCTCCTATTTCCAACATGTCCTGCTGCAGGTTTAAGAGTTACAATGCACAAATGCTTGACATGCTCAAGGAAACAAAGAAACGATTCTTGTAAGGTGTTTAGATGTGAATAATGCAGTGTCGCAATCCAACTCTGAACACACAAGGCATGAATTAACTGAGAATGAAGACAAAACGTAAATTAAATATTCCACAAACATCATGGCCACTACAATCAACTTGAGAAACCATCAGAAAAGTATGCCAAACCACATCATAATAAAAGAAGCAAAAATCAGCATACCGATTGATTTGTAGCCCATCTTTCATAGTAATGTGTATATCTTTCTAACGAATTTTTAGCCATCTCTTTACGTTTTTCAGCTTCATCATACTGTAAATAACAGGAAAATTAATTTAATAGAGACATGATATGAAGATAAAGCTGTTAGAAACACATGAGAAAGTAACAAACTTATAATCTCACCACTCCTTCTTGCTTGGCAACTTCATAACGGTTGCAGGCGTAAAATCCACCAGTTCTTTCGCCATGTTTAGACCATGCACCAAGGCAGAGCCTGCAAGTGTGTCCCAACATATGAAATGAGATGACAAGAATTTTCTACAGACTCCACAAGACATGGAAGACAGAGGCAGATGAAAACAAAAATTTTGCAGCTTGTTTTTTGTGTGAGTTGCATCATCTTAGCATGCAAAAGAGTATGGCGGAAAAAATAGAGAATCACTACAGAGTCATCGATATCTTAAATCCAATATGTACATAGAGTAAAATTTAATCTATAATCAAGGGCTTATTAAAAACCTTAGGACATTTGTCTTTCATCACCAGAGCAACAAACATACCAGCAAAACTCAAATTTACAAGGTGGCGTGCACGTGATATGCATGCAACCTTGATTCTTCTCAATAGGCCGCTTGCATTTTGGACACGGCTTAGAATTAGTCAATATCCTGAAATAAGACCAGAACAATGTCATTTAGTCATGACAATATGAAGCAAACTGTATAATATCACATAATTTTTTTCCGCGGGTGGGTGGGGGGGGGGGGGTGTCGTTGGTAAGTCACAATTATAACATCAATCGAGAAAATAAAAATGTGTGAATGAGTACTTTTAGTTAGTATTAATTTATCTTCAAGGTATATTTAAACACAACCATTTCTTTGTGTTGAAAATTTATAAATACCATTTAAAAGCAATAAGAAATTGCCATGTTCCGTCAAAACAATGTTGCAAAGTCATGGAAACAACATATGAAGGAATTAATTTTGACACCCATGATTTCCAATTAACTAGTATTGTGAAATATACCAGTTCATATTTTCAGACTCGGCACTATTCTTCAATATCCACTTGGCCACAGTTCCACAATCAACAGGGCGATGAGCTTCCTCAACACACTGCAATGGACTAGAATAATTGCTTATTCTGGAACAAAAAAGATTGTAATATACTAATAATAGTTATTCCAAAATGAAGGAAAAAGAACTAGAAGAGTGAACTAAGACTCACATTCCAGCAAAAACAGTGGGAGCAGCGACAAGTAACATCGTAGCTTCCACCACCAACAATAAAATCTACAGCAAAATCACAGCCCGGTGCTGGGCACCATTTCATCTGTGGGTGAAATGGAATAAAGAAAGATGGAAAAATTTGAGCACAAGACATAGCTATATACGGTGCTCCAACAAAGTCCCAATCATGATATTGAAATAAAACAGAAGGTGACTTCCTATCATTATGAAGAAAAAATAATCCCGCAAAGTCCATGGATATCAAGAGTCTGCCACAACCTAGATTTCAATTTTTAACGGAAAGAAAAAGAAACAACGAAAGTTCACAGATTGAAACAACAAAATTGCACGGATTTAACTTACTGTTTGGTGATTCTCGTTAATAGTAATGAAAGTACAACTAGTCTCAGCAGCATCTTCAAATTAAGCTTTCAAAAAAATCTGAACATCCGGAGCACTCCGTACTAGGAGTATTAAGAGTGTCCACGAGAAAAAATGCTATGTATTCTACGGTTAAAAAAGTATGTCCCGATAACAAAGTTGCATGAACTCGTTTACCTTCCTATTATCTTCGACGAACGATCTCAAAAAGTAGCGATTATGTTTCACTTTATCGTCATTTAAAGCAATTTTATTCACCATATCCTGGCCAACAGCAGCTCCACAGGATGGATCTGGACAACGCAACTGCAAACAACCGGGGCCATCATTTATGGAAGTGCTAATATAACCTACACAATGAATTACAAATAAAAACTTAGAACAAAGATTTATAGAGCAGAATTCCACAGTTGACAAATCATCCCTTCAGGCCAATCAGAAAAAAATCATATCATCCCTAATGAACAGAAGCAGAAAAATAATAATAATAATAATAATGGGAACATGTACAAATACAAACCTTGCCAACATGTGAAACAAAAGGGATGGCCACAACCAGCAGCACTCATCCTATCACAAGGGTAATTTTCAAAGCAAATTCCACAGGTCAGCTGCAGAGAAAGTGAAAGGCTAAGTTTTACATGAACGAAAGTAAAAGAATCCGAGACCTAGAGTACTGGAGATTCTGAGAATATTGATATGAATAATATATTTAATGTTAGGGATCTACTTCTGTTATTTTTCCTCAATTGGTGATTATGCATCCCATAAAACATGTATCTTTGTTGCATTACACCTTTGAAGCTACATTATTTATGAAATATTGCAGAATGAGTAATATAGACTGAATATTTTTTCATATCCTCATGGTATCATAGTGAGTTTGGGATCGCTAATTCTCAACCACAAATGCATCAGGTAAAAATGACTGCAGTGGTGACTTTAGCTCATCAATTTCTCTGTCCAAAAATTCTCCTGCTATAGTTCAAAATTATAGTGGTAAGTCTTCCACAAAATACAAAAGCAACATAAAAAATTTTACTCCAGTGGTTATAGTCAGTCCTTATGGTGATAAGAAGCAGAGGAAAAGGAGGGGGGGGTGTGTGGGTATGTCACTGGAATCAAAGAAACCCCGCCACGAAGATACAGCATACACAAATTTGAAATTAATTGATTCACTTGTGATGGTTTGTATGATTCAATTCGATGGATGCTCAGTGAAGGTAATGTAGGCTGAATGTTTTTCCATCAAATGATTATAGTTATTATATGTACAATAAAAAATCAACAAAACTTCTACATATTAGGATAACCTCTTTAGCATTAGGAAGAGGAATGTCATTCTCCAACAAACCAACAGCCTTGCGAACCTTCTCTTCATCGGCAAACCATTCGTCATTCACCTTGCTGACACTCCTGTGAGTCAAGAGCACATGTGAAGGAATTATTCATCAAATAAATAAAATAACCAACTCAATAAAGTTAAGCACATCCAGTATTTAATCAGCAAAAAATTGCAGTTTTTTACTTCAACAAATCCACTTTCCATTGACAACAAGGTGAGATTAACAAACCATATCACTTTCAAATCCACTTTCACGATGTGTGACCATGTATGATCACAATACATGGTTAAAAATTATAGTTAATCCAAACAACCCATGAAAAGAGCCCACTCAAAATTTTTTGCTACCAGTTGTAATGCCGGAGCAAGATTCCTGCAGCACCCCTTGAGATTGAGAGAACCATAGAAACTTTAGCAATGCTTTCCTCTTGATGTTGTCGAATCTCATCTTCACTCAAAATGGTATAGTTCTAAAGAAGTGAGTATAAACAATTAGTAACTATGTAAACTGTTCAAATGCTTTATTTCAGAAAACATAATGAAGATTGCATCAAGTGTCAGCATGCACAATGGGTTAGTGCTTTGCATAATCAGGATAAGAGGTTTGATTAGATTGGAGAGTAAAAAAAGAGTTCTAAACAATCTTATAATTTTAAAATAAACAGAACTCTCGACATGTTAATATTGGCACAAATGCAGAAGGTTAATGAAGCCATCGATTGAAACAACCTCCAGTTTGGGTCATTCAACTTTTACCTTCACAGGCTCAGTGCTATATACCTTTTGGCAAACCTTGATTTTCAGTTCATAACAAATTAAAAAAAGTTTATCCACGAAATGATAAGACACTTAAAAGCTAGAACATGGGCGTTTTCCACCCTTCAAAGGATACCATAATTATCACAGTTCAACATTTGATAGGGTTAGCATACAGTCATGAATCAAACATTTAATTCACCCTTGATTTCAGCAAGAGACAATTCAGCCAAACTGTAGGCCCCAGAAAGGGCGGGGAAGTAGTTACAGGAGGGGTTGGGGCGGGGGTCAATTGACCAGCCTCATCTTCAAAAAATTTCATCTTCAAGATAATTATTTACTTTAACTATAAGTTTGAAAACTTTAAAAATCCTTAGACATAACTTAGATTCTGACCCTGAGAAATGCTTGAAAATATACACCCTAAACCTCAGGTCATGACTCCACCTCGTACCGCCGAGGCAAGGGAAATAGAAACAAACCGAGGTGGAAGACTCATTTCTTTTCGTCCATCACCACTTCCTAAAGAACATGCCATAAATTACAATGGACATATTAAATGAGACACTTCTCAAAAAGTAGTATTAGCCCAACAATATAATAATAGCAACAGATCAAAGAAACAACAGCAAAAAGAATTCCAACGATCACAGAAATCAAATACCAAAACCTCCTCTACTATCCAATCCAAACCGTGCAGAGGACATCCCTAAATAATCAATACGCTTAAAGTCACCTAGCTAAACCACATATCCTTAGCTAAAGCGTGCACCGCTCACTAAAAAATTAACGCTTTTCAACAAAAACGATCAACAGAGATAAATCACAGCAATAACCTGTGACCGATGGTGGTCGAGCTGGAGTTGGTTATGAGAGGAGGAGAAACCATCGGAATCATCTGAATCATGGTCCATAAATCCATCACAGTCCATGATAACGTCATCCAAGTCGGAATCAGCGTCATCATTTCCACCGCCGTAAAAATCCTCATCGTCGTTGGAATCTTCCGTCATCGTCACTGTCATCTCATCCTCCGATTCCATCCCCAACACTCCCCCCTCGAAATTAATCCCACTTTTTAGGCAATGATCACCTTTTTCAGTATATGATAAGCTAATTGAACTGAAAATTGAGAGACGTTTGGGTTTCGGAAAGAGAATAAAAACTCCATTTGGAGTTGATTCCTTGATTGTCTACAATCACGGGGAAAATTAAGGTTCAACTATCGATGCACAATGTACAAGATACAATTGTTACAATTCCTCTATCTTTTTAATAATAATAATTATTATTATTATTATTAAAGACAAATACTTGTGTAAGACGGTCTCACGGGTCGTATTTTGTGAGACAGATATTTTATTTGGATCATCTATGAAAAAGTATTACTTTTTATGCTAAGAGTATTACTTTTTATTTTGAATATTGGTAAATTTGACACGTCCTACAGATAAAAATTTGTGAGACCGTCTCACAAGAGATTTACTCATTATAAAAATAGTGTACACGCCAATCTTATTCTTGCCTTTGCTTCAAATTTCTGAACGAGGCCTTCTTCTCCACGTACAAATGTCATTTCTAAAAAAATATTAAATAAATAAATAAATGGCGAGTGAATTTGAATTCAATATAAAAACCGATCGATCTGATCTATATTTATGATGAAAAATAATATTTTGGACATAAAAAATAATATATTTTTATAGATCGAATCGGGTCAAACTCGTATGATAGAAATAACACGATAAACATTCTCATAAGAATTAATTAATATTTTTGTTACGTAATGTTACCACGAAATAATTGATATCAAATTACTTCGATCTGATATTTTTAAAGCAAGTGTCATTTTAAAAAATATATAAAAATGAACTTTAAAAAAAAAACATGAACATAAACCAAACAAACGCCAAAAGTCGAAAAAAATTAGATTTCAAATTCATAATTTGTTTAAAATTTATGGACACGATGGAAGTTTGACTTGATGTTTGGATTTTACCAATAGATGTTTGGTTCGTGCACGTCAAAGAGTAGTCATAAATTAAATTACAAATTATCCTTTAATTTTTTCCTTTACAAATTATCCTTTTTTTTTTTTTTTTACAAGTATATATCTTGATCTTCACTTGAATCTCCCTTGTAGAGATTTATTCATATACTGGAATAAAAGAGTAGGTCTCTTATGAGACGGTCTCACGAATATTTATCTGTTAGACGGGTCAATCCTACCGATATTCATAATAAAAAGTAATACTCTTAGCATAAAAAGTAATATTTTTTTCATGAATGACCCAAATAAAAGATTCGTCTCACAAAACACAACCCGTGAGACCGTCTCACACAAGTTTTTGCCCGAATAAAATGTATAGACTCGATGTTTTTTTTTCTTTTTTCTTTTATTATTTGTGAATGCATGGCCTCGTGCTATTGCAGAAATTATTAATGGTTGAAAATTAATTAAATCAACTATTTATACTTGGGAATTTAATTCATGAAGGAAAATATCGAAATTTAATTAGTAATTAGTAAATTATTTTATACGTGTTTTTCGGGGTTTTTTTTATAAATAATTTAATTTATAAAATTTAATTCAAAAATAATTTTAAAAAAAACTTTTCAAAAATACTGCAATCCATGTTTCATAAGCACGGACGCTGCTCACGTGGAGCAGCGTTCGTGCTTACGAAGCACGGGCATTGCTACCACGTGGAGCGTTCGCGCTTAGTCACGGACATTGCTACCACGTGGAGCATCCGCGCTTACTAAGCGTGGGCGCTCCTACGTGGACAACGTCCGCGCTTACACGTGTACTAGCGTCCGCGCTTATATTAAATTTTATTTTTTTTATTATTTCGAATTTTATTATCCGTTCATTTTCTTCGCTTCTTCTTTTCCTTTCATTTCCCGAACATTTTCACGTGAAATCTGAACATCTGATTTGACGTATGAACTTCAATAATTGAAATGTGAATAGTCTTCACATTCTTCGTCTATATAATTGATGAAAATTTCGACGAATGAGTTATCAATTTCCTCTTAAATTTCCTCTCAAGTTTCATTGGCAAAATGTCTACCATCGATATATTCTTATATTTTGGTGGTCATATAGTTTGCGCTAATGGATCGGTTGAATATAGCATTCCATTTGTTAGACCGATACGAGTGTTAGAATCTATTAATTTGATGGAGTTAGTGTAAGTTGTGCATAAAATGTTAGCAATCGATTCAGCGAATTGTTCTCTGAAGATGTCAACAAAGTATTCATTCATGGATAGAACATCTTGGCATGAAATTGAAATAAATCTCGTTGATGACGATGCTTTACAGTTTATAATGCAATGTGACAATATGCATATTTTGCATCTATACGTAGAAGCAAATTCAATTGAGCATCATGTTGGATTTGATGATCCTGAATCCTACGTTCCACATGCATCCGATTCAGGTTTCTATAACCAACCCGGTACTTCAACATATAGTGGTTTCCTGGATCAAGAAGGTTATGTTCCACAGGTTACTGAAAGACTCGGTAATATAAATTTCGATGATGTAAGTGGGTCTTGGGATCAATTTATCAATGTCTCCTCCGAACAAAATCATGTTCCGTATTGGCCGAATCGGACATTAGATACGAGTGGTCGTTGTCCGGATCTGGCCACTAATGATGATATTTGGAGGACTGATTCTGAACCCGATATGTCATACAGTGACTCTGAAGAAGAAGAAGTGGATGATGATGATGAAGTTAATACTTTTACAAATTCTGATGAGGAGACATCATCTCGACAACCACCACGTGACACATTACAGAGGCAGACGGTTCTATTTCTTTCAAACACTTCTGAAATGCCATCATTTTTCAATAAATTTTTTGGGGAAGAGCCTGCTGATTCTGTCGATGTACCTGCTGGAGTGCAAACAAGCTATTACAATCCTGATAGAGGTGAATTATGTGTTAATATGTTTTTTAAAGATAATAATAATCTTATTTTATCCGTGAAGGATTATTCAGTTAGAGTGGTCAGGCGTGAGTACCGTGTCGTAGACAGCACACGCAGTTTGTGGAAGTTACATTGCAAAAATAATTCTTCTATGGTTGTTTGTCGATGGGGACTTCGCGCTTCTTTGAAGGCCAAGACTGGTTATTGGAAAATAACAAAATATGACGGGCCTCACACATGTATATCTACCTCTGTTGGTATAGACCATAAGAATTTGAACAGTGATATGGTGGCACATACGCTATTGGGAGTTGTTCGTTGTGATCCTTCGTACCAGATTAATTATATCATCGAAAATGTGAAAGATAAATATGGATATCAAATCTCGTACACGAAGGCATGGCGAAGTTTGAAACGTGATATGGAAATTGCTTATGGTATGTGGGAGAGCTCCGTTCAATTAATTCCAAAATATATGTGTGCTTTGTCGAAATATAATCCGGGAACAGCTGTGGAGTGGAAGCATCTCAGAGCCAACACTGAAATTAGTAAGACACTGAACTATGTTTTCTGGGCATTCAGGCCGTGTGTTGATGGGTTTCGGCATTGTCGAAAAATAATTAGTGTCGATGGTACACACTTGTATACCAAATACAAGCACAAAATGTTGATCGGTGTCATTCTGGATGCGAACAATCAGGTTCTACTTCTAGCATTTGCTATTGTGGATGAAGAAACAACAGATTCTTGGAAATGGTTCTTGGAGAACCTAGGAAGGCATGTTGTTCGTGGTGAAAATGGCGTGTGTCTTATTTCTGATAGGCACAAGGGAATTGTGCGAGCAACTGAAGATCTACCATATTTTCAACCTCCTTACGGTGTGCATCGTTTTTGTTTGAGACATGTGTGTTCAAACTTTAACGCTAAATTCAAAGACGTGCATTTGAAAGATTTATGCTGGGCGGCAGGCACACAAAATCAAATCTGTAAGTTTGAAGCAATAATGGATCCAATCAAGCAAAAAAACATTTTGGCGCACCGATATTTGGCTGGAATTGCTGAAGAAAAATGGAGTTTGGCTCATGACGGTGGTTGGCGTCGTGGGGTGATGACAACCAATATGTCGGAGTGTTTGAACAGTGTGTTGAAGGGTGCTCGTAGACTTCCTATATCTGCCATAATACATTTGACACTTCTGAGTGCGTACAATATTTCATTGAACGTGTGACAAGAGGTGGTCATATGGTTCAGGAAAATCAGATGTGGTCAGATTATGCATGTTGGAAGTATGAGAAATGGGCGAGAAAATCTTGTGAACATCGTGTTTCCAAATATGATGTACGTGAGCAAACTGCTTCGGTTGCAACGGTAGGAAGACCAAGTCGTGGCCAACATATGCAGGTCGTCAAGTTATCAACTAGTGATTGTTCATGTGGTAAATGGACGATTTTTGGCATCCCATGTTCTCATGCTATTTGCACAGCTAAGTATCACTCCTTGGATCCCACGACACTTGTGCAGCCATGGTATAACATATCTGAGTACTTAGCAACGTACTAGGGCAGATTTCAACCTCTTGCAGATGAGCGATAATGGGATCCTCCAACTTTCGAGTTGCGCCACAACTCGGTTAGACGTGAAAAAAGTAGAGTTGGTAGAGACAGAACAACTCGAATTAGAAAAGAGATAGACACACCGAGTTTAAGAGAGATACAACAATGCTGAAGCCTTTTTTTAATTTATATTAACGTCTGACATTTAAGCAACTTATTTGTTAAAAAAATAAATTTGAAAAAACTTTCCCCCTTATTCAGCGCGTAGTTGTACAATTTTGTTTTTTTTTAATATCTTGGTGCCGTTAGCGCCTCGCGCCAGATTTGCGCAAATCTGGCGCTGAGGCACTAGTCTCTGAATCGAGCCCTATAAAAAAACAGGCCCCTCTCCACACCCTCATTCCTCCTCCTTAACATCACCAAATCCTCCCACTTTCTCCTCCCACTAAAAAGCAATCAACTTCCACAACTCTCCACCGGTCAAAGTGCAATAAAATTTCGATTCTAACAAAAGGTAACTTTATTCGTGTTATGAATCATTCGTCAATTTTATGTTAATTTTTGAATTAATAATGTTATATAGTTTGTGCATGTAACATGTTCGATATAATGCTTCAATGAGGTAGTAGTTATTAATAGGCAATTTATGTGTTTTCTACGTTTTCGTTGGTGACAAGTTGTAGGTTATTAGCGCGATTTCAAACATGCCGCCGAGGAAGAAAAGCAAGCAAGTTGATTCTTGGGATGGTCAGTCGTCTCATGCTGGTTTTTATAGACGACGTTTTTGGGATGCGGTTGCAGCTGAAAATTATACTAAATTACAAGAGAAAAACATGCAGCGAGAAAGAGGGATGGATCAGAGCGTCCAGGGTTGTGACACATTAAATCTGGCTCAGCATTTGCATTGGGCTGAGTTTGTGAAGCCACCACCAGATGCTGTGATGTCAGTTGTCCGGGAATTCTACGCTAACTTGATGGTTAGGCATGAGGACTATCACGTGAGAGTAAGGGGGCAGATGGTTGCCTTTGACAGCAGGACTATTAACTCGTTGTACTCCATGCCTGACTACGAAATCAACGATTACACGAGATTTATGAGAGAGCCCTATCCCTATGAGACGATATTCAACACACTTTGTGACCCGGGCACGATTTGGAAGCTAAATAATCAGCGAGCTCCGGTCACATTTCCTGCGACATGCATGAGTAGGGAGGCATATAACTGGTACCATTTTGTCGCAGTGCGGTTGATGCATCTGGGCATGTTTCTGATGTCACAAAAAAAAAAACAGCATTGGTGTATTGCATCATCATCGGAAAGAAAGTGGATGCAGGTCGGGTGCTTATGAATTCGATTCTGCAGGCGGCACGAGGCACATCCACAGTTAGCATGCCCCATTATTCGACCATCACAGAGCTCTGCCGCCTAGCTGGGGTTATATGGGATGATAGTGAGCCAGTCTTGCACAAGAAAGGCGATATTTTAATTTATGGAAAGATCCCGAGCGCTAAAAGACGGAGGCAGATTGAGAATGGTCCGAGCGAGGGTTCAGGTAGTGGAGCACAGCCACAGCCCGCCAGACAGGCACGTGCAGAGAGGGGACAGACCGTACACCAACATCTTGATGACCTAGAGCGCATGATGAGGAGAGAGTGGCAGATATCACACAAGCAGTGAGAGATGACACACAAGCAGTTTGATTACATGCATGATTTTAATCGCGTGCTTGCGCAGCGCTTCCCTGCGACTAGCGCCTCCGAAGAGCCATTTCCACCCCCCCCCCAGCATTTTCACATCGACCCGTCGAGGATGATTTTGAGTATGATGAGGATGACGAGGTTGAGCTGTCAGGAGAGGACAGCGAGTCCTGATGCCTTTTCTGATTTGGCATCTTATCCTTTCGTTTCTGTAATTTATTGTTTTGCAATGTCAAAATCTTCAAACATTTGTAATTTCAAACTTTCGTTTAAAGTTTGTTATGAAATATTATTATGGATCACGTGTTTTTTATGACACGATGAGTTGAGGTGTATGTTTTTATTATTGAATTTCGTTATGGTTTAACTATGTTTCTTTGTTGTGCTATATCTCAATCGATGGAAACAACTTTTATAGATAATACAATTTAGACTATGCAAAAATGCAAACTGTACAACAATAGAAATTATATAGTTACAATTAAGTAGAAGAATCATCGTCGTAATTAAAATGATACAAATGACTCCCTGTTCCACAATCAGGTGGATTGCGTCTTCTCGTCCCTCTACGCAGATTTTCCTCATTTGAGTAACTTGGATAAGTGATAGGTGAAATAACATTCTTCTGTGGTCGAGTGTCATGCACAATATGTTGAGGTCCAACATTAAGCAAATTTGTAAAACTTTGTGTGTTCCACCAGTAAGGAGTCTGAAAATCCTGCTGACCAAACGAACGAAAGTCAGCAAACCCTGAATCACTGAAAAAACCAGGTTGAGTAGTAGAGGTTCCTGCAATATTCAATTCATCTGATGTAATAATAGCAGAGGCTCCTGCAAACCCACTTGGTTGCCTAACCATGTCACTTCCCCACCCGATTGATGACTGATGCAAAAAAGGAGAAGGCATACTAAAATTTTGTTGAACATCAAATTGTCCAACTAAAGTATTGTACGGATGTGGTTGAAAACCAACGACAGTAACTGCAGGTGATATGGTGCGTACAGTTATTCGATTATACCATTGGAAGTAGTCTTCGTCAGTTTGCTTCGATCGCCCGTGTCGCACCCATTTAGAAACATATCTCAGCCTATTATTCCACAACTCAATTGAATTTCTATGATATCTCTCCAATCGGTGTTTCGATGTCCTATTCTCGTGATATTATGCATATCGTCATTGTCGACGGCAGATCCTGGAATTGATTGTCGTCTTCCAAATTGTCGCATGACCCGATTAGGACGATGCATCTCTACGATGTCAAAGCATATAAGGGGACAAACACATTGCCATATTTTGTTGTCGAATGAATCAATAATCATCTTTACATCTATGTCATTCTTCTGGTAAACGATCCAATTAAACTGTAAAAATAAATATGTTCAAATTAAATATTCAATTAATCAAAACAAGAAAGTTTTCATTTAATCACTAGTAAATATTAAAATTCTATAATACCTCGTTATTATTCATACGATCTAGAGAATCCCTTATAATTCTTACAGCATGTATTGGCGAATGTGTGTAACTATATCCAAATTTCCACCTACAATTAATAAAAAAAGATTTACATGTCAAGAAAATATACAAGATATATATGATATTACCATAATAATTTTAAATATTACCGTGCACCATATGGAGAAACTGGAATAAAAGCATCCGTATCAACGGGAGGTACAACTAATGTTAACCCATCTCGATCAAGGTTAACACATTTAATCCTGCTTCATGCTCATATCTGCTTATAATAATAAAAATTGTTCAACAAATTTAACAAAATAATTGTGTTAAATAATCACATCACATTAATAATACATGCAGGATATATAAAGGTCCAGCCATTGTCGTCTTCTCTATACTAGAAATGCTAAAACTGCACTACCCCAACTATAAGACTTCACGTTATCAACATCTCGTAGCAGTTGCAAAAATATTAGTCTAGCAGACCCTCCTTGTTAGTCAGGGAACATTATTCCTCCAATAATCATTAACGCAACACAACGGGTAAATTTCACAACATCTACTTCTGAAGTATCATCATTAACAAGGTTAGACATGCAATGATCGTGTAATGCATTCATAGACAGATGACCACCTTTCAAATGTTTTGATGCTGGCAAAAATCCCAACATATCCAAACATATGTGTTGCCATTCCTCAACTTTATGTGACACATCTACTCCAGTTACTGCTTCACCATCAATTGTTAGACCCCAAATTATTGAAACATCTTGTAACGTGACTGTTGCTTCACCACATGTAAAATGAAACGTGTGTGTCTCGCGTCGCCAACGTTCAACAAGCGCAGTAATCAAATGATTATCATAAACTTGTGAGCCACATTCTAAAACTCCATAAAACCCATATTGTCACGTCCCGTGTCCGAAGCATCGGTGACATCCGGCATTGTTTAACAATTACTTGAAAACAATTAAGCCTCGTATCGAAATGCCAAAAACCAACCTTTTTCATAAATTAAACATTGTCTTTACATTGACAATAGAATTAAAAATACATCAGAGTAGCAATTGCGGAAACTAAACAAAAAAAAAATAAAGTCTTGATTTCTTGTATCCTGCTCGTCGACTACCATCCCCAGAAGGCTTCTTGTTCCTCCTCATTCAGTTGTTCTTCATTTTTAACTGAAATTTGTAAGGGGTGAGTGTTTTGGGGAAACACTTAGCAAGTGGGGGTCGATCGATTTTCAATGATACATATAGATCTTAATATTTAAACATTTCTTTAACAATCTTTCAAATCATAATACTTTTAACTCAACATAACAGCAACGAATCGAACAAAAGACACATTTTTTCAGATGATTCGAAATAGTTCAGAAACAACTTAGATAATTTCAGACAGAACAGACACAACACTGTTACTCATCTCATTTCCATGGTCAAGTTGTCCCCAATATGTTAGTCCTCTAAGGGGTGAGGCTAGAACTCAGTTTTATAACCACCGGTGGGGGCCAGACAGAAATGGTTTTATACCCACTATTGGGGGCCAAACAGAAATGATTTTATACCCACCATTGGGGGCCAGACAGAATCACAATTCTCGTCCCATTTCAAATTGAATCATAACAGTGTAACAAAGATTTCAGATTTTTATCGAACAGAACTTATCAAAATTTTCAGATATCAGATTTTCAAACGAATTCAGCGGAATCAACGAATTTCGAAACATAGAAGAAACATATAATTGATCGAAATTTTTAAACAAAACAGATAGAAATTTTCGAAAATAAAGACACACCTACATGTATGTCATATTATGTATATCAAAGTTTAAAAATACAAAAAGATATGTAACAAAAGCCCACTTACTGATTCTTGTACGAAGTTCCTTTTGAAAGTTTGAGCAGCACTTCGTTGTGACTTTAACAACTGCGATCTGCAATCGAGCAGCACTTCGATTATTCCTCTGGCAGAACGAACCACGAATTTAGCAGCACTTCGACACGAATTTTTGATCGCCTGCTCTGCAAGAATTTCTCTTCCCCTTTGCTCTCATTTGGCCGAAACTTTAGGTGTATTTTTGGTGTTCTTTTCCATCAACATTTGGGTGGTATTTATAGTTGCAAATATGGCTTTTCATCCCCTCCCTTGGTCGACCACTTGGGCTCCAAGAAAGGATTTTAATGTGATCATTATGGTGGTCAAAGCATACCAAGTACCAAAAGCCATCTTCTTGCATCATAATTGTGTCTTGATCTCCTAGCTCCTCCCTTAGCTCATTCATGGATGATCTCAATGGTCATTTCTTGCACCATTAACTTGTCCAAACCTTTAGTTCATACCTTAGCTCATTCACGGGTTAACTCAAAGGTCATTTCTTGTATACTTAATTTGTCCAAGCTTTTAGCCCATCTTTTAGCTCTCTTCTTGGTCTTGTTAGGACAAGCTTGGTTGTGCTGCTTCGAGATGAAAGATCGAGTCCTTGAGCTGGGGTTTTACTCCTTTAGTGACAATTCTTCAATGGATGCGGTTATTTGTAGCTCGGCCTCTCGTTGAGCTAATCCCTGAGCTTTGAAACTACCTCCTCAAGTTATATTAGCTGAAAATCGAAGTTCATATTTAATTTTATAATTAGAATGAAAGTTTTTTTTATCTTAGATTAAGCTAAATTTTAAGTTTGTATATTTCTTACCTTATTTGCTTCGGATCGAATTTTCCGGGTTCTCACATCCCTCCCTCCTTATTGAAAGTTTCGTCCTCGAAACTTGGATCAACTGGAGCTTGTGAACAAATAAGGGGATTGTGAGCGCATTTTCTCTTCGAGTTTCCAAGTTGCCTCCTTTTCGGTATGATTTGACCACTGTACTTTGACATAAGGGATTGTCCGATGTCTCAACACTTGGTCTTTTGTGTCCACTATTCGGATAGAGACTTCTTCGTATTTGAGTTCTTCATTGAGATTTCCTTCAATCATCAGTGGTGCAACCTTGAGTATATGACTCGGGTCTGGGACATATTTCCTCAGTTGTGAGATGTGGAAAACATTGTGAATTCTGGACATATCAGGCGGCAAAGCTAGACGATAGGCTAAGGTTCCCACCTTCTCCAGTATCTCGAACGGTCCCACATATCTCGGGTTTAACTTTATGGATTTACTGAACCGAACTACTCCCTTCATAGGAGAGACCTTGACATAAGCCTTTTCACCAATCTCCAATTCCAATGGTCTTCTCTTCAAATCGGCCCAGCTCTTTTGTCTATCTTGGGCTGCCTTGAGTCTTTCCTTGATTATGGCTACTTTGTCAACGGTTAATTGAACAAG
Organism: Primulina tabacum; assembly: GCF_025594145.1. Taxonomy (NCBI): domain Eukaryota; kingdom Viridiplantae; phylum Streptophyta; class Magnoliopsida; order Lamiales; family Gesneriaceae; genus Primulina; species Primulina tabacum. Next base: position 29,956,497 of record NC_134563.1, read on the forward strand.
ATCTGGTCCGGTAACAGCTTTTTCTCCGACTTCATCCCAATATAGAGGCGACCTACACTTTCGGCCATACAGAGCCTCATACGGAGCCATCTCGATGCTACTGTGATAGCTATTATTATATGCGAATTCTATCAGGGGTAACTGTTCACTCCAATTTCCAGGAAAATCCAGAGCACATGCTCTCAGCATGTCCTCGAGGGTCTGAATCGTTCTCTCGGTTTGACCATCAGTTTGTGGATGATAAGCCGTGCTGAGAGTGACCTTAGTTCCCATAGCCTTTTGAAAACTTTTCCAAAATCTTGATACAAATCTTGGATCTCTGTCAGACATTATACTTACTAGGACTCCGTGTAATCTCACTATGTTGTCCATATATAAAGTAGCTAGCTTATCCAAGTTGTAATTCATCCGCACTGGCAAGAAATGTGCAGATTTGGTCAGTCTGTCGATAATTACCCAAATTCCATCGTGACCTTGCCTTGATCTTGGTAGTCCTATCACAAAATCCATGGAGATGTTATCCCACTTCCATTTTGGTATTTCCAATGGCTGTAAAAGTCCTCCAGGCCGTTGGTGTTCTGCCTTGACTTGTTGACAGGTTAGACACTTGGAAACAAAGACAGCCACGTCCTTCTTCATTCCGTTCCACCAGTAATTGTTTTTCAGGTCTCTGTACATTTTGGTGCTTCCTGGATGTACCGAAAATCTCGATTTATGTGCCTCGGTCATGACTTCTTCTCGAATTCTGTCAATATCGGGCACATACAACCGTCCTTTCATCCAAAGGATACCATTCTCATCAATTTGAAATTCTGAAACTTTTCATTCTTGGATCTGTTCTTGAATTTTAAGGATGGAGGTGTCTTGACTCTGTTTCAATTTGATGGTTTCCCGAAGTCCTGGTTGCGCTGATAGTGAAGATAAGCTTACTTTTCCAAAATTTCTTCGGCTCAATGCATCAACCACCTTATTTGCCTTACCCGGATGATAATTGATTACCAAATCATAATCTTTTAGAAGTTTCATCCACCTTCTTTGCCTCATATTTAATTGTTTTTGGGTGAAAATGTACTTGAGGCTCTGGTGGTCAGTAAAAACTTCACATTTCACTCCATAAAGGTAGTGCCTCCAGAATTTTAGCGCAAACACAACTGTAGCTAACTTCAGGTCATGAGTGGGGTAATTCTGCTCATACGGTTTTAACTGTCGTGAAGCATAAGCAATTACCTGACCTTCTTGCATAAGTACACACCCTAACCCTCTTTTTGAAGCTTCACTGTAAACTGTGAAGCTCTTGCTGTCTTCAGGAATGATTAATACTGGTGTGGTTGTGAGTTTTGTCTTCAGGGTTTCAAAACTTTTCTCACATGCTTCATCCCAAATGAATTTTGAATTCTTCGGAGTAATTTTGGTAATAGGAATGGCTATCGAAGAAAATCATTCCACAAATTTTCTATAGTAGCCAGCTAATCCCAGAAAACTCCTTACTTCGGTTACTGTTTTTGGTTGAGGTCAATCCTTGATTGCCTCTACTTTCTTAGGGTCTACTGACACCCCTAATTCAGAAACTATATGACCTAGGAATGCCACACTTTTTAACCAAAATTCACACTTCTTGAATTTGGCATATAGTTCCTTTTCTCTCAGTGTTTGCAACGTGAGACGCAAATGTTCTCTGTGTTCTTCCTCACTTGGTGAGTATACCAAACAACCACAAACTTGTCGAGATATGGTTTGAACACTCGATTCATAAGGTCCATGAATGCTGCAGGAGCATTTGTTAGACCAAAAGGCATTACTGTAAATTCGTAATGTCCATATCTTGTCCTAAAAGCAGTTTTAGGGATATCCTCAGTTTTGACTTTCAGCTGATGATAACCAGATCTTAGATCGAGTTTTGAGAAAACTCTGGCTCCTTTTAGCTGATCAAAAAGATCGTCTATTCTTGGGAGTGGGTACTTGTTCTATATGGTGATCTTGTTTAACTCCCGGTAGTCAATGCATAGCCTCATGCTTCCGTCTTTTTTCTTTACGAACAGCACTGGGGCTCCCCACGGAGATGCACTAGGGCGAACCTGCTTCTTGTCCAGTAATTCCTGAAGTTGTTCCTTTAACACCTTTAATTCAGCTGGAGCCATTCGGTATGGTGCCTTTGAGATTGGCGCAACACTAGGGACCAAATTGATTTCAAATTCTACTTCCCTACCGGGTATCTCACCCGGTAATTCCTCGGGAAAAATATCTGGAAATTCTTGAACAATTGGAATATCTTCCAACTTTAGGACCTCTTCTACTTTGATCTCATCGATCATTGCCAGATAAATTTCTTCTCCTCCTTTATGGCCTTCCAGACTTGTGAGGCCGATAACAGAGATTTTCTTTCTTTGGATTTTTCGTGATATATGACTTCCTCTTTAGTCGGAGTCTGAAGTCTAATATCTTTCTTTTGACAGTCTACTATGGCATGGTTTTTAGCTAACCAGTCCATTCCAAGAATGATGTCAAACTCAACCATATTAAGTTGAATTAATTCTGCCTCAAAAATTTGTTTGTTGATACAAATTTTACAATTTCTATATACTTTGTGGGTCTCAATTATTTTGCTCGCCGGTGTTGCCACTCTTAACGGCTCACTAAGAATATCATGTTCAAGTTTAAGCTTCTTAGCAAATCTTTTGGACACAAACGAGTGCATAGCACCACAATCAAACAAAGTATATGCAGGTATGTCATTGAGTAGAATAGTACCTGCCACCACCTCGTTGGTGTTATCAGCTTCTTCCTGGGTGATTGCATACACCCGAGCATTGGTCTTGTTTTCATTCTGCTTTCTGGGTCCCGCCCCTTTTTCTTTGTTTTCCGGACATTCCTTAATTCGATGACCCACCTGTCCACACTTGAAACATGCGCCGGTCTTCCGATAACATTATCCGTTATGATACTGTTTACAGGTGTCGCACCACTTCCCTTCCCTATTGCCAGTATTGCCAGAGCTTCCTTTGAAAGGCCCACCTGAATAATTTGGCTTCTTAAACTTGGGACTATTCTGAGTAGATTGATTGACCATCGGTCTTTTGTTCTTGTTTTCTTCCTCGCGGAGTTTGATATCTGTTTCTGCGCTCATCGCAGCGCCCATCAAATCCGCAAAACTGTTTGGCTTGAATACTTCCAAAGCTGACTGAATCCGGTTGTTGAGTCCCTTTTTAAAACGATGCATTTTTAGCGTTTCATCAGACATGATTGTTGGGACATAGGTTCCTAGATCATTGAACCGTGAAGTGTATTCCATCACTGACATGTCCGGAGCCTATTTGAAGTTTTCGAACTCGCTCAACTTCTGCAGACGAAATTCAGCTGGGTAGTATTGTTTCAAAAATTCTCTCTTAAAAATATGCCATGTGATCTCTTCCACTTCAGTTAGAGATGGTGACACAGTTTCCCACCATTTCCTAGCCCGGTCTTCCAAAAACGGTGTCACAACCTCCACTCTCAGTTCTTCAGGTATTTCAAGTAAATGCAGTTGTGTTTCAACATTCTTGAGCCAGTTGTGGCTGACTTCCGGGTCTGGGTTCCCATCAAAAGTTGGAACTCAATTTCTCCTCAGAGATTCATAATGGTATTTAATCCCACGCGGTTGTGGTTCTTGGGGTGGTTGGATGGCGTTAATCAATGGGTTCATGAATCCTTGCAATGTCGCAGCTACAATAGTAGCTATTGCCATCATATCTTCTTGACTGGGATTTACTCTCGGTGGTGGTGGTGGATTTTCATTTTGGTTGGCGTCACGAGGGTTACGGTTGTTTCGGGGTGGTCTGCCTGCCATTTCCTATGAACATGTATTTTATTAATTTGTTTGCCACAATGTACAATTAAAATAATTCCATTAAATTTTTGAAATTCATACAATCAAAAGTTTCAAAACAAATGATTTATCAAATAATTCTGAATACAATCAATGCCTAATCTATAGTTCTCTCCCTACTCGTCTATAACTTCACCGTCTCCTACTGCCTCATCAATTTCTTCTTCTTGAATAAGATCTTCTTCTTGGTTAGCTTCGAGTTCCTCTAAGAGCTCCTCCATATTGATCATGTTATTCTGTAGCTGATCAATATGATTTTGCAACTGTGAGTTGTGGTGGTCCAGGTTGTCTACTTGCTCCTTAAGCTCTTGTATCGTTGATTGGCTTACTTTCTCATCGATTTCTTGTTCCTCAATCCATTCCTGAAGACGGCGCTGTGTTTTGAGGAGGCTCTCATCCCGGATTTGGAGAGTAAAAATCATATCCTGAGCTTTGTTCAATTCTTTCTTGGTGATTTCGTGCTGTCGCTCAGACTCTAGGTGGTAGGCAGTATAGCGCCTAACGTCGTCGCGCAGTTTTTTTTTCTTCCACTCTTGCCTCACGAAGATCCTCCATCATGCATACGTTATTCCCATCCAACTGGTAGTTATCTCTCTCGAGTTTTTCATTTTTCTCTTTCAATGTCTTAATCTCCGCCTCTTTTTCCCGGAGTTGTTTTTGAAGTTCAGTTATAATGCTTTGAGGATCCATATTTGTTTTTCCTATAAAAGTTACAAGAAATTAATTTCTTATAGACAATTTTATAAGGTAATTTGCAATAATTTATAGATAATAGAATTTTCATTTTGAAATAAGGTGATACACTTAGTACTTTCTCCATCATAAATTTTTTATTACAATCCTGATACTAATCTAGTCTATCATATCTCCACCGTCATTGTCGCTGCTACTGTCGTCATCGGCCACCTCCACCGGTGCTTCCTCCTCTTCCTCCATGTTCTCTATCACCAGATGTAGGTAGTTATTCTGATCTTGAAGTCTGTCCATAGTGCCGTGGAGCTTCGAAATGTACCGATCTTGTTTGGCGTTGAACTCCTCCTGGCGCTGACGGGCCTGAGTAGCACGTCCTCGCTCTATCTCTATTCTTTCCAGCAAATCCCTGTTGAGTGAAGCTAAACGCGCGATGCGAGCTGAATCAATCGGTATTTGTAGAAGTTGGCTCTCAGCCAAGTCCAAATGATGAGTCAATCGCTGTACGTCAGTCTCAAGTATGTGTCTGATCTCACGAAGCTCCTGCTTTTCCAATTTTTCCTTAGCCAGTTGTGCCTTCAAAGTCGCAATCTCTCTATCCTGGTTATCTATCGTAAGCTGGAGCATGCGAAGGGCAGCCTGAGCGCGAGTATGTGGAGCAGCCATTTCCTAGGATAAAAATCGAGGTAAAGCATCAGAATCGTATTAAAGGTAGAAAGGTACAAAAATAGAAACAAAATTGTCGTGGAAAATTTTTGACACTAAGAATTGCGAAGCGATTGAAGGGATAGATTTTTGAAGTCTATTCGAAATTTAGGGGACATATGAAAGTTGGATTTCAGGAACAGATGAAAGTTGGACTCAAATTGGGATGCACTAGGCTTTTGCCAAATTTTGACTTCGTCAAATTTTTTCTATCAAAATCCCAGCGGGATTATGAACCTGGCGGCTCTGATACCACTTAAATGTCACGCCCCGTGTCCGAAGCATCGGTGACATCCGGCATTGTTTAACAATTAATTGAAAACAATTAAGCCTCGTATCGAAATGCCAAAAACCAGCCTTTTTCATAAATTAACATTGTCTTTACATTGACAATAGAATTAAAAATACATCAGAGTAGCAATTGCGGAAACTAAACAAAAAAGAAATAAAGTCTTGATTTCTTGTATCCTGCTCGTCGACTACCATCCTCAGAAGGCTTCTTGTTCCTCCTCATTCAATCGTTCTTCATTTTTATCTGAAATTTGTAAGGGTTGAGTGTTTTGGGGAAACACTCAGCAAGTGGGGGTCGATCCATTTTCAATGATACATATAGATCTTAATCTTTAAACAGTTCTTTAACAATCTTTCAAATCCTAATACTTTTAACTCATCATAACAGCAACGAATCGAACAAAAGACAAAGTTTTTCAGATGATTCGAAATAGTTCAGAAACAACTTAGATAATTTCAGACAGAACAGACACAACACTGTTACTCATCTCATTTCCATGGTCAAATTGTCCCCAATATGTTAGTCCTCTAAGGGGTGAGGCCAGAACTCGGTTTTATACCCACCGGTGGGGGCCAGACAGAAATGGTTTTATACCCACCTTTGGGGGCCAAACGGAAATGGTTTTATACCCACCATTGGGGGCCAGGCAGAATCACAATTCTCGTCCTATTTCAAATTGAATCATAACAGTATAACAAAGATTTCATATTTTTATCGAACAGAACTTATCAGAATTTTCAGATATCAGATTTTCAAACGAATTCAGCGGAATCAACGAATTTCGAAATATAGAAGAAACATATAATTGATCGAAATTTTTAAACAAAACAGATAGCAATTTTCGAAAATAAGGACACACCTACATGTATGTCATATTATGTATATCAAAGTTTAAAAATACAAAAAGATATAATAAAAGCCCACTTACTGATTCTTGTACGAAGTTCCTTTTGAAAGTTTGAGCAGCACTTCGTTGTGACTTTAACAACTGCAATCTGCAATCGAGCAGCACTTCGATTATTCCTTTGGCAGAATGAACCACGAATTTAGCAGCACTTCGACGCGAATTTTTGATCGCCTGCTCTGCAAGAATTTCTCTTCCCGTTTGCTCTCCTTTGGCCGAAACTTTAGGTGTATTTTTGGTGTGCTTTTCCATCAACATTTGGGTGGTATTTATAGTTGCAAATATGGCTTTTCATCCCCCCCTTGGTCGACCACTTGGGCTCCAAGAAAGGATTTTAATGTGATCATTATGGTGGTCAAAGCATACCAAGCACCAAAAGCCATCTTCTTGCATCATAATTGTGTCTTGATCTCCTAGCTCCTCCCTTAGCTCATTCATGGATGATCTCAATGGTCATTTCTTGCACCATTAACTTGTCCAAACCTAGTTCATCCCTTAGCTCATTCATGGGTTAACTCAAAGGTCATTTCTTGTATACTTAATTTGTCCAAGCCTTTAGCTCATCTTTTAGCTCTCTTCTTGGTCTTGTTAGGACAAGCTTGGTTGAGCTGCTTCGAGCTGAAAGATCGAGTCCTTGAGCTGGGGTTTTACTCCTTTAGTGACAATTCTTCAATGGATGCGGTTATTTGTAGCTCGGCCTCTCGTTGAGCTAATCCCTGAGCTTTGAAACTACCTCCTCAAGTTATATTAGCTAAAAATCTAAGTTCATATTTAAGTTTATAATTAGAATGAAAGTTTTTTGATCTTAGATTGAGCTAAATTTTAAGTTTGTATATTTCTTACCTGATTTGTTTCGGATCGAATTTTCCGGGTTCTCACACATATGATTTAAATATGCCAGTACACGACTGTGTAAGTAATTATCAGTATATAACTTCCAAATCAAATTGTCCAGACCTCTTCACTTTGACAATATCATCAACGGTTAAGGAAGAAACTTGTGATGACATATATGTCGCTTGTAAATAGAGGACACTGGGATCTTCTGGATTTCGATTAGCAGCCATTCTGAACCACGTTGTAGATCTTCTCAACTTCGTCTCAAAAAATTTTCGGTGAGGAAAGGATAAACAGAGAAATGCGAAAATGAGGAGGAAAGAAGAGAGGAGGAAAGAAAAAGAGGAGGAAAGAAGAGGAAATCGAGTCGGTCGAATGGAATAACGCCACGTGGCGTATGAGATCACATGGACCAGCGTCCACGCTTACGAAGCGCGGACGCTGGTCCACGTTGGAGTGTCCGCACTTCGTAAGCGCGGACGCTCCACGTGGGAGCAACGTCTGCGCTTTGTAAGCGCGGATTGCAGTATTATTGTAATATTTTTTTAAAAAAATTATTTTTGAATTAATTTTTCAATTTTAAATTATTTAAAAAAACCCTGTTTTACGTATACATATTAATATTATTTATAGTGTATATATATCATGAGTTCGCTCGTGGAAATAGATGTGTCAAAAATCAACTTATTTCCTCTTTAGTGAATTTATAGTATATGTTGTCTTTTTATTTGTGTGTTGATTTTTTTTATAAAAATATGTCGAATTAGAAAAACAGTTACAATTTGATATATAAAACTATCAGTTGTCAATGTAATATAAAATGCTACGGGGATTGTTGCAGAATAATTTTTTCCATATGTCACAAAACAACTTATTAACGTAAGTTTTAATTGTAAATTTCATTAAGATAAAAGTGCGGTCGGCACAAGTACGAGATCGGGTCAAACTTGAAATATGACTTGTCCACGTGGAAGAATCCGTGCTTTGTAAGCACATATGCTCGCCCACGTGGAGCATCCGTGCTTACAAAGTACGGATGATGTTCCACCTCATTTTAGCACGGATTAAAGTAATTTTGTAAAATTATTTTATTTTGAATTATTTTTTATTTATAAATTAGTAATAAAAAAATACTTCTCCAAGCCAAGGACGAGGTACATCTCATACCATTGTGATGTCCATGAGTTTGCAGATATAATTTGATTTATATGCATTGAAGGTGTTTGTGAATATGCTTCAATGGGTTATTTACCAGTACATGAATGTTCCCAAACTTCAAAACCTTTTAGTACCTATATAATTCTCCTCTAACCATTAGAGAATCTTCGTATTGGGTCTATCTCTGCCTGCATGACCACCACAATGACACCACCTTGCTTCCAATGAGTTCACGTTGCCAAGGCTCTCCGTGTCAAGAAGCAACACTCCAGGGAATCTGGTAAATTCCTCGTCCTTCTTTTCTTTCTTTATTGCATTAATTTCAACTTTCCTTTACAGACTTGTGTTTAGAATAATTTAGATTCGTCTAGGAATGATTGTAACTGAATCTTGCCATTCCATATGTACTTCATGGCCTACTTCAAATTACGTCATTGATTCACTGAATCTAAAAAATCGTAAGTTATGAATTTTCATTCCATGATTAGCTCCACTGTGATCTTCTTTCGAACATACATTACTATGCTTGCGACCATTATTTGGAATTTTAATATGTTTACATTTATTGTCATGTCCCGAGACCGGGGTTAGTCGACACCGGTGTTGTTCAACAATCACATAATCGCCAAACAACAAGCCTCGTAGTTCAGTATAAACCAAAACCAGTTTATTTCATAATTAACTCAAAATAATCTTATCTTACAGCGATAAATTCCAAAACGAAATAAAATGTGCGAAAGCGTTGTACAACATGAATCAAAACATAGGAAGAACATAAGCGAGAAATTTTCATATCCCAAAACTTCATCACCAACCCCAAAACATGTCTTATTCATCCTCGTTTACTTGATCTTCGTTCTTATCTGGGGAGAGATGTAAGAGGTTAGTGTTTTGGGAAACACTCAGCAAGTGGGGGCCGATCGATTACCACAAGTACATATAAATATAATTTAAAACCCATATTGCAAACTGATTTTCAAAACGTAGTATATGATATCAGATCAGAATAGGAATCGAAATGCGAAACAGAGATTATCAGACAATTTAGAAAGAACAAATCAGAACAAACGAAAACACTGTTATTCATCTCGTTTTCCATGGTCAAATTGTCCCCCATATGTTAGTCCTCTAAGGGGTGAGACCAAAACACAGTTTTATACCCACTGATGGGGCCAGAACATATTTTTATACCCACTGATGGGGGCCATATAGAATTTACAATCGTCGTTCTATATCCCACTCGAATCATAACAGTGCAACACAGAATCAGATGTATCAAACAACACTTATCGGAATTTTTGAATGAATTCAGCGGAATCAAAGAACATCGGAAATAGAAGTAACATATCGTTCATCGATCGAGATTTTATGAAATATATAATAGCATTTTCGAAAAATGGTTTGACACACATACAAGCATGTCATGAAATACTTCTACAAAGTTTAAGTTACAAAGAAATACATAGCAAAAGCCCATTTACTCTTGGTTCAAATCTACGATTCGAACTTAACCGATACTTGTGTAAAACTTGAGTCGAACACGGGCAGCACCTCGGTAACGATTTGGGCAACACTTTGACAGCAATACAATAATCGAATGTAGCCTCTTCTCTTTGCTTGAAGTAGTCGAGACTTATGAGTGATTTGGGAGGATTTTTGGTGTGATCTTACACTAAACTAGAGCATCTATATATAGGCCTCCAGGGGTAAGGTGAAGGGTCATTCCATTCAATGTCATTTATCTCACCTTAAATGTCATTATTAATGGTCATTAATCTCCTCTTAATGACACCTATTCATGACCATTAACCTCATATTTTAAACACATATTCATGGTTATTAACCTTCTCTTAATTATCATTATTTTTCTCTTAATATAGGTGGTTTAATGATTGATTTATTGTGGTTTAAATTAATAATTAAAATGGTGATAAATGGTCAATAATGAGGGAAAATGTTTATTCAAATTTTCAAGGTTATGGTTGCATGGAACTCGAAAACGTTGTGCCAAAATGAACTGAAATTTTCTATGACATATACTGGTCTTCCCATTGCAAGATTTCGGGTCTTTACATCCCTCCCTCCTTTTTAGAAGTTTCGTCATCGAAACTTGAGTTAACTTGGTATAAATATGAAATGATTGATAAATTCGAAATTTAAATCCATGTTGAATGATCCATGGCTCAAGTTCAATGGATTCAAGGAAAAATTTAAGCCTGAATCCTATAATACGAATACAGTAGATTTCCAAACACAAGTATTGAGATGTAAAAACAAACAAAAAAAAAATATGGACGAGAGTGTCCTTATTCCAAAAGACATATGAGAGCTTAATCTACTCAGTAACGTTTCCGTCTCCTATCTCCTCGTTAGCCTTTTCTCCTTGTGCATTTAGTGGTTGTTGCATATGCTCGAGTGCAATTTTTTTGGATGGCGATTTCAACACTCAAGTTTTGGTTGCTGAGCTCAAGTTGTTGCACATAGTTTCTCATTTCATGACGATACGCATTGAACTCCAGTTCAAGTTGGTCACAAAACCATTTCTTAGCGTGATAGTGGTTGCACCAAGCTTCGGAGGTGGCAACCATTTGTTGACCATACTTTCGTGACTCTTGCAACTCTTTTTTGCAATCTTTGAGTTGTTTTTCCGCAAGTTTCTTGTCAAAAGTGAGTTGTCCCACTTCTACTTGAAGGTGATCCCTTAGCTTTCTTCAACTCCTCTTTTTCATGAAGTAAACTCGTAATGGTACCCCTAAGTTGCTCGATTTCGTGCTCGAGGTTGCTAAAGGTCTTGGCTTGGGTCATCATTTTCAATCATGAAGTTGAGCAATCTTTGTTCGAGATTAGCTTGAGGGATGGCTCGAAAATATGAGATGGTTGTGAGTCTTGGTGTGACTTTCTTCATTCATGATAAGGTGTTTATATAGATACTTTAGAGAAGATATATGGTAACCTTTTTAAGGTCATTAATTCAATTTTATTTTTTATAATTAGTACTTAATTGAGTGTTAAATTTGGGTCAATGAATGTTTTTACATTTCTAAAATAAGAAGCATTTAACCACATGCCAATTATAAGATGAAATTTTCGAAAATATGACTAAGATGGATTCAAAAAAATTATGGGTGAATGTGAAGACTAAATTGTAGTGTTTAATGTAGATTTCAAATTTTATAGATCGATAATGACGTTGCAAAAATGGAAGGTAGATAAATGATGATGCTTGATTAAAATAGGCATCATTGAATGAAGAATTTTCGAACAATATATGAACTATTCTCAAATATGGGTATAATTGTATATGAACAAGTAGAAGAAAAACGTAAATTCTAGATAAGAAACACGATATATAATCCACCCAAGAAATGAATTATATATTTAGTTCTTAATAGATAATTGGCAGCTTACAATTGAGGACATAAAAAAAATTGTAATGTTAATTGTTCCTTTGTTCAAGAAGAATTAAATTAGATATTAAAGACACAAAGATGAAATCGTCCAATCAATTGCATTAATATTTATGTTGTTATTAATTTTATCAAACAAAATTTAATAATAGTTTAAGACCATTTTTAAATTTTTTTTAAATTTACATTAAAAATAGAATTGAAAATGATGTTTCAAATAAAGAACATGTATTTTCAAGTTAATAACATATAAATGTATATATATTTGCTTAAAATCCAAATATAACTTGTTAACTCTATTAAAAATTTAATCATGAGTATCACCTTATCACTTAATTGTCTATCTAACTTAAACCCGAAAATTCAGGACTTAAAACTTTCTATTGATGATTTAATACAGATATTAGTCCCAAAATTAATCTAACTTAAATCCGAAAAATAAAAATCTCAATTTTTCTATTGGCCATTTAATATAAAGACTAGTCTCAAAATCGATTTTGTATAAATCCCAAAAATCTTATCTTAAATTTTTTTTCCGACCTTGTGATTTAAACACTAGTTGTCAATCATTATCATCATCATTATTATTATTATTATTATTATTATTATTATTATTATTTTGTATTCGGACCCTTGCGCTAATATAAAGTTCTTAAAAGTCAAACTACGACCCAATATTGTCAAATAAACTTAAATCTCAATAATAATATCTTATAAGGTTGAAATTCCAATCGTCTGATTCACATTAACACTAATTCCCAAAATTTTTTTATTTCTCAAACTAATTCCTACTTCCCCATCAAATACTATATTTTTATTAAACATACTCATGCATATGGATAACAAATTTCGGTGCAGAATCAATTGAATATTCAAAAAGAAAAGTCAAAATATTTTCATATGAATTAAAAATAATTCATCAGGATCAAGGAACAATTCGCAGAATTGGATTTCGATTTGCCTACACGGAGTTATAAGTTCTACGAGAATTTCCAAAAATAGCAAAAACTGAGCGTGGTTACGAGGGGCGTATGAAGCCATTTCTTGAAAAACAATGAAAGCTTACAAAATGATAATGTCGTGAATAAACATCAAACGGTAAATTTTAGAGTCATCTCATTGGAGATTTGATTCAGAAATGGTTCAAAGATGGAAATTTGAGAATTGACGTATAGTTTGAAGATTATACGTCGAGATCAATTCAGAATAACTAATGGAATCGAATTCTTGAGATTCCTATGGGAAGTCACAATTTTCAAATCTAAGATTGGGGTGGACATGAATGACTAAGTTTTTGCCAAAATCTAACTTCGTCAAATTTTGTCTTTCTAATTCTCCAGCCGGATTATGAACCTGGCGGCTCTGATACCACTAAATTGTCACGTCCCGAGATCGGGGTTAGTCGACAGCGGCGTTGTTCAACTATCACATAATCGTCAAACAACAAGCCTCGTAATTCAGTATAAACCAAAACCAGTCTATTTCATAATTAACTCAAAATAATCTTGTCTTACAGCGATAAATTCCAAAACGAAATAAAATGTGCGAAAGCGTTGTACAACTTGAATCAAAATTTAGGAAGAACATAAGCGAGAAATCTTCATATCCCGAAACTTCATCACCAACCCCAAAGCATGTCTTATTCATCCTCGTTTACTTGATCTTCGTTCTTATCTGGGGAGAGATGTAAGGGATGAGTGTTTTGGACAACACTCAGCAAGTGGGGGTCGATCGATTACCACAAGTACATATAAATATAATTTAAAACCCATATTTCAAACTGATTTTCAAAATGTAGTATATCATATCATATCAGAATCGGAATCGAAATGCGAAACAGAGATTATCAGACAATTTTGAATAGAACAAATCAGAACAAACGAAAACACTGTTATTCATCTCGTTTTCCATGGTCAAATTGTCCCCCATATGTTAGTCCTCTAACGGGTGAGGCCAAAACACAGTTCTATACCCACTGATGGGGGCCAGACAGAACACAGTTTTATACCCACTGATGGGGGCCAGACAGAACACAGTTTTATACCCACTGATGGGGGCCAGAACACAGTTTTATACCCACTGATAGAGGCCATATAGAATTTACAATCGTCGTTCCATATCCCACTCGAACCATAACAGTGCAACACAGAATCAGATGTATCAAATAGCACTTATCGGAATTTTTGAATGAATTCAGAGGAATCAAAGAACATCGGAAATAGAAGGAACTTATCGTTCATCAATCGAGATTTTATGAAATATATAATATCATTTTCGAAAATTGTTTGACACACATACAAGCATGTCATGAAATACTTATACAAAGTTTAAGTTACTAAGAAATACACAGCAAAAGCCCACTTACTCTTGGTTCAAATGTACGATTCGAATTTAACCGATACTTGTGTAAAACTTGGGTCGAACACGAGCAGCACCTCGGTAACGATTTGGGCAGGACTTTGACAGCAATACAATGGCCGAATGTAGCCTTTTCTCTTTGCTTGAAGTAGTCGAGACTTATGAGTGATTTGGGAGGATTTTTGGTGTGATTTTACACTAAACTAGAGCATCTATACATAGCCTCCAAGGGTAAGGTGAAGGGTCACTCCATTCAATGTCATTTATCTCACCTTAAATGTCATTATTCATGGTCATTAATCTCCTCTTAATGACACCTATTCATGACCATTAACCTCATATTTAAAACACATATTCATGGTTATTAACCTTCTCTTAATTATCATTATTTTGCTATTAATATAGGTGATTTAATGGTTGATTTATTGTGGTTTAAATTAGTAATTAAAATGGTGATAAATGGTCAATAATGAGGGAAAATGATTATTCAAATTTTCAAGATTATGGTTGCATGGAACTCGAAAACGTTGTGCCAAAATGAGCTGAAATTTTTTATGACATATACCGGTCTTTCCGTTGCAAGATCTCAGGTCTTTACATGTAGAAATGGTCAATTCACCGAATTCTCCCAAAACTAAATCTTCAAGCCATTGCTCTAAATCAATTTCCTCTATTGCTTAAGGCTAACCAATCCACGAGGCCAAGCATTTGATGCATCACTTTCTATTTTTTCATTTTAGAAGGAACAACCACCACTTTCATTCAGATGACAACCAAGCTAGTGATTTTGAGCTGGAAACTACATACCAAGCTTTGCAATGGAGTGTCATGTCACCTTGAAAAACAATAGACCAACACCTTGAACTTGGATAGCTAGTGATTGTCATTACACACAATATTCTCCAATTTTTTCATATCAAACTTGATCGATGAATTTGGCATGTTGATGTATCGAGCGGCCCTTAGGCTAGCATTTGTAATCTGGAATAATTTTTCATGTGATCATGTTTGGCATATAGTTCATTTGACTTGTAATGAATGTGCGGCCAAATGGTCAGCTTTTATTTTGGGATGAACTCGTTGTTTGTTATATTCTCATCTCTGATGTGTTCGATATCACGGGAGGTAACATTTTCAACGGAAACTCCGTCAATTTTTTTGTAAAAACGGCCAAATAGCTTGTTTTATCCAATGTATCTCACAACCAACACACACATTCATTTCTACCATTACATGACATTTCACCAGGCGCACATGATATTTCTTAACCTAAAAACACTCTCATATTTTAACTGAATATGATATGACCATCACCGTAAAACCAACATTAACATCATACTAAAAAAACTCAGAGAATATTTTCACTTTGATACGATATTCCCAAATAAAACACACCACACCAACCAAATTTCCAGTAAGTTGCAAATTTGTTGTCATATCATTACCAAGGCATTGAGAGAAAACACATGATTCAACTACTCAAGGCCATATACCAAGGCATTGAGAGAAAGCATTGAGAGAAAACACATGATTCAACTACTCAAGGCCATATACCAAGGCATTGAGAGAAAACACATGATTCAACAACTCAAGGCCATATATTGGCCTGCACATCATTTATATATGAAAAAAGTGGATAAATAGCCAACTCTACAATTAGCTATACTCCAAAGTAGCTCTAATTCCTACTTCACAGCAAAATTCAAAATTTACACTCAAAATCAACTCACGTAAAATTTAATATAGCGTAATTTCTTTTAAAAAAATCAGTTTTCATAGATTGAAATAAAGCGTAGCGCCTTTCCAACATAAATAGCATATCAAACCAAGATATGAACATGTTATGTGCTAGATAATAAATCGTGTTTGTTATTTGGACATATAAAAAGTTTCTGTAACGCCCCGAAAAATTTAAAGGTCCACGCGAACCACATGCATACGATTTATTAAATTCTCTTGTATTTTAATTAATTGTTTTAATTGCATTAAATTAATTATGTGGTGCATATTGATATGTTTAAATTATATTTTTCTACATGGTTGCATTAAAATGTATTTTTAAAGGATATTCGAGTTGCGATCGAGGAACAGAGACCGATGGACTAAAAAAATAGAAAATATTTTTATGAAATAATTGTTTTAAAATTATTTATAATATGGGTGATGCTTTTTCTTATTTTTTTAAAATAAGGGGTTTTGAGATGGATTTATACGCCGGGACGTAATTTTTATCGGTGTTGTTTTTTCAACAAAAATACGAATGTTTTGGCAACCCGGCTAATAAATTCACAAAGTTTATTAATCAAAATTATTTTTAATAATTTAATTAAGCACTAATGGACCTAAATTACCTACTTAGTGGGCTTAAGCCTTATTAGCAACTTAATTAAGTATTTAAAGTTATAAACCCCACCCTAAACCCATAAAATCCCACGCCCCACACCCCACAAATCTTCAAACTCTTTTCTATCCCTTCAAGTCACGGCACACACCTCCAATTCAAGAAAAAGTTTGGGAAAACAACAAAGAAAGCATCGATAATTGCTAGGAAAATTCAAGCCGTCGTTTCCTCGTCGTCGTTCCTCAATCGTCAATGAAAAATCAGTGCGTTTAAAACGCAAAGGCACGCCATAATTCTCCTTTTACTCATCTATCACACCATAGTATTTATTTTATTATGTTTTGCATGAAAAACAAGTAAAACTTTCAAATAAATTCGTTTGTGCATCAAGGTGAATTTTCAAAGCATGTTGTTGATCCAAAAATCATGAAATTCTTGTGAATATGAGATTGTTTTACACAAGTTTAAGAGGCTAGAAGCACGCACAATCACGCTGCAATATAAACAATACAAGCTGAAACCGTAGGATACAAGGAAAGATAAAGGGTCCGTGAGTTTTTGCAAAGGTGTGTGTTTGTTCAAGGGACTCGTTCTTATGCATGGGGCGTAGGGGTGCAACCAGGTCTCGAGGAGGGCTCGTGCTAGACGTGGGTCAGGGTCAGGAAGGGTCCTAGCTGGAGCGCAGCTTTGGAGGAGTCCCATGCAGTAGGGACTCCTCGCACGTGCATGTAAGGGACAGTCAAGGGGAGGGGCGCTCTGCAGCGGGGCTAAGGGCGAGTTTGGTTGTTCATCAGGGTCCTAGAATGATGGGAAGTGGTCGGGCTAGGGGCTTGAGTGATGGGCTCGCTGGTGGCTCGAAGAAAGGAGGGAAACCGTGAGGGATCAAAGTGGACGCGAGGCTGCTGTCTTGTGCAGATGGGTTGGTGCTCGCGTCTAGGGCTTGGGGACGTGGGCTAGGTTAGGTCCTTAGGGTCCTAAGAGGGTGCAAAATGGTCTGGGCAGGGGCTGGTGCGGTTTGGGAGGCTGCTGGCTCGAGGAAACTTGGATGCGTGAGGAGACCACCTGCGCGTAAGCTGCTGCTGGCATGAGGGTGGTTCGCTGCTTGATTCCAGGACATGGGTTGGTCTGGCTTGGTCTGGACGTGGGCTAGGGAAGGTTAGGGTCATGAGGGGTCAAGTGGTTAAGGGTTGGAGTTGTCATAGTTGGCTAGGAGTCCTAAGATAGGCTAGAAGGCACCCACACACACATGTACAGATTTTGGGTCAAGTTTCAGGAAGGTTTTGAGCGGGCTAGGTCTTGTCTTACGGGCTGGACGTGCACAGTAGGGTCCCTAGGTGGGTTGGCTAAGTTTTGGCTCAAGGTGGCTCGGGCGTGGCTCGAGTAGATGGCTCGGTGCAATCGATAAGGTGTCAAAACGAGAAATTAAAAGGTTAAAATTGAATCCATGGGTCCACGGGGGTGGCTCATGACTTGTAAGGGTAGAATAAATCTTAAAAATTGTTATGTTTAAAATTTGGGATCAAAATATTGAGTTTTGGATTTATTCGGAATTTAATCATCGCACGAAACGCTAATTAACGAGTTAATTGAAAAGTCTAGTTTTAGGCTTTATAAAATTATGAAAAATTACGTTTAAGCTAAAAAAATTATTAGAAGTCTAAGTTTTTAATTTGGGAATTTTATATTATGGTTTGGTTTAATTCGGGATTAAAACGCGTTAATACGTCTTATTTAAAGATTAAATTAAAAGTCCTCGATTTAAGCTAAATAAAAATATGGAAAAATTCATGTAGGCTTAAATAATTATTTGGAACATGTTAGAGTAATGAAATCAAGATAAAAGTCGAAAACGTAAAATGTCGAGTCTAGGGATAAAACGGTCTTTTTACACCTAAAAATTAGTAACGTCATGGCAGTGCTCTGAATGCTGTTTTATGTGCTAATATGATTATTTTTTTTATAGTTATGGATGTTTGTGGAATTTTTATGTTAAAACGGATATTTTAAATGTTTATTAGATTTTATATGTTAAAATGATATTTTAAATGTTTAAGGAATTTTAGATGGTTATGATTTAATATGTAAAAATGTTATTTTAAATGTTTTGAGGTTAAAATGTCATTTGAAATGTTTATGAAATGTTCATGATTAAATTATGATTTTTAAATGTCTATTTGATTTTTATGATTGAGGGAAGACAGTTAAAATACATGTTGCATGCTTGGTTTCAAAATGAAAATGTAAATATTATTCACGATTTTTATAAAGTGATGTGAATGAAAAAATGTTGAAGGAAGTGAAGTGATTGTGACTAATTCGTTAATGGTGGCGACGTCGTGAGGGTTATGGTCCCAGTGGTAGCCCGACGATCGTGTTTCCGTCATTGTGAATATGAGGTTATGAGGGTTGAGGTAAGAATGGGAATATCGTGAGGGGAGAAGGCCCCAGAGGGAGCCTATTTATGGAAAAAGGCCCCAGAGGGAGCCCCGACGATCGTATTTCTATTCGATCATGTTAGGCCAAGGCTCAGTTGACCGGTGAGAGTGTCGCTGATGTCCCCGCCGCCCAATACTGTGGTTTTATGTAGATGGATCCATCGTCATGTCATGTCATGTCAGGAAAGTCACAATTAACAATCTGAATTCAACAAAGGAAAAAAAGGAAATGTTCATGATTATGTTTAAGGTTTTATGTCATGTCATGTTGAGGAAAAGGAAATTCATGTTTGCATGTTATAAAAATGTTTATGTTTAAAGTTTTATGCATCATGAAAATGTTTACGAAAATGTTTGAATTTTATGCATTTTCATGAAAACGATATTTTAAGTACAAATATTTTTCACCGTTATATGTTGACTGTATTACGTATTACTCGTTATAAAGATTATGGTGTGTTGAGTCTTTAGACTCACTAGGTGTGATGGATGCAGGTGGTATTGAGGGAGGACTTGATGAGTGATTTGACTGGACTGAAGGCGCACACAACCTGAGGACCAGCGCTTCTACTTTTTCCGCATTATGACTTTTGACTCATGCTTTATGATTAAAGAATTTTAAGTTTATTTATTTATGCATTTGAGAGATTTTTGAGAGGTTTAGTATGAGCTATTCTTTTCAAATTATTGCTTTTTAGGTTTGGTAAAATGTTTGACGATTTTATGCTTTAAAATATTTTCCTTTGGATTTTTAATTAGCAGTTGGATGGTTATTTTTAAAATGATGTCAAAAATATTTTATGGTTCGGCCGATGCTAAGTGAGGTTAAAAAAAAAAAAAAATTCTAGTACTTTTAAAGCAATAAAAAGGACAGGACGTTTCAGTTTCATAATGAAAGTGGCTTTAAAGCCTAATTTTCCGATATATATTTGTCAAAATTTCATATAAATTGCCACTAAAAATTAAATTACCTTAAACACATAGACGATTATGATCCTTTATATGAGTATGACATATAGACAAATCTGTTGAATATTTAATAAAATAAATCTATAAATCATGTGATTAAATCCATATATCACAACACGTCAGGAATTCATATCAAATTATCAAAAAATATAAATAACAGTAAACACGTACCACAATCCATTGATTGATATAGCGTCAGAGTTATGGATCTTCGAAGACAACAGAGAATCGACCACCTTATTCTTGCCTTTGATGGGAGAAGGAGAGAGATCTAAAATATGAACGCCGCATATATTCTGTGTTGTGTTCTCTGTGCCTTGGGGACCATAACCTTATATAAGATTAGCAGTCTTCAACGCATCGTAGAATACCTAATTGAGCCTGAGTTTCTACACATAAGGTGGACCATACCAATATTTATTTAATACTTTGGAAACCCATAATTAATTAGATCACTTTATTGGATACTTTATAAGATAGCTTGTCCATGTACAATTAATTAAATTATGTGAGCCCACAAAATAATTCCAACAAAATCTTCTTACTTCAAATACATTTCGTCTTCTTGATATCACTTCTGCACTGTCAATATCCCATAACTCTTGATATTGAAATTCACTTATCAATTGCTGCAATTTGGCTTTCCATTTAGATATCGCAGCCACCTCCATCTCTCATCTTTGTTATATTTAATCATGTTTCACATCATTTATAGGAAGTACCATTGGCCAGTAAGGCACAATAACATATTACCCATTTACCTCTACAATCTTCCCAACTTGGTTCCTACCCTCATGAGGCCACATAAGCAATCCAGTGGCACAATCCGAGGATATCAGAATTTTTCATACTTCGAAAGTAATCCATTGAACTTCACTAGCCTTTTTCTAATATTAAGTCTTCATCCACCTCAACTGCATCTTCAATGACCTCTCTCCCAAACTTCTTTTTACCTTTTTGTGATTCCTCCTTCATACGTTCAAAACTTTTCTCTCTCTCTCTCAATAATCTTCTCTTCTCTTTTGTGACCGGGTGAGAAGTTTCAGAAATTAAGGATGTACCACATACTGTCGTTGATTGCTAGGTACTGACCATGTGGGAATAAAACTTGAAGCACTTGGAGGTAACTTTTCCATTGTGGCTGTTTCAATGCACCGTCGGATTTTTGTCTCTCTATCATTCATTGATCCATAAGATGAAAATCTTCCAAGGTACCGGTTTATTGGTCTTTTTGCCACGAATCTCCAACTATATATTTCCCCCGGCCCATCTATCATGTGCATTTCCCATCTATAATTATGATCCTCCATCTTAAAACTTTAATCCCATATATCTTGAGCATCAGAAATCATATTACGGTGAATCCAACACTGATAATATTCATTTTAACATTATAATAAATATCGATTGTCGAACTAACTTTGCATTTAATTTTCGAAAGATGATCAACTAATGATATTTTATATTCTTTATAAGTTAGTCTCAAGACAATATTTCCTAAGCGCATGCCTAGAGACATCATGAAAACTTGGGTGGATAGTGGTGGTAAATTCAACAAAACCATCATGCTCACAAATAATAAAAGGTAGTTTACATCTAACCACAAATCTAACAAGAGCTGTAAGGTCTAAAATTAAGATGACGTAATCCAACTGCATGCAAATCTAGGAGAAATGAAAAATAGCTAATTAAATAGTTTTAATTGTATAAATTGAATATGATGTGCATGGTTGCATGTATAAAATGTACTTTCTATACGAATGCATGTAAACTGTATTTTTAAAGGTTATTCGAGATGCAATCGAAGAACATAGACTGATGGCTGAAAAAATATTTTATTAAATAATGTTTAAAATAATTTAAAATAAGGTTGATGCTTTATGATATTTTTAGGAATAAGAAGTTTTGAGGTGATTTTATACGCCGAGTCGTAATTTTTAACGGTATTCGATTTTCGACGAAAATATGAACTTTTTGAGAACTCGGTTAATATTTGCAAGAACTTTCCTAAACAAAATATTTTAAATATGTACAAATGAGCTTAATGGGCCTATTGTACCATGCTAATGGGCCTAGGTTTGTACATCTAATAATTATCAAATATGGGTTCGGGCTCGGGAGACGATCAGGGCGAGGAGTCCTGGTCATGGGTAAAAAGTCCTATACTTGTAAGGAACTCGCGCGGCTCGTGTGCATCGTGCAGGGGGCTGCAGCGGGTTAGGTTGAATCCAGAGGGTCCATGGGTGGTCTGGGCAGAGTTTGTCTCGGGGTGGTTCGGGATTGGCTCGATGGAAACCGCGAATGGCTCGAGGATCTTGTAAGGGTTCGAATTCTCGGTCTAAAAGCTTAAGGGGTTCAACAGTGGGTCTCTGGGGGTGGTTCATGGCTCACAAGGATAATTTAGGAATAAAAAGTCTATGTTTAAAATTTGTAAATTTAATAATGAAGTTTGAATTAATATGGGAATTAAACGCTCTACGAATATATAATCAGGAAATAAATAGAAAGCTTCGAATTTAAGCTAAATAAAAATATGAGAGATTTAATTTAAGCTTAAATAATTATTTGTGATGATCTATAGTCAACGAAAGTAAGAAAAAGTCAAAATCAAGAAACTTTACATCTAGGGGTAAAACGATCATTTCACACCGAGAAAACAATAAACATCTTGGCAGTGCCCTGAATACGGTAAATAATAATAATTTTCTTATTTTTAATGTTTATGAAATTTTACGATGAAACGATAACGTTAAAAGATATGTTGCATGCTTGGTTTAAAAGAAAAATGGTTATTATATGCTTTAATTTTTATAAGTGATGAAAATATGAAAAGTTGAATGAGGTGAAGTAATTGTGACTGATACGATGATTATGATGATACGATGATATGTAAGGCCAATGCTCAGTTGATGGGTGAGAGTATTGCTAATGTCCCCGCCGCCCGGTATTATGGTATTACGTAGATGGATCCATCGACCTTCAGTTGATACGAAAGTCACAATTAACGATCTGAATTCAAAGAAAAGGAAAACATATAGATATATGTTGAAAAGGAAAACGTTTATGATGAAAGAAAAATGTTTATGTTTATGCATGTTATGAAATGTTATTTTATGTAAAAATATTTTTACTGTTGCATGTGATTGCATATGTATTACTTGTTACCAAAATTATGGTTTGCTGAGTCATTAAACTCACGAGGTGTGATCGATGGAGGTGAGCATGATAGTGATGTGGTTGAGGGACTTGATGGTTGATTTTTCTAGACTGAAGGTGCACATAACCGGAGTATCAGCGCTAGTTTTCCGTATTTATGTTTAAGTTTATGATAAAGATTTTTACGACTTTTATGATGCTTTTTGAGTGATTTTGAGAGGATGATAGAGTTAGTTTTATTTCGAAATATTGTTAAGATAGGTTTGGTAAAAGATTGACGATTTTATGTTTTGAATTATTTCCTTTGAAATTTTAAATATAGTTGGTCGTTTTATTTTTAAAATGGTGCAAAGTTATTTTAATATATCTATATATATATATCGATAAGGAGTTTAGAGGGGGGTGAATAAACTCTTTTTTTTGTTTAACGATTTTGCAAAGGGTGCTAGAATCATGTTAGAGATTATAGCTGATCTGGTTTGAATGTAAGTCCAGCAGATCACAATAAGTGCGGAAACGAGCCAACGGAGTACGAAGAGAAATAATAAAACAGTAGGCAGTATAACAGTGGTTGTTTCTGGAAGTTCGAAGATAAAATATTCTACGTCTCCCCTTCTTTCGTTTCCAGAAGGTTTTGACTCTCATCACCACAATTAAATTAAGTCTAACAAATCATGTTAACATTACCACTACTTCTACGAGCACCACCACCACCACGGCTTGAAAAAGAGGTCATCCCAAAAGATAGTAAATTATTTTTAGAATTAAAAAATAAATTATATGGTGGAAAAAAAGATAAATAAATTTGGGAAGACAATTGAATTGAATAATTGAAGTAAATGATATAAAATTGCAAGAATCGTTAGAACTTAGAATTTAAAGAGAATGACAGAATTTATAACAAATGAACATACATTATAATTAAAAAAAAAATTGGACTAACATACAATTAAAATAAATTCTAGATTGGCTCCCAAAAATGGAGGTCAATCTTCAATTTAATATTGCTGATTTGGCCAATAATCCGTGAGCATATCTTTTTATTATTATTATTATTATTATTATTATTATTATTATTTAAAAGGCAGGCCAAACAATTTTAAGTGGTCTGGGCTGATTTCAGTTCCAGTTCTTGTTAACTGGTTCCGAACCAGTTCTTAACATGCTTGGTTCTTAATGATCAACGAGATCAGATGAACAACCTTGAAATTTTCGAAGTCATTAAAAGTATACATCCGAAGTTTCCGGGCACCAAATTCTCAATCATCCAATTTCTTTTTTTATTTGTAAGAAAAGAATCTTTTTATTGCAATTGTTCTTTCTATATCCTTTCTTTTTCGATTTTATCATGGGATGCTTTTTTTAAAAACAATTATTAGTCAGGAGAATGATTTCTATTTTGGGAAGGTTCTGAGAGTGACAAATTTTTTTTTTTAAAAAAATATATTTCTTGTCGGGTCACCTTTATTCTTCAATTTCAACTGTATATTCCTTCTTATTTTTCCTTGCGATCTCCTTATCCTATATAAATAAGAACTTTTTCATTTTTTATTTCTAACCTCGAATATGTTCGGAGATCTCGAAATTATCTTCCAGTTCTGGGAAGAATTCGCAAAACTTTCTTTTCTATACAAAAAAATTTCTTCTATCTGTAGTCTTGTAATTAAGGGACTGTGGCATTTACCATAAAATATGCATCTGATTATCAAACTTTAGTCATTTAACAATTTTCTGAAAGCAGCATTGTTATTTCTTGTTGAATTTGTACTTGGCGATCACAAAAATTGGCTGCATTTAAGAGATTAATATATATTCACCTTAGAGGATCACTAGTGTTCTTAAATTCTAAGTTAAATTAAATGTTACATGATAATTTTGCACTTAATAGTCACTACTATTAATTTGCTATTTAATTAGTATATTCTAAATTTAGTAAATAAATAATTGTGAAATCATTATAAAACTGATCGATGATCAAGCATCGTAGATGTGTCGAGAATTCAAATCTTATTCATATAATGAAAATTGAAAATTTCGAAAGACAAATTTTTCTACTAATCGATTTTTTACGGCGTCCAGCTTTGTGAACACTTTCACTAAAAGAGACAATTTCACCCTCCTCACTTAATTAGCAATTAAGCTAAATTTCACAACTTTTATTACATGGAATCAACTTAAAAACTTCTTTATAAACAATTTGTTTAATCTCTATCGAACTACAATATCCAAATTCAACTATTTGAACTTGACTATTTCAACGGAAACACAGGATCTAATACTCGTGTGATGCTCAATGGTTCATGAATGCAGCTTGCCGTGAGTTCACAACTTCATGTGATTTAGAACAACATTTGTTTCTATTCGGTCTTACCCTAAATACCCTCATTCTTTTCATCAAACTCTTGATAAAAAACGTCAGAACTCAAGTCTGATTTTACCCATCAAACCATGGTAAGAGCGTCTAATAATATCGTCTCATGATTCCATATGTATCATTGATAGTGCCTTGAAGAACCTTAAGTTATGATTAGCATACAGTACGGTGCTTTTAACTTATATATCCCGATCAAATATACAGTTATCGGTATATCGAGAGTTGTAAACGATGTGATGTATTTCTGAGTAATAATAGTGATATGATATGTACAAATGAGGAGAAGCTTTTCCAAAATGTACATGTCTTACTCTCACTAGATATTCTTTACACTATTAACTCATCAGATCACGTAAAGTATCTTCACCCGTAGGTGAGCGGTGAATCTCCGACTAATCTTTTGAAAAAATGAACTTCATTAATTGATTCACCTTCTCATTGATAGTATCTATGGGTGCTTTACAAGTTATAAGAAGGGAGGAATTACTCAATTTTTGGATTATCTATATTTCTGTAGATTTAATATCGTACAAATACTTTTCTATACTCGTAACTTTATTTCTAATTTATATTTTATTTTTTATGTCAAAAAGATTTCTGTTTTTTATAAGTTCATTGAATAACTTCTATTTAATAAAAAAAAGAACTTTTTTTTTGTTTTTCTACTACTTTATGCATTGTCTCATACGTATTTCGAAAATAAAGCTAACCACGCCACCAGATGACCTTCAGTGGAGTCGGTAAATATATTAAAATGAATGCTAGTACGTAAAGCTTCCACGTTGTCTCAGGTTATAGGACTAATGGTGTAAAACCATAATCGCAAACTCTTCCACTTGATAAATGATAACCTTTGAAAATTCTAAGGGAGGGTTGTCTCACAAATGATCACCCATCTGTATAAATGGATATCTTCATGCTCTTACCAATAAAACGTGATGTTTACATCACAAATGTTAGTCTCAAGCTCGAGTAACATTTATCTTTATTTACGAGGCTGAATCGACTAGCTAGGAATCAATTTATAATATATATTACGATTCCTAATGAGTTTCATGATATTTCGTTTAGAGGCAGATCTCGTGGTACCTATTATATATTCAAGAACTTTATATATGCAGCTTTTATGAGAATACAGATAAAGTAAATGCTATAATTGTATAAAACCGTAATATATTATTAAAATAAAGATTTTTATTACATGAGAGGCGATAAAGTTCAAGCTACAAGTTGACTCGTTGAACATCTACCTTTGAACTTAAAACCACACACCCCTTTTTTTATCCCCAAAACTAAAGCTATATGGAAAGAAAAATTGTTTTTTTTTTTTTAAAAAAAGTGGCAGATTCTTTTTGATGTCATTTCAGGTCCACGGTAAACAAATGCAAAAAATATGTGGGGATAGTATATACATACATTTGTGATTTGTGTGTGTTTTTCTACCATCTATAAATAGCCCTTTTATATAGTGGTGCATACAAAACTAGCTAGAGATCAATAAATTTATACGCACGCAAGTAAAACATATAAAAATGCCTAGAGATAGAGATCCTCTGGTTGTAGGAAGAGTAATAGGCGACGTGTTGGATCCATTCACAAGATCCCTAGGACTCAGAGTTACTCATGGCAATAGAGAAGTCAACAATGGGAGTGAGTTCAGGCCCTCACAATTGCTCCACCAGCCTAGGGTTGAGGTCGGAGGGGAAGATCTGCGTATCTTCTATACTCTCGTATGCGTCGTTTCTTCGTCTTCACATATGCGTGTGTACATATATCTTTGTATAACCATTTATTAGATATACCATATATATATATGGTATATCATAGCACAAGCAGATCGAAAAAATTGAAGGAAAATCTGCTAGCTAGTTCCCTCCTTCATTTAGTAGAGGCATTGAAGTGGATATATGTGTTGTATTGGCATGCAAACAGGTGATGGTGGACCCTGATGCTCCAAGCCCTAGTGATCCAAATCTCAGGGAATACTTGCACTGGTGAGTATTTGATGAACATATATATATATCATATTTAATTACTTGCTAGCTAGGGTTCCATTTACTGCTGAAAACCCATGACTGATTAGGAAAATTAGGATCGAGAAAACATGTATAAAAAGAATAATTAAAAATAAAATTTTGGGTTCTCTTTTTATCATCACTATTATTCTTATTTTGTTATGAAATCAGAAACTTGGTTATTGCCCACCATGTTTTCTTGGGAACCCACACATGCATGCATGCATCTAATCCTCGACTGTCAAAAATGAAATTGTATTCTTCCTGTCATCGAGAAGAAATAATGAATATATAAATTGATTTTGTTCAGAAAATATTATTTTAAATAGACCACGATATTCTTTTATTTTTTGAAAAAAATTAAGATTTATAATTAGAAATAAAGGGTTTATGCTCGGATAATACAAAACAACAAATAAAAATCATATAGAATTATAAGAGTTAACTAAATTTATTGTATCATTTCACAAATTTGCACTATGCTGTTCGTTTTATCAGAGTGCTGACATAGTATCAGAAAATGTCGATGTATTAACGGACATTGTTGACGTGTCAACGTTCCGATAAAAAAAAATAAAATTGGGAAAAAAGAACAAATAAATGAATTCATATTATAAATTAACAAATAACATTATAAGACTATGCAAGTTAAATAATTTAAAAAACCATGTAATTTCCCATATTTTAAGATTCCTCTAACAAATATATATAGTGACGTCCCGTTTTTACTCGAATGAATTGACTTGCACGTGCCTTTCAAAATCCTCTGCGCACAGACAAATATTGTACCTTGGCAGAGTCTTTTTAATTGGTCTTTTATGGGTCATCAACATTAGTGACAATAATATATACATACATATATATACATAATGAGTAGATTTTTGAGTGACGACTCATATATTTTAATACGTGAGACGAATTGATTTTATCCATGATTATCATGAAAAAAAATATTTTTGGCATAAAAATGATATTTTTTCATTAGTTTGATCAGATCAGAAATATATCTCACAAAATTGGCTAGTGAAACGTTACCACAAGATTTTTTGCGCTAATACAAATATATTCAGCAGTTTATATATTTACATATAAATACATACAAATATTATATTACCAATTTACTGTATAAAAAATTCAGACATTTCGTTGCATATCCATTAGTTACAAATTTTCTAATAATTCAACTCATATATCCCTCAATATTTATTACTTATATATGGTCCAGGTTGGTCACTGATATTCCAGAAACTACAGAAGCTACCTTCGGTGAGTTGTCTCATCGTTCGATATTTATTTACTTTCTTTTACATTAATTCTTTAATAAAATATATACTTTGCATGTGCAAAAAAGATGTAATATAAAATTCCATAAAAAAAGTTATTTTTTTCCCACTAATTTTTGTAGGTGCGAGAACTTGCATTTTCAACAAAATCAAGCTTTTTATAGTTGAATTACATTTAATTTATTATGACTTTTAATGTAATTTTTTTATATGTTATTTTTTCCTCTAATAGTTTCGACTCAAATAAATTATTGATTCTTTTTTCTTTAAATTCATCTTCTTTTAAGTAGAAGCACTGTCTCCTTCTCATGCCTAGCGTATGGACTTCCAACCCTCGAACTCGCTTTTGTCGATCTCACGATTCATCGTACAAAACATTTTTTTCAAAAAAGGAAAATTTGTAGGATTAAATAGTTAGGAAAAATCAAAATTTTAGTCCTCTAAATTGTCTTATTTTGAATTTTAGTCATGTCTCCATTATTTTTACTTAAATATATTTTAATGTGTATAATATGACTTTTAATTTTGTTGTATGGGTCATGATAGACAGTACGTACGACGAAAAAATGATGAAAACCAGAAAAATCTAAACTTTAAGTAATTACAAAGACTGAAATTCAAAAGGAGATTACTTACATCACAAAAATCGCAATTTTTTTGCCAAGAAATTATGTTATATTATATTATTATTGTTGAATGTATACGTAAATGCAGGAAACGAGATAGTGTGCTACGAGAGCCCGCGGCCGTCCATGGGGATCCACAGATTTGTGTTCGTGCTCTTCCGGCAGCTGGGGCGGCAGACAGTGTATGCTCCGGGGTGGCGCCAGAACTTCAACACGAGGGAGTTCGCGGAGCTCTACAATCTTGGCTCTCCGGTGGCTGCTGTCTATTATAACTGTCAGAGGGAGAGTGGCAGTGGTGGAAGGAGGAGATGAATATTTTAATATATAATTTCAGCAGTAATTATAGGCTTATACTATATGTGTGTGTGTGTGTGTGTATTTGTGTGTGATCTGCAACTATTCCTCTACGACTGTAATTGATCAAGCCTTGTAATACTTATACAGGAATAAATATTAAACAATAAAAAGGGGCAAGTTTGGTGACTGTTGTATGAACAACCTCTCTCCCTATTATAAATTTTATATATGAAAGAACTCTAGAATGTCGGGGTTTTTTTATAATTAATTTTGTTTAAAAAAAATTTTCAAAAATTATTTTAAAAAAAAATTTCGCAAAAATACTTTAATCCGTGTTTGGTAAGCACGGACGTTGCAGTGGTGGAGCAGCGTCCGTGCTTACCAAGCACGCAGATGCTCCACGTTGGAGCGTCCGCGCTCACGCTCCGACATGGCGCAGCTTCCGCGCTTAGTAAGCGCGGACGCTGCCACGTCCCCCTTCCCCTTATCCCTTCTCCCTTTTTCCTCCCCTCACATTTCTTATCCTCCCATCACTCTCTCATATTCATTTCCTCCCGTACTCTCTCATTTTCATTTTCTCCCTTACTCATCCATTTTCATTTCTCTCTCGCTCTCTCATTTCTCATTTTCAGAAGATCGACAACCTTTTTAAGAATGGCAGATAATCGAACACCAGAAGATCTCAGTGTCCTCTATTTACAAGCGACACATATGTCGTCAACAGTTTCTTCCGTAACAGTTGATGATATTGTCAAAGTAAAGAAGTCGGACAATTTGATTTGGAAGTTATACACCGATAATTACATACACAATCGTGTACTTTCATACTTGAATGATATGAGTTTTTATGGAGTTTTAGAAAGTGGTTCACAAATTTTTGATAATCATTTTATTACTGCTCTTGTTGAACGTTGGCGACGCGAGACACACTTTTCATTTTACATGTGGTGAAGCAACAGTCACGTTACAAGTTGTTTCAATAATTTGGGGTTTAACAATTGATGGTGAAGCAGTCATTGGAATAGATGTGTCACATAAAGTTGAGGAATGGCAACACATCTGTTTGGATTTGTTGGGATTTCTGCCATCATCAAAACATTTGAAAGGTGGTCATTTGTCTATGACTGCACTATACGAGCATTGCATATCTAACCTTGTTAATGATGATATTTCAGAAGTAGATGTTGTCAAATATACCCGCTGTGTAGCGTTAATGATTATTGGAAGAATAATGTTTCCTGATTATCAAGGAGGGTCTGCAAGACTAATATTTTTGCAACTGCTATGGGATATTGATAACGTCAAGTCATATAGTTGGGGCAGTGCAGTTTTAGCATTTCTATACCGTGAATTGTGTAACGCGTCACGTATAGAGAAGATTACAATGGCTGGACCTTTATATATCCTGCATGTATAATTAATGTAACGCGATTATTTAACACAATGTATTTGTTAAATTTGTTGATCTATTTTTATTATTATAAGCAGATATGGGCATGGAGCATGATTAAATGTGTTAACCCCGACCGAGATGGGTTAACATTAGTTGTGCCTCCCATTGATCCAGATGGTATTATTCCAGTTTCTCCATATGGTGCACGGTAATATTTAAAAATTATTGTGATAATATCAAATTTATCTCTTATAATTTTTTGATATGTAATTGTTTTTGTTAAATTGTAGGTGGAAAATTGGATTTAGCTACACACATTCGCCAACACATGCTGTAAGAATTACAAGGGATTCTCTAGATATTATGAATCATAATGAGGTATTATACAATTTTAATATTTAATAGTGATCAAATGAAGATTTTATTTTTTTTGATTAAATGATTTTGTAATTTGAAAATTTCTTTGTTTTACAGTTTAATTGGATCGTTTATCCGAAGAATGACATAGATGTGAAGACGATAATTGATTCATACGACAACAAAATTTGGCGATGTGTTTGTCCCCTTATTTGCTTTGACATCGACGAGATGCATCGTCCTAATCGGGTGATGCGACAATTCCGAAGACGACAATCAATTCCAATGCCTGCCGTGGACAACGATGACATGCATAATATCACAAGAGCAGGTCATCGAAATACCAATTGGAGAGAATATCACGGTGCGCTGGAAATTTTTCCAGTGCACCTCGCGCTAGAGCGGTAGCTTTCTACCGCTTGGGCGCGAGGTTCGGTGGAATTTTTTCCACTGGACTTCGCGCCCGAGCGGTAGAAAACAATAACTTATCTCTATAAAATTTAATTTTTCCTGTTCAACAAATAAAAACAAATTTTTAGTTTAACATATCAAAGCGTTTTTACAATTTAACAAAATATATCATCGATGTTGTCTCTCTCTAACTATTGGCCTGTCCATCTTATTTCTCATTCGAGTCGTTCTGTCCCTACCAACTCTTCTTCTTTCACATCTAACCGGGTTGTGGTGCAACTCAAAAGTTGGAGGATCCCAGTATCGCTCATCTGAAAGAGGTTGAAATCTCCCCTCGTACGTTGCTACGTACTCAGCTATGTTATACCATGACTGCACAAGTGTTGTCGGATCTAAGAAGTGCCACTTAGCGGTGCAAATAGCATGTGAACATGAGATACCAAAAATCGTCCATTTACCACATGAACAATCACTCGTTGATATCTTCACCACCAGCATATGTTGGCCACGACTTGGTCTTCCAACAGTTGCAATCGAAGCAGTCTGCTCACGTACATCATATTTGGCAACCCGAAGTTCACTCGATTTTCTCGCCCATTTCTCATACTTCCGACATGCATAATCTGATCACAGCTGATTGTCCTGAACCATACGACCACCTCTTGTCACACATTCAATGAAATATTGTACGCACCTCGGAAGTGTCAAGTGTAGTATGGCAGATATAGGAAGTCTACGAGCATCCTTCAACACACTATTTAAACACTCCGACATATTGGTTGTCATCACCCCACGACGCCAACCACCGTCAGGAGCCAAACTCCATTTTTTTTTTGCAATTCCAGCCAAATATCGATGCGCCAAAATGTTTTTTTGTTTGATTGCCTCCATTATTGCTTCAAACTTACAAATTTGATTTTGTGTGCCTGCAGCCCAGCATAAATCTTTCAAATGCACGTCTTTGAATTTAGCGTTAAAGTTTGAACAAACATGTCTCAAACAATAACGATGCACACCGTAAGGAGGTTGAAAATATGGTAGATCTTCAGTTGCACGCACGATTCCCTTACGCCGATCAGAAATAAGACACACACCATTTTCACCACGAACAACATGTCTGCCGAGGTTCTTCAAGAACCATTTCCAAAAATCTGTTGTTTCTTCATCCACAATAGCAAATGCTAGCTGTAGAACCTGATTGTTCCCATCCAGAGTGACACCGATCAACATTTTGTGCTTGTATTTGGTATACAAGTGTGTATCATCGGCACTAATTATTTTCCGGCAATGCCGAAACCCATCAACACACGGCCTGAATGCCCAAAAAACATAGTTCAGTGTCTTACTCATTTGAGTGTTGGCTCTGAGATGCTTCCACTCCACAACTGTGCCCGGATTATATATGGACAAAGCACACATATATTTTGGAAGTAATTGAACGGAGTTCTCCCATGTACCATAAGCAATTTCCATAGCACGTTTCAAACTTCGCCATGCCTTCATATACGAGATTTGATATCCATATTTATCTTTCACATTTTCGATGATATACTTAATCTCGTACGAAGGATCACATCGAACAACTCCCAATAGCGTATGTGCCACCATATCACTGTTCAAGTTCTTATGGTCTATACCAACAGAGGTAGATATACATGTGTGAGGCCCGCCATATTTTGTTATTTTTCAATAACCAGTATTGGCCTTCAATGAAGCGCGAAGTCCCCATCGACAAACGACCGTAGCGGAATTATTTTTGCAACGTAACTTCCACAAAATGCGTGTGCTATCCATGACACGTTACTCACGCCTGACCACTCTGACTGAATAATCCTTCACAGATGCAATAAAATCATTCTTATCTTTAAATAACATATTAACGCATAATTCACCTTTATCCGGATTGTAATAGCTTGTTTGCACTCCAGAAGGTACATCGACAGAATCAGGAGTCTCTTCTCCAAAAAATTTATTGAAAAATGATGGCATTTCAGAATTGATTGAAAGAAATGTTCTGTCTGCCTCTGTAATGTGGCACGAGGTTGTTGTTGAGATGATGTCCCCTCATCGGGATTTGTAAAAGTATTTACTTCATCATCATCATCATTCACTTCTTCTTCTTCTTCAGACTCGCTATATGAAATATCGGGTTCAGAATCAGTCCTCCAAATATCATCATTAGTGGCTAGATCCGGACAACGAGCACCGATATCTAATGTTGGATTCGGCCAATATGGAGCATGATTTTGATCCGACGAGACATTGATATATTGATCCCAAGACCCACTAATATCATCGAAATTTATATTACCGAGTCCTTCAGTAACCTGTGGAACATAAGATTCTTGATTCTGGAAACCACCATATATAGAAGTACCGGGTTGGTTATTGAAACCTGTATCGGATGTGTAGAACCCAAATTCAGTACACGTATAACCCATGCATTTATTTAATTATTAAAGCATTTATTTAATTTTAAAATGAGTCTTAGTGGTGCATGATTTATTTAAATGCATTATTTTAAATTAATTATGTTTATGTGATGCATGTTAAGATATTTTCTCGAGTTTCATGTTTCAGGCGTTTTATTTTAAGTTAAAGATGGGGCATTTTAACTCATTTATTAAGTTTTTAGCATTTTAAAGCCTAATTTAATTATTAGGTGAATTTTAGAATTTTAAAACATTTAAAAGACTAGCACATGTACATTTTTATTTTTAATTAGAGATTTTTGTTAAAGTTAAGGAAGGTTGGTATTTTTAATTAGTGGTTATTTTTAATTAAGCAATAATTTGGCCCTAATTAAAACACACACGTTACACACACAATTACACGCACCCACACTTTTACACACACTAAAATTCACCCAACACACACACACACACACACACTTCATTATTCAGATGTTTAGATTTTGAGAGAGTAAAACCTAGGGTTCTTGAGGAACTCAGCAGCCGCCCCTCCCTCCAAAGAATTTCAGCAGTTTTTCGGTGATTTTATTTCAAGAAAATCGAGCCACCATCGTCCCGGATCAAGCCTCACTCCGTCTCCGCTTCGGTATCGCCGTATCGTGAGTTTTTCACACCAAAGGCACGTATATTCTGTTATTTCTGTATCGATCATGTCATAGTATGTGTTGCGTTGTTTTATGCGTAAAAATCCATGCGTGATGTGTAGAAGTTTGAGCAATTATGTTTAGATCACTTTTGAAACCATTTTTAGATCTAAAATTTACGTTTTTACTGTCTTTTTGATACCTTCGATTTGACAGTAAATTCGAAATATTTGGATAAAAATTGAGTGAGTTATGGTGTTTTTCGTGAGACTGCTCAAACTGCGTTTTTCCGAAAATTATGATATTGATGCGTCTTGAAGTTTTAATGTTGCAGGCTTCGTTGGGGATCGACGAGTGATCGTTGCTGCGTATATGTATGCTTACTATGATGTTGGATTGGTATTTGGATTGCATGTTAGTGTCGATAGGCACTTGAATTCATGAGAAGTCATAGGAAACGAATTGATGTCAATTGCCGTGTTTTTGAATTGTATGTGTCGTAGGGTGGACGTCGTTGCTTTGGGGTGTTTGTACGAGTTTGGTCAAATGTTAGGGTATACTAGGATGAGTCTCGAGGTGTCGGTTCATGGTCCGTACAATCGAGTCTAGAATGATAAGCATCGCATGTAATGAATTCTCGTGAGTTTGCACTTCCCGCAGGTACACGGACCAGGGCACGGGGTCTGTGCCTTTGTTTCCTTCACGGTGTCAAATTTGCGAGCCTACACGGACCCCTACGACGGACCTAGGCACGGGGTCTGTGCCTTCCCTTTCTTCACGACAAATTTCACCGCACCTACAAGGACCCGGAGCCGGACCTGGGCATGGGGTCCGTGTCCCTTCTCCTTCCCGAGTATTTCTTTTGCGCACCTACATGGACCCATACACGGACCCAGGCACAGGGTCCGTGTACTTCATATTTTTGGGAAATTTTATTTGTGTTTTGGAGTTTCATGTCTTGGGTTAGTACGATGATTTAAATGAGGTCAAGTCCCGAGTATTCTAGAATGTCTTAAGTTATTTATTGAATTCGGGGGTGAGCACGTATGCCTACGTCTAAGCTATGCAAGTTAAGTATTTAAATTTCATGTTAGTATGTGCAGCAGCGGCCCCAAATGAAATCCAACGAATCCCTCAACGCCAAGTAAGTATGTTGACGTGCAAGAAAATATTTTCAAGTTTTTTAGGTATGTTAAATGTCTTGTGACCAATGTATGTATGGGTTGGAAGCGTTAAATCATGAACGGGGACCAACCCACCCCGTTAAAGTATGAACGGGTTTAGATCAAGATTGGAAAGCGTTAAATCATGAACGGGGACCAATCCGCCCGTTAAAGCATAAATGGGAATCTCATGTATGTGGCAGTGGATTCTCCCCTGTCAGCCCAGTACCGTGGTTTAGTCTGATCAGGCGATTTATGTTATGGGTCACTTGCTTTGAAACATGCCTCTACGCAAAATGATGAAGTTTATGTATGTTCATGTATGTACATGTACGCAAGCACGTTAAGAAAAGTTTTATGTTTATGGCACGTCTACGTATGTACGTATCTAAGTTCAAGTTTCAAGTTATGTATATTCATATATGTACATGTACGCAAGCACGTTAAGAAAAGTTTTATGTTTATGGCACGTCTACGTATGTACGTATGTAAGTTCAAGTTTCAAGTTATGTATACTCTATTTTAAAGTTGCATTTGGTTTTATTATGTAGTATTTGTTACTTCCAGTTTATACGTGTTGAGTCTTTAGACTCACTAGACTTGATCGATGCAGGTGAGGACGATTTCGAGGAGAACTAGGGGTGGGGACCAAGGAGCAGGCTTGGACTGAGCAGGAGGCTAGACCCGAGGACCGCCCATGTTTTAATGATATTTGCAATGTTTAAATACTCTGGTTTTATGTTACTGTTTGAGGTTCGAGCAAATACTTTTGGCAGACATTATTTTGAGATTTTTTCTGTTGCAACAACTTTTGAGGATGAACAGTTGTTTTATCGAATTTTGAAGGTTCGCGAATTATTTAAGAAAATTTTTAATTTTTCCGCAAATTTTAAATAGTAAAAAGTACGGTACGTTACAGGATGCATGTGAAACGTAGAA
Organism: Primulina tabacum; assembly: GCF_025594145.1. Lineage (NCBI taxonomy): Eukaryota > Viridiplantae > Streptophyta > Magnoliopsida > Lamiales > Gesneriaceae > Primulina > Primulina tabacum. The sequence goes on from NC_134563.1 coordinate 29,993,524, forward strand.
CTCATGATCATTAAATCCAACATGATGCTCAATTGAATTTGCTTCCACGTATAAATGCAACACATGCATATTTTCACATTGCATTATAAACTGTAAAGCATCATCATCAACGAGATTGACTTGAATTTCATGCCAAGCTGATCTCTCCATGAATGCATATTTTGTTGACAACTTCATAGAAAATTTGGTTAGATCGATTCCTAACATTTATGAACAATTTCAACCAACTCCAACAAATTAATAGATCATAATACTCGTATCGGTCTAACAAATGGAATGATATATTCAACCGATCCATTATCGATAACTACATGACCACCAAAATACAAAAGTACATCGATATTAGATATTTTGCAAATGAAATTTGAGAGAAAAAATAAGATGAAATTGATATCTCATTTTCCGAAGTGATCATCAATTATATATACCACCAACGTTGTAGACTGTTCAAATTTAAATTATTTAATTTGACGTGCAAATTCTGAAGTTCAATAATGTCACAATTCAGAACTACAGCTTTCACGTGAAATTTTCATAACTGAGAATTCACGTGAAAGTTGACGAAATGGACGGACAATAATAATCGAAAAATGAGAAAAAAAAATATACAGTGTCCGTGCTTACAAAGCACGGACACTGGCTCCACGCTGGAGCGTCCGTGTTTCGTAAGCTCGGACGACTCCACGTTGGAAGCGCGGACGCTCAAACGTGGAGATAACGTCCGTGCTTACGAAGCACGGACCATCTCCACATAGGTCATGATTCGTGCTTCGTAAGCACGGATTAAAGTATTTCTGCAAAAAAAATTTTAAATTATTTTTGAAAATTTTTTTATTTTTTAAATTAATTATAAAAAAACCCCTAGAATGGCGTCTCATCAGCTTAAGGCGACTGACCGATCATATAATATTACTTGCTGAGTGTTTGCACAATATTTCGATTTGCGAGTGTTTCAAATGAAAAGATGCACTAATTTGTATAAAAATGATAAAAATGTAACTTCTAAAAATACAAAGATTGTAGATATTAAATTTGACCGTCCGTTTACGATCTCCTAGACCCAAAACAACATGGAGGCTCTACGTACATGTATGCACTTTGATCCATTTACCGACTCCGTTAAGCGTCATCAGGTGGCGAGGATGGGTGTAGTTTCGAAATACGTAGGATTCAATGCATTGTAGTCGGGGATTCATCGCAAACTTACAGGGAAGATATCATATATGATCTACTAGTTAATAGTGCAACGAATATCTGACCAGAGTAAGACATGTGCATTTTTTGAAAGATGTTTTCTCAGTTGCACATACCATATCACTTTTATTACTCATATATATATCACACTGTTATCGAATTCATTTGCAACTCTTGATATACCAAGGGTTGCAAATTCGATCAGAATATATGAGTTTAAGGGACCGGATTGTACGTTAACCATAACTTGAGGTTCTTGCAGGCACTATCAGTGATACATAGGAGATCATGGGGTGATGCTACTAGATGTTCTTACCATGATCTGATGGGTGAAATCATATTTGAGTTCTGACGTTCTTGATCTAGGGGTTGATGAAAGAATGTGAAAATTAGGGTCAGTCCGAATAAGAATACATGTTATTCTGAATCGTATGAAGTTGTGAACTCATTGCTAGCTATATCTTTGAACCATTGAGTGTCACACAAGTATTGGATTATGTGTTCACATTGAGATAGTCAAGTTCAAGAAGATGAATTTGGCGACTGTAGTTTGATGGACAATGGAACTGCATATTTTAGTGAAGAAGTTTACAAAATTAGCAGCTATCTAAAATTAATCAGTGGAAAATGGTATTTCGAAATTTCAATTTTCATTATGTGAACGAGATTTATACCATCGACATATCGACGCTGTCTGATCGTCAATATAGGTTATAATGAGTTCACAATTATTTATTAAGTAAATTTAGAATCTAGTAATTCAATAATAATAATAGCAGTGGTGACTAATATATATGTGTGTGTGTGCGCGCGCGTGTATATGGATAAATGAATTATACTGTATTATCAGAAGTTTATAATAATTTAATTATACATATTATTTTCAAGAATAGAAAATACATCAATGAAATATTTTGAATAATGAAATTACTGTATCATGTTTCAAGTTAATTACTGATTAGATCATGAATTAAATGTTATAAATATTTCACTAAGTATTAATATTTGAAATAACATAACTTTTACGCACAAAATTCCATTATCTCCTTCTCAAAATTTTTGGTCACCCTTATATTTCTAGGGAATATTTCGGCCACTCTTCCTCTGCGCCGCCGTCTGATCTCTGAAATTCAGGCGATCCAATCTCCACGTAAACTTCGTTTAGATCTCTTGTGCGATCTATACAAGGAACAAAGTTTCTTACTGTAAACTTTATTTGACGATCGGAAAAGGAGGAAGATCATTTCGTAGTGATTTACAAGAATGGCTATACCCGCTTAAAACCCGGAATAGTTAGAGCTGACGTTATATACACAAAGTTAAATCAGATCTAAACACCTTATAAATGATTTAAATCATACGACACTCAAAACAACATTCCGATAAGTGGAACATGCAATGTGAAGTTAATGTTAGGATTGTCAGCTGACTCTCAAGTATTACCCATAATTTACGATAAACCATTAGAGCAATCAAGTATAAAGTAAAAATAGGATCATAGTTCGAGCTTACTTATATATTACTAAAGCAGCAAAGAAGTAATATTCTATAGTATTTTTGGGAAAGTGTTATAGTAAGTTAATTGGAAATCAACTAAGTTAAGAACTAAACATTTGGCTCCAAAAGAAATTATTCTTCGGATAAAATTAATTCATGCTAACACTATCGATGGCCTCCTTCCACCCTTTTTTTTGCACCTGAGGAGGCATGGTTAATTTTGTCTTTTCAACTTGTTGGCAACGAGATAAAATAAATATATTAATTTCATTCGTGGAAACGTCGGTAGTTTCGATGCTACATGTGGGGGCACTATCCCCACATGGTTTGGATGGACAAGATTCACACATATCTGATTTTAAAAAAATTAGTGGACCTCATGTATGTTTGGCTAAATTTAGGCCATTGATTCTATCATGGGGGTAGTGCCTCTACATGTAGGATGAAATCAACCGGAAAAGTCAGTATTCATTAGACCCTTTAAACTGCTGGACAACATGATTTTAATTACGATTAAATATGTCACACAAATGGGATTCAAAATCAGTAAAAATATAAGTTATGTTTTGTGGATTAAGAAGTTAAGGATAATTTTTAACGCATTTATTTGACAAACTTTGTATGAATTTCATACATCTTCTTCTGAAGATTTTTAGGCCGAGAGAACTACTCTTTTGAATCCGTTTAGTATAAGCATGATCTGTTACCATTGACAGCTCTATTTTGCTTACAATAAATCTATTGTGAGATGATCTCACGAATATTTTTTTTGTAAAACAGATCAATCCTACCGATACTTACAATAAAAATTAATACTCTTAATATAAAAAGTAATATTTTTTCATGGATGACTTAAACAAAAGATATGTCTCACAAAATACGATCCGTGAGACTGTTTCACACGAACTTTTACCTATATTTAAAGTGTTGTTTTAATTCATTATATGGGGCTTCAATTTTTTTATTAATATATGAAATAAATTTAAGATACAGACAGTCGATTATGAATCCTTTTACATGAGTTGCACTGTTTACAGGATTGTGAAATCTTGGATAATGAAAACAAGAAATATCAGCTCAGATTACCAAATAAAGTTTCATTTTACAGACTAAATACATACAGACAAGATACGTATCATACAACTACCACTGTGAATGATATTATACCAGGAAACAATCCACAAACGGAGACAAGAAATAACTACCTGATTTTTCAACTATGGACCCTCATAAGCGTTACAAGGAAATCAAATGGACCTAATCTCCCTGAATAATGAACTGCACCGTCTGCATTCCAAAAGTACCGTGTTCTTTGCATTGTTTAAGGTTTCCTACATCAGTTGTAATGTTTAAAACTCGGATTTCATCAGCCTCGTACGAGGTTTTATGGTAATGTCATCAATAGGATTATGCTGCTCCACATGAATGTAGTCTCTTGTTTTCAGAACCTAGAACATTTTCACATCAAAATACAAAGATCAGGAACAGTTCATCCAAGTCGAGGACGCCAAAACCGCTTTTACCAGGCCAGGCTCCGGAAGATAATTTTGGCAAAGCTAAAATATAGATCATGCGAAGTCAGCAAATTGAAGAAAGATATACTAACGGGTAAAAATGACTATAAGCGTGTTTCTCATGATATGACAGAATTCTACATCAAGCAGAACAGCTCCAATCACTTTGTTAACAATCTGATTTGAAAGATAAAAAATGGCCATTAATTATTTCGCTAGATGCCAACAGCAATTAGTCCAACAACAGAGCAGTTTGTATCCGATTTAATTCAAGATCCTACACGCATGGGTAATATTTGAAAAAACACAAAGGAAAGAAATCTCCCCAAAGGTTGACCGTATCAACTAAGAACCATATCAAAAAATTTACAAAGGGCGAACTCTCAACTAAGAACCATATCCAAAAATTTACAAAGGACGAACTCTCCATTACGCTCTCTAATTTTCTTGACCTCAGATTTATTTTGCTAAACAACGATTTCCTTTGTATACTCAAAAGATAACTAAACGAATAAAAAATTAAAGCTAGAAAGATTTTTCAGGAATTTCTTCTAAAACAAGTTGAAACTTACCAATGCTTCAAAAAATAATCTCGAAGCTTCTTTACGTGATTTACCAATCAAGAGACTGTCCATAGAAAGAGATTTCCTTCCAAACTCTTCCTCCTTAACAAATATCATTTGGAGATATTTGGAAACAGCTCTACAAAATATAATGAAAGATTTTAGGAAGGTCCTAAGAAAAATAGCATTTATAGGCAAAGAACATCATCCATACCATTTATCAAGTCCAAATAAATAAAATTTTACACAATATATGGACTCCATTGTCATCACTCATACAAATCACGATCATCAAATTCCTAGTTCTCAACAGGAATTAGTAATTAATAATTCATTTAGCAATACCTGCAAAGAAGCAGTATAATTAAGATTCCACTCAGCAAGACATACCAAATAACAACGCCACAACTCTTGTGGACATAACATCCAAAGAAATTTTTTTACAACCATTCTAAGCCCACAGATTACAAATTCCTAGAATGTTTGAACCAAGTTGTTCAACACTGCAAGCACGCATTTAAGTTTCATCAGAGTAGAGCAAAGTACACAAATCAATTACTTAACTAGTGACCATTTGCACTCAGAGTTTTTTAAAATCCTCAACTTTTTGGTTGACTAGAAACACAAAATATAAGGAGGTAGGGTTGGTAAATCAAGTAGAGAATCCAAACTCGTTATTGTCATTCTTAATAAGTGCTTTGAAAGATCCCTTTAGACACTGTAAATAAGAAACACTGTTGATAAGAAACGTTAGGTCATGAGATCTGACTTATTCGTATCAAATATTAACAATGAACGCTCGAGCACCATAAATATTTCTAACTGTTTCCCTCATAAAGGTGAGGCAGAAAACAGCTGACCTCAAAGGTATTTCAAAAAGAGATTTGTGACAAATGTTTTCAAAATCACTACGCCAAGATCCTTTATGATCTAATTCTACTATTAGTTAATAAATTGATGGGATGGCAGCAAATCAGAGACAATGGTAAAGAAATGCCTTATTGTCAACATCTAAATAGTCATCAACCAGAGCATATACCTAGTACGTGAAGACCATCCACTGTTGTCAGTGACTCGTGTTTCTTCACCATCAGGCATATAATCATCAGCTAAGTCGTCAAGCTCATCGTCATCAACATTTAGAAACTCTGAAACCTCAAAGAAAAATGAGTCAGACCTTGGTAATACATGAAGACACGAGCTTAAATTCCAAAGACTGAAGACATGATCATGGAAAAACTATAAACAATAATCTGCCACAACTGCAAGGACAATCACAACTTGACATTGCCACAGCCCAAGGTGAATCAGGTATGTTCTGGCAACATTCACTTGTGATGGTGTAGCTGCATTATAACCAACCACACAGCAAGCATCTTTTACTCTATTTGGTAACTGGACTTGCTAATGTTTCTGATGTTCACTAATACTCATGCCCTTTATGTAAAAGAGTTTTCATTTATCGTATTTCTTTACATCAATAGCCATGTAATATGTAGCTCCAACTCTAATTAACATATTGGCAGAAAAGAAAATGAATTATGTTACGGAGATAGAACCACACCTGTGTCATTTCCAGAAGCCAAATAAAATTCCTGCATAAAATTGACCAGAAATTAAAGTTAAGGGAAGCTTTAGCTCAAACAAAAATGTTCAACTCATAAATATACAGACAAAAATAACGGTAGAATGGTTTCTTAATGACAAGAGTTAAAATTATATTTGGAAACAAGGTGTTGACACATAACTTTTTATAAGTTTTACTTCAAAAGATTAAATTAGGGAGATTATATTTTACACTTAAGTTCCAGCTATGGTAAGAGTAAGACTTTTATCACCTAATATCAATATCAATACAAAGTGAATCACGTACACAGTAAAGGAACAAAAAGATCTTGTAAAACTTTGATTAATCAAGCGTATTTCAAGGATAGAAGATATTTGGTGCAAAAGGGGTATGTTATAGATATTCTTCTAAAGAAGCCATATATAATGAAATTTGTTCACAGTCGCACTGTATTTGGATCTATGATTTGTCGAGGAAAGTCATTTATGTTGCATTTTCCTATCAAGAAGTTGAAAATTTTCAAATAAAGATGTAGAGAAAAAAATGAAAGTAAATGAACAATTACTTCCATTTTTTTCTACAAAGCACATTAGTACAAAATCTATTCATAATCTTACGTATAACCACCAAATGTATTTTTTCCAAGTGTTAAACCAAAAGGAATCCAAGATTGAAACAGTCGAAGACAACACGACCCACTTCTTGACATTCTAAACTCTCCAACACGATTAAAGTTGTCCAAACACCTTTCATTGTTAACCCACTTTCCTATTATAAAAATGAAAACTCCTAAAAGAATTCATCTCCTGAGACCTAACATTCGAATAATTAAGGGGGAAAGCATTGTAGCACTTGATGCAGGATAATGGATAACATGGGGAATGTTTCAGTTGCAGCCCGAACATAAACAAAACATTAGTTATAAGAAATTATGGCAAAGAAGGAGAAACTTACATCTCGACCATGAAGGCCAAACGTGGGACTGACTTCATTAATAAAATCATTCTTCTCTTCAGTTTCATCTCCACCAATTACTTGTCCATTGACTAAATCCACCATTGAAGGATCCAACCCAACAGTAGGTGCATCAGCCTTCTGCTCCAGTAAAACATTCGGCTCATCCTCATTAAAGGAAAAGTTTTTCTCAAAGACCTCATTTAACCCTGCCTGAAGCCTACCAGTTGTATCATTATTCCTATCGTTGTGTTCAATTGACTCAGGGTCAGCAACATCAGCATCAACCGCAATATCATTTGTTTCCACACCAGCTACATCCATAACAAGCTCCTGTTGTGAAACCTTGGTCTCCACAACATGAAAAGCCTCAATCTGGTCTTGACCGACGTCGCCTTCCTCCAGCCTGCTATCACTTAGTGGAGGATTCTCACAGGGAATAGCTATCTCATTATCGGTGACCAAACTCGGTTCACAGCTTGCCCCCATTCCACCGTGGTCTGCCACATTAAGACCATTGAACCCATTATCACTTTCTATGTATGGGCTCAAAACATTCTCCGTATTTCGGAAAGATAAATGTGGTTCGAATGTAGTCTCAAGAAAGGTATCATTTTTGTCATTACATGAATCTAAATTTGTCTCAGCCACAGTTTCAAGGGAAACAACATTTTCATTATTTTGAGAAGGTAGCCTTGACTCTGCCACAATGTCAACAGAAGCACCCATTGCATCATTCTCGCAAATTCTGATCGCACTCATATCTCTTACTTGACTGTACAAAGTTGCCAACTCGATCGACATGCCTAAATATATAAAGCAAATTAGCATAAAGAATGGCCTTAAACATTCTGAAGTTTCTACTGAGGCACAAATAAACGGTGAAGGAAAACATTAAATTGTCAAGAAACGAATACTCACTCTTGTCAAAAAGTTCCCCAAATAAGTAATAAATAGAGGAAGAAAATTAAAATACGCGGAAATCCAAAGACCAAAATAGGCTACTGGTATGTTATAAAAAAGAGAAGTTGATCAACAATTTTTCATGAGTAGCAAAACCACAAACTTCAAAGAAACTAGATCCCAGACCAGGTTTGTGAAACCGGCCACATCATTTTGTCAGTACCACATCATATATAGCAGAACATGAATCAGTCATGAAACAAGTACACTATATGGAAACTTTCTCAACTAGAAAATGAAGAACTAATATGATGCCAAACAATAAAAAAAAGTTGATCTTCTGAAGAAAAAAGCTTGTGCATAACAGGCTCGCAATAAGATTGATAGGTCCTGATATATACCATGAGATTAATAAAATATCTATTCAATACTTGAATTTACAACATAGATACAACGCAATAAAGAGAATACTGCTACAATAATCTCACCTGTAACTATTGCTTCCCGAAAAATTTCATCTTCTAACAACTGTTTTTGAATCATTGAAATTTCAGGGCGTGTGCAAGGAGCTTTCTTTCTTACACGTCTAATGTCTTCAGAGTTTGTCAGCTGTTGTCGTATAGTACTTTCAAGGAGCAAAGACAAAGTTTTAAGAATAATGAGAAAAGCAAGCAACTATCTTATACTAAAAGTCAGATACAAACACTAGATAGTTCAAAACAACGAGGCGGCAAATCTGATTGGTTCATATGTATTTCATAGGCACTGTGCCAGAAGAACCAATAAAATGCAAATACAAAAAAAATAAAATTTCCTATTACATCTAGATGATCTTTAGAAAAATGAAATAAACTGGTGTGAAAAAGAAATAACGCAAATGAGAATATGAAATCACCAAAGGTGATAAGCAACAATCCATCCAGTTTATCTTATAATACGTAGTCAAGTATCAAACATTGAATCCAGCCATGCAACATGTTCAACTTTAATATGCAAGCAAGGAAAGTGGCATGACGATAAAGTAAAACATAATATCAAGTCCAAAAGAAAGAACATACTCTCCATGTAAAACCATGGTATCATCCATTATCACTTTTCTTTTGGAAGGACCTGAATGGGGAGCAGAACGATTACGTTTCATAGACGTCACCTCGGAAAAAGGAGGCGTGGGCTTCACTTTCATGACTGAAGATCTTCTTCCAACTGAAAAATTAATTTTTTGGAAAAATTGGAATCGAGGCAATAGAAATCCAGTTAATGAAGAAAGTACCATATACCTAAAATGGAAGACAACAAATCATCATCATCAGGAATAGACTCTGCAGTTCTTTTAACACGAACTAGTCTCGAAGATTCAGCGGAATTCAGACTCTGCTCTGTCAGAGTACTTTCAGTAAAGCTGCGTTTTTTGCCCGTTAAGATTTTGCTGCCAGCATCACCTTCATCAAGCCCTTCAAAGTTCTTTGGCAAAACCTCTTCAATCATGTTTCTATGTAGATCTGCACACCCATCTGGTACTGAAAGCAGTTTTTCGGGAGCAGGTATCTGAGATTCTTCAAAAGTATTTAAATTTTCAAGTAGCGTTTCCTGAGAATTTGCATTACACACTTGACCATCAGGTTGTCCGGATGACATGTCAATATCTTTACGCAATACTTGTTCTCGCATGTGATTTGCCTTCAAACTTAGTTCCGAATTCTCAGTTACAGGGCATGCCTTATCTGATGAAATTAAGGCCATCGATATCAAATCAAAGAGATTCACACATTGAAAAGACAATCACTGCTATGCACAACCAAATCTGCTGCATTGTAGGTTGCTTATTGGATGTTAAATAAGCATGGCTATTACATCAACTCCTGGCTACTTTTAACAATCTATCTAGATTTATAACTTGAATGAGTTGTAACTAATAAATTTGCCGAAGATTCAGGGAGTTAAGAAAGTATGAGCCTGTGGGACAGAAGAAGTTGATCTTGCAAGCACACAAATAACACAAAATATTATAGCATCAAATATATAGGGAGTCATATTTAACTAAAAATTGCACTTATTTCAAACACTAAGACTACTCCGAAAGTGCCTGTGTTGACTTAACTGCCAAATTAATTAACAGACATAATATCAAAGGAAACTATCGATCAAACACACACGTATTGCACGCATGCATATTAGTGATCTCGTTTTTTTTTTTTTTTTTTGCAAAAAGTGATTTAAATTTCATGATTTTCGCAAATTTAAAAATATGAATTATATATTATATCATTATTAAATGAAAGATGTGTTATATAAAATAGACCAAAATATAACAAAGTACAGGGTAGTTATTCTGAGCGATAATTTTGGAAACTGAGAAAGGTCATATGAAGAAAAACCAAAGACAGTTATCATGATATGCTCTCATTTGATTAACAGTATAGATAAATCAGGGTGTAATTTGAAATTTCTACTGTCATAGATTATCATGTATTATGATTGACTAGCCAACCTGTTATTGCTGTCTCCCTTCCAGATGTAGCCAAAGCAGTGATGTCGGTTAGTACATCAGCATCAGCTGACATGCTACATCCAGAATTTGTCACATCAGGTTGTTCCAAGTTTGAATTACATGGCCTGAGAAATGGGGTTTCTCTTGTCGCAACTTTTTCAAGAACATCATGTTTCAAAACAGAGGAATCTGTAGGTTCCTGATAAGCCTGAGTTTGAGTATTGAGATATGATTTATCATGATTACATGCACTTCCGACACTTCCAGGAACTTCAACCACAACTGACGATTGATCTTTTATCGAAACACTCTCAGATCCAATTGTATTGAGACATTGATCATCACAGGGCTCATCCATTACACGACAATGTGTTTTCACTTTATTGACAGTTTCATTCGGTATATCTACCCTATAGTTAACATCTGATGCCTCGATCTGATCAGCCATTTCAGAAGAGGGCTTATACACTGATGAGGACTCATCTATCGATACATGTGCTGCATCAGCCTCGATGAAGGTAGATTCTCCCAGTTGATTTGAGTGTTTGATTTCCAAAACTTCTAATCGGTACCCATTCTCCGCTAGTGGCACATGATTAGTTACATCACAATTTGTACCATCATGTGAACCACAATGTGCTTCTTGTTTATCCTCGCGTACAATACTTTTTGAATTATCTTGCAAAGTAGATTCTGTTAAATGATATTCTGATTCCAGATGATCATCACATGCTGAAGCCTCTTTAACACTGGAGAGATTTGATTCCTCTACCAGTCCAGGAGTACTAGGAGCATGAGCATTGTCCACGAGATCAGTGAATTCATCAGCAGCACCAACCTGCATGAGAAAGTCATCAAGAAAAAATGAATTTCCACAAGGTGAACATTTTAACATGTCCTGTAAAACTAACCAACAACAGCAATATCGTTAAACAAATTTTTTTATGTAACCGTAAACATCAATGAGAATTGAGAAATGCAAAATGAAGGATAGACATGTAGACTAGCTATCTATCAAAATAATTATAGAGCTCCAAAAGCTACCTTGTTTTCTAAATTGATATTGTTATCTTCATAATGCCCATCTTGTTCAGGAGTGGCAAGTGATCCAAAAGTGGCCTGGGGTTCAGCACTGGCATCACAAAGGTGTTATGCGTCATCGGTATGCTTTTATAAAGTAAAGAACTTATCAAAGCATCAATCACCACTGAATAATACAAGCTGATTGAAGCTGATAATATGAAATCGAATATTTCAAGAAAGAAGAATAACGACGGCCAATAAGGTTCACGTAAATTATTTCAGATAGAGCAATAACAGAATCAAAAGACTGTTCAGATGATAATGCACAACTAGCAATTGTGAAGAAAGAAGGGTATTAGCAGAATTCTCTCTGTTTCTATATTTTGATAATTCAACGTATACTTATGTTTCTTATACACAGACATTCAGAGACAACCACCATATATCCTAGCCAAACCTAAAATTAGAGATTAAATGATGAACAAGCTTCACGTACATAAAAAGAAATAGAACCAATGCAAGCAACTTTTCCAAATAAACCAAAATTATGATAGACTTTGTGTAATTAATAGGTTGGGTTGAAGGGTATCTGAGTGGATAAGTCATTTTACTCCTAATTCAAATACTTAAACCAACTTGCTTATTTAATAATTAAATGAAACCAAAATAAAAACCGATAGTCGAGCAAAGAACAATTATAGAAAAATAGGTGTCTAAACATCAATCATCAGTATTGTGCAAATTATGAAGCATGGAAGCAAACTAGGACCAAAGCCATCAAAGAACAATTAATCCCATTTCCATTTGAACTTCACTGTTTCACCAGTTCAAACATGCTCAACCTAACCCATACATTTTGTATTACGCCAAAGCTCAAGTCATGGCCAAAATATCATTGAAGAATGATCAACTCAAGGGTTTACGTGGCAAGACAGGAACTATTGGGTTTGGGAGAAGCAGATCACAATTTCTTACGTCAGACAGCCAAAATTAAATTTGGCATTTAGCTAGAATTCATGAATTTTGATAATTGTTCACAATTTAATTCTGAACTTCTAAGTTATGTCTATCATTTCTTGGAACCAAAAATAATTGAATCTTGACCTATCTCGGATCAATCCACGGATCCAACGCCACAATAACACTACGTAAAATGGACTAATATATCATGCTTCTTCTTATCGATCACTTCAAGTCTGTGAAACACTCAATGGAAAAAATGGTACATGAGTGTTGCCTTTTATAACCAACCACTCATAAACAGACCATGAAATATTATTGATAATCAAAAAATTCCAAACACCGATATAATTGGATAGAGAAAGGAAATCACTTAACCAACACCACAAATGGTAAAAGTGAAGTAGTGAACCAACCTCAAATCAGCATGATGTGCAGAGCCAATTTTGTTCAAAAACAATTCCTGCATGTAAATGTTCAAATATTAGAAAAGAAAATGTGGAAAGATATTTGTAAGAGCTAAATACATGACATACGTAGCCATGAAAAACTCAATAGGTTTGTTATGTATCGGTGTGTCCAACACAATGACATGGCGATACAATTGTATCACCTCCACGGAGTGTAGATCTATTTTAATCATTAAATTTTTGCTCTAATAGGGAAGAATATACAAATCTGCTCTAATAGGGAAGAATATACAATCAAACGAAATATTAACACAATCAAACATAATTTAAGAATTTTGGGGATCTGTTCGTCTCAGGATTTCATCAGCCAAGTCACTTCCGTCATACTCACTCCAAAATGTAAAAATATTTAGCAAATAACTTCTTAAAATCAAGATGTTATGCAAATTAGCAAACCTGCAATTATTTCTTTCACTCACAAACAGTTTCAGGAGTAAAGAAAGTGCATTTCAATATGGAATTATTTAGACAATCCCAAGTGTAAATGTAGCATATCACTGAAGATTTTGCAAATTTTGAAGTTAGCTCACACTAGAGGACAAATTTACTCTGTTTTATAGATAGAGACTCATAGAACCAAAAACAAGTGCCATCCCACTATCAAAATCAAAAATAAAATCAAAGTAATCCAGGTGTTCTACAGTTAGCATCACAAGATCATAACATGTCTACAACAGTTCAAAGTTTAAAGAAAGAAAACATAATAACAGCATCTAGAGAGTAGTGTACCTCGTCAAGGTCCAATCCAGATGCATCACCATCTCCAAATCTCTCTATTAACAAAATAAGAAACAATAAGGACCGAGAATGCATGTAGAAGCATCGCAGTTTAATGAAAATAATAAATAACTTCATATTTTGATTGCTGGGATTACTTTTTCATAATAAATACAAGGAAAAGGATGCAAAAATTTTAAAAAAGCTAAAACAGAACGGTATTTTTTTATGGATAATAGAGAACACTATTGGGGAATTGCAAGGATAGCACTAACCATCAAGACCAAACTTTGATGTTGAGTAACTGACACCCTCCATGGAATCTTGAAGGGTGATTTGCTCTCTTGAACTAATATGATGATCCACATAGTTGCTGCAAATTAAAAGGCGGCACTGTGATTGAAAACAGGTCAAAATGCTCGCACTTCAAAAACAAATCACATAATATTTTCTTAACGTCCTTGTAAAAAATCAGAGTGATCAAGTCAACCACCATATTTTATGAATGTCTTGTCTTGGTGTATCATATGATGTTATGCATCTCATCTAATTAGAAACCCTCTATCTTTATCCCAGAGAGACAGTTGTTCCAATCAATTATTAAGCCAATTACTTGAACTTTGTGTATGCAATGCACTTATATTGACAAGTAGTAGGCTTCAAATTTAATACCTGACAGATCTTCAAAAAATATTCCCTTCAGTTGTTTATTAAGTGGATGGTAAACCTATATCAACTACCATTTCATGCAAAGATTATTCATCCAAGTTGAGCAGTAATTTTGTTTTGCTCTGTAAGTTTAGTTGGAATGATGTCTTATTTTTTATTTTTTCATATTGTATTTATTAATAATTTTTTTCCTTCTCGGAAGATGAAGCTCGTTTAAATGATATCATAGCTATCTTGTGAAAAACGAGAACTAACCCATGTAAAATGTCATTATCTGGAAGCTCAAAATCATCAAGATCAAATGTTTCTGGCAAGGTGATGGAGTGATAAGGAGCCTTTGATTGTTCTGGAGGTAAATCCACAGCAGTAGAGCGAAAAGCCTGCTTGATTTTGAGTAAAGCCTCACTGCAATCATCAAAGAGGTAGTTCACCTTTCTATTATATATCCTCACCACACCAAGCAGAAGATGGCTGGACAACCGAAGCGCAATAGGAACCTCAGGAAAAATTATAGAATCTGCACAAGATAATCAGATTACATTCAATGACAAAAAAAACCACCATAACAGTAAGAAAGAAACCGTACAGAAGTTCCAATTTTTATATACACAAAAAGGAGATGAATCAGATAAACAATTTCAAATTTTGGGAGTAGAAATAATAATTCTGATTAATACAAATAATATATATTTTCGCAAACTGCCCACAATAAAAGGAAAAAGGAAATAACAATCAACAACCTTTTAGTGACTCAATAATTTATGAATAGTAATATGTAGCATCAAACGAATAGGTGCAGATTGACGTGATTACGATTGTCCTATTCTTTTGTAAGACAATCACAAAACAGTTATTATGGTAAGAGAACAGAAGAAAATTGTCTTTTCCAGAAACATCCGTCAGTCTCTCCCGATCTTCCTAAAAAGCGGACATTGTTTTACCAGATAGATAGTCTCTCCCAATCTATTCAGCTCAATTTTACAGCCCTTTCGATTCAGATACTTCATTTATCAATTGCCAAATCATGTGATTTTCTTTCCAGGTTCAAGGAATAAACAGGCTTGTCTACTGCAGTCTGCAAGGTAACTTCTCGAGCCAACAAATATCGAGACAACCACACATACTCAAAAAGGATAAACTAAATCATATTTCACAAGTATGAGAAATGCAATTCTTGCTTACTTTGCCAAATTTTTTCTATTTAAAATAATTTTGAGTCGCCTAATTACCTCTTTAATATCGGACACGAAAGATGGAATGAGTAATGAAGAGAATAGAGTGCCTTTAATTCATAGTACATTAAGATTTCATCCATCCAATCTAAGCTCGATACTCTCAAATACTCTCATAGTTTGCAATTATTTCACACATTATAGTAAGCATTAGCTTTGCATTAACTTCTTATTCCTGTAATAACGGATAAGCATAGTGCATTCTTATGCACATTAAATTAGCCATAGGATAATAAGACACCGGTTGTATGAAGACTGCCATCTTCTCCTCAAATCCTGGATATAAGAAAACAAAATTCCCAACTTATATTTGATAGCAATTATTCAACTCCATTGAATTCACAGACGACCAATTAGCCAAAACATCATCAGAGATTCTATTTTAAATATATCGATCAAAATATGCATTTCAAAATTACAAAGTTACCTGTTTAATCTGATTCTTGTCAAATATACAATGAGAACATACATAAAATAAATATTGATATATGGTGTAAATTAGATTGAAAAAAAGGGGGACATTTTAAAATAAAAACTAGAGCTTTACCCACGGAGACTCCAATATCAGTATCAGCAACCTGATTCTTTCGAAGCTTCCGCTCCAAATGTGCCGCTATCCATATGGTCCCCAGCGGCCCTTTCTTTGCCAATATGAATTGCGAATAAAACATTTATCTTCCTTTTTTCTTCTAGCACGAACTAATAATCATTCACTCATACAAACTACTCACTCCAAGGTCTTATTTTACTTCTAATTATCTATACTTGATGCATACACAACATTTAAACCCAAGAATAGAGAAACCCTAATTTCAACTATAAATAATTTTAAAAAGAGATCTTTTGGCTTGAACAGGACCCCCGTCAGTCAAATTAAGCACAATTAGCACTCAATTCCAACTACAGAAACCCACCTTGATTCTTCATAAAGACCCACGCATTACAGGTAAATACCCACTCAAAAAACCTCGAAACGGCAAAAGCTTAGGCTCCACGGAAAAACTCATCAAAACTATGAGCTCAAACAATACAGATAAGCTTAAATTGAGAAACCAAATCTCCAAATCAAGCAAGATCGAACCCGCGGCAGTTTATGCATACCCAAAAACGTATATACGCAAATAATCCTATGCATAATCTGTATACAAGACAGCACGAAGTGCGAACTCTAAAGGGAAACTTGGATTCGGGTGTAATCCAAGGGAAATTCAAATGAATTTTGATTTTCAGCGTTTAAAATCTCTATCTTCTAAAATCATTCGAGTTTTTTTGGAAACGAAGGCACCTTCAGGTTCGAATTCCGAGTTAGGAAGACATTAGTGTGGACTGGTGCAAGTGCATGCTTGAGATTCTTCAGATGCTGTCTTGGTCGAGAATCAACGGTCCAGATTTGAGGATTGGGTTACCTGCTTTTGGACAGCCGAAGGATTGCGTGGGTCTTTCGGACTAAAGCAAGACAGCGCGTGACGTTAGTACTCTCCCCCAGAGCAGTCCACTCTTCTTCTGGTTGTGTACTGTGGAAGTTTGTTAGAAGCAGATAATTCCACGGAGAATAAAAATAAAAACAAGGAGTCAGTTGGAAATAAATTCTTAAATTCATATATAATTTTATTCTAAATCTTTGTATCTAAAAAACTTTGTTTCCATCCCCTAAATTATTAAAAAAATCCAAAAATATACTTATATATGTTAATTAAAGTGATTGATCTTACTGGACCATAAATGATATCAGAGCCAAAGTAAAATTATTTCAAACATATAAAGCTATTATTACATAGTTTAGTGGATGAATATATTATATTATTCACTAAATATAGATGGAATTCAGGGGTCGAAGATATAGAAATGCAACTTTTATTGGCCAAAATGTCAAGTCCTTGGAGAGACATGCTAATAAAAGAATATGTCACTGGAAATCCAGATACGTTGGCACGAAGAGCATATTTTCTCAAAAGAAAATTGGTAGAATGGTGTCAAATAGCAGCATTACAAAAGAATTACAAACGATTAAGGGGTATTAGCAAACGTGATCCTTTGTGTTATAAATAAAATGACTTTCCAACAATTATTGGAAGTAAACCACAAAGGCATAAGAAGAAATGTTTTAGAGCTCATCCTTATGCCAGAAGTGGAAGAAGTTCTTGGAAAACAAGAACAATATGATCCAGATAAAAAGGCCAAAATCTTACAAATCTGAGCAAATGAGTGGACCATCAAGAACTAGGACATCATCCCAAGCATCGAGTAAATCTCGAAAGAACGCCCATGAAGAAATTTTCAGAAGAGCTCACACCCGAGCTAATGAAAGTTTTAAGAATTGTAATTGCTGGACATGTGGAGCAAGATGTCATATCTCAACCAACTATCCAAAAAATGAAAAAAGAGAAATTAAAAGCTTTGAGCCGACCCCGGATGTTGAAGAAGCAGTTTATTATCAGGATGTAATTCAAGTATATCGGTTTGAAGATATTGTCTCAGACGAAAGTATATATGAAGAAGAAGAAGTCTTAAGTCAGAAAGAATCTGATGGAATATAATCAGAATCCGACTGAAGACAAGGTGTTTCGACACGGAAAACATGAAGATTTGCTGGTTTCTTTAGTCAGACAACAATATCTCATAACATGGTCCAAAAGATAATGAGAGAAAATCCTAGTCTTCAGAGATATCAGAGATTCTCTGCAGGACATGTAGAAAATTTTTTATCAAGTCTTGCCTAAGAAATAGAAAACATCATCTAATCTATAAAGTTTCCAGAAGGGAAATGACAATTCCAATGAAACTTACAGAAAAGAGATGCAGTTAATTCTTTTCGAAGAAATTAAGGAGGAATAACAATAACTCAAGATAGAAGTAGCACATACAATGTCCTGGATTCATATCGGAGCTGTAAGGTTCAAAATACGATAACGTAACTGTTGGAAAATTTCATGTTCGCAATCTTGATTTTGATGTTAACAAAACTTGTTATTTTGTTACTAATGAACTTACTTAAGTGTGCAGTTAGCTGAACGTAACTGAAGCTATCGAAGAATGCAAACTGAAAGTACCAACTGATTAATCGAACTGAATCAGTTCAATTGCTGAATCAAAAACCAGTTTAACTTATTGTCCAGCTGATAGGTTGTTCAGTAGAAGACCTTCAGAAGCCTGGCCAGCTGATGAAGAATTCAACTGATGGAGAGCCCAGCTGACCAGTTCAACTGAAAGAGTGAAATCAATCAACTGACGAGTTAACTGATTTAACCAGCTCAACTGAAGATCAATTTAGATGACCAGTTCAGAGTATCAGTTAGATCTAATCAGTTTCAGAACACGACAAGCATATTCAATGGAATCCAGTTGTGCACAAAGGTACAAAAGCAATTGTCCAATCAAAGGACAATAATAGATGTTGCATCTATGTTTAAAGCCAAAACGTTCCAGAATGGTTGTTGGAAATTATAGACATATTTCGAGGAACATATTCAAAATATAACGGATACAATAATTGAGTCTCATTGTATGATCAATATTCGCGCCTATAAATAGAAATTGAAGATCAATGAAGAATATAACAAGTAACAAACAACAACATAAGTGTGTGAAGAAGAAGGGCACGCTTAAAACTTTATCTGCTTGTTAGAAGCAATCAGCTCAGTTGTGAGGGAACACTTCAACGTGTTATCAGCTTAATATAGAAGTCATTTTCCCTCAGTGTGTGAGAGCACCTTCCCGGTGTATTCATTATTTAGTTCTCACACACTATCACTCATATATATCAGAGTAGAGATTATAGAATCAGTTGAGTGAGTCTTACACAAAGACAATAAACTTGTGTATGTAGTCTTTGACACACAGACATTAAACAAATGTTGGCTGGAAGGTGATGCCTTCAGTCTACACTGGGAATTCAGTTAAGCACTGGATAAGTCCTAAGCTGAGTAAGTTTGTACAAAATATTATATAAATCAAAGTCTTCTAGTGGATCCTATCCGATGAGATAGAAAGGGTGACGTAGAAGCATTTGAAGTCTCCGAAGATCCATAAATATATCTTGTGTTATTTATGTTTAACTGTTTGTTTTTGTTTTTAACTGAATTGATCAGTTCAGCTGATATCAGTTCAATTCTGTCCATAATTGAACTGATATAAGTCAGAACTGATCCCATAACTTTCAGTTAGTCAGTTGCACAAGTTATAAAATTGATTAGTTTTCTTAACGAAGGATTACTTCGAGTATTTTCCGCTTGGTTTGTAACCAAACTCGATTTAATTAATCGGTAATTTCATTCTTAGAACACGAGCTATTGCAGCTCATTGAAAATATTGTGTTTGAAGCACCCTCAAAGGTGCCCTTACACGATCTTTCAGTAACCTAACTGCACGCGAATCTAGAAAAAATGAAAAATGTATAATTAAAGGGTTTTAATTGCATGAATTAAATGTAGGGTGCATGTTTACATGTTTAAAATGCAAATTTCGACACGAATGCATGAAACTATGTTTTAAAACTTATTGGAGATACGATCGAGGAACGGAGACCGATAGCTGAAAAAAAAATATTTTTATTAAATAATTATTTTTAATTATTTAAAATATGGTATATGCTACATAGTATTTTCGAAAAGGGTGTGTTTTGAGGTGTTTTTATACGCCGAGTCGTATTTTAAAACGATATTCGATTTTCGACGAAAATTTGAATTTTTTGAGAACTCGGCTAATATTTTAACGAACTTTCCTAAACAAAATATTTAAAAAATTTGTTAACGAGCTTAATGAGCCTAATATGCCATGTTAATGGGCCTAAGTTTATACTAAGTGTTGGAACATTTCATGTTCGCAATCTTGATTTTGATGTTAAAAAAGCTTGTTTGTTTGTTTCTAATGAGTTTACCTAAGTTCACAGAAACTGAAACTGATCAGGCTTCGAACTGATCAGTTGCCAAGCTTAAACTGAAGCTATCGAGACGCAAACTGAAAGTGCCAACTGATTTATCGAACTGAACCAGTACAACTGAAGTATCAAGAGCAGTTCAACTGATTGTCCAGTTGATAGGTGGTTCAGCAGAAGACCTTCAGAAGCTCAGCCAGCTGATGAAGTGTTCAACTGATGAAGAGCCCAACTGATCAGTACAACTGAATCTGTGAAATCAGTTCAGCTGACGAGTCAACTGATAACACACAAGTAAGAGCTTTCTTGAAAACTAGAATAGAATCTAAACCCGAAAAGGATAGATACTAAGATGGCAAGCTCTATGTCAAAATTATATTTTTGATATTGTGATTATTAAATCTCATGAAAATATTCTTGCAGATTTTTTAACAAGAGATGGACAACATTGATATCGATCTGCAGAGGCATTTGATGGAACACCTTGAAATGCTTCAAAACGAGTCCAACAAGTTTGTCCTAAATGCAGAAGTTACGGATAGGCTACAACAAGTCGATAAGAGAATTGTCTCTGATCGAATTATAGGATGTTTACAGGCTTATACTAAGTTATGTTCAATAATTCAAAGGCCTATCCTCCAAAGCATTGAGAAGCCATTGGTTTCCCAAATGGAGTGTTTTCGAGTACAGGATTCTATACCGGGAGCAGGGGATTCAAATACCCCTAGCACAAGTGTTAAGTCGGGATTGTCTCCAGATGAGTCAGCCGAAACAAAAATTGAAACTCCAGATCCCTATCTCGAGTCTTCAGGTTAACCCTTCTATTGGAAACTTAATTTCGTAAGTTTGACAAACCGAGCGTATAAATATTGAACAAACTGATCAAGAAGACTGAAAAAAACTGATCTAAAAATACGCAAATTATTGGATGCCTAACTGACGATTAGTCCGCAGATAAGGCAACTGAAATAAGCTAACTGAACTATGTAGTGGACTAGATGATCAGTTGGAAGTGATCAATTTTACTACAATCAGTTGAGAGCTATCAGCTAATTCTATCGGCTGTGTCAAACTGATAAGATAGTTTGACACGTCATAAGTTAAGGAATGTAACTATCAATCGACAACTGTACAAAGGACATACTGCAACATGTAGTGGGAACGCCGCATTTCAGCAATGCTACAGTGTACGATTGTCAGAAGGATATCGACGTGGCAAACAACAGATAGAAAGATTCAAGCTCATTGTAACCGTTGGAAGCAAAGCCTATAAATAGCTGAGAAGAGCAGCTGAGAACATAATGAACCAAACTAGCAAGTTGTTATTCTGCTGAAATCTCCTCACAAGATTTTTGCTCATATTCAAAAGATTTCAAAATCTCACACTTAGCATATACATTCATAGCATTCAAGGCTATACATTGAGCTTACAAACACAAATACTTATCGTTGTAATATTCGATCTTATAGAGATCAGTTGTGCTGAGTAGTTTCAGATCGGTTGAGAACTGATAAACTGTATTGAAACTAAGAGTTTCAGTTTGGCATTGTTAAGTCCAAAACTGAAGGAGGTATGTACAAGTCTTGTATTGATCAAAGTCTTTTAGTGAATTTCCTATCTTCTAGACAGATAGGGTGACGTAAGAGTGATTGAAATCTTCGAACATCCATAAATCTTGTGTCTCTTAATTTTTGTTTTATTCTATCTGTCAGTCAGTTTATTTCCGCAATTTCATTAGTTAACTGATTGACATTGAC
The DNA here is from genome assembly GCF_025594145.1 of Primulina tabacum. Taxonomy (NCBI): domain Eukaryota; kingdom Viridiplantae; phylum Streptophyta; class Magnoliopsida; order Lamiales; family Gesneriaceae; genus Primulina; species Primulina tabacum. The sequence goes on from NC_134563.1 coordinate 30,015,906, forward strand.
ATAAAAAGATTCCCGGGTACAGTTTATGTAGAACCCGTAAGTCAGTAGACGTATAAGCCATGCATAATTCTAGATTTTTAAATTTAATTGACTTCATTGCATGATTATTTTAAATGCATTTATTTGAAGTTAATTATTCATTATTTCAGTTCAGTAGTTTGATTTTTAGCATTTCAGTTATTTCAGTGAGGCCGGACTGGAGTTGGAGTTTTGAGATAGAATTTAAGATTTGAGAAATATTTCCAGAAGTTAATTTAGCTAGCAAGTAAGTTCATTTAAGTTAAAAAGAAGTTTAAGGAATTATTTAAGTTAGTTGAGGATTTTAATTTAAATTATTGGAGGTGATTAAGAAATGAGCTCATTTAAGTTACTTAATTAAGGGGTTAGTTCACTAAATTAATTAAATGATTAGTAAGGCTTTTAAGGGTTATTAAATTACTAGATAATCAATTTTCCTCCTACCATTTATCATGCATTTTCGGCCACACCCCTAGAAGAACAAACTAGGACTTGCCAACTCACCTTTGACCCATTCTTGGTTGATTAGCATGCTAATTCTTTTAGCTATTTTTTCACCTTAATTAATTAATACTAGACCACTATCCTAACCCTTGTTTGGCATGATAAAATCGGCCACTATAGTCTAGAACCACCCAAGAGATCATTTGATAGCAATTCAAAATTCAAAATTCAAATGCATGAAGACTTGGTCTTGATATGATCCTATTTTTGTGCACCCTTCTCCTCACCTTCATAACCATCACTCCCCCTCCACCTCCACCGAAAATAAGACCCCTTTTCAGTAGAAAAAAACGTGAATAACAGCTAGGGAGAAAGGGAGAAAAATCGAGAGCCAAGAAAGGTAGAGAAGCAAGCCACTCCGTCTCCTCCGCGCCGTCTCGTCTCTTCTTTTCGTTTTCTTTCGAAACGAAACCAGGCATGTCTAGATTTCTTTCAAACCTCAATCAAGTCATATTATCATTTATTTTTCAGTACATGATCATGTTGTAGCAAGCAAAAATCGAGATCCATGTCAAAATATTTTGGAACACACATGCAGAATTTCGGCTCTTCATGGCAAGCTTCACGATTTCTTTTGGTTTGTGAGTTTCAGGTATTGGATCGACTCCAGGCTCCCAAGGCAGCTTGTATACATGTAGTAGGATGCATTAGGACCATTTTGGTCCATTCAAACCAGCCCCATGCTTGCTGGAAATTCAGAATGACAGCAAGTTCCCCATAAGTGCAGAAATGTGATTCGAAAATTCAGTTTGGATGTCAAGGAGGAAGGATCTGATCTTGGCTGCCCCAAGGGCCTTTAGCCATGGTTGGATCACTTCCCTAGAATGTCTAAGACGTGACTAATTCGCCCTTTTGGTGGCTTGGTCCATGGCTCATCGGTTTTTAAATAATCAACAAGAACAGCCCCTTTCCCCATTCGGCCCTTCCATTTTTTCAGCATATGGTTCGTTTCTTTTGTTGCTTGGTGTGGATCTTGGTTGGCCTATGGCCCTTAGCCACGGTTCATATCATGCTCCTAGATGTCTAGATCGTGCCATGGTCAATCAAATGGCCACTGGAACGACGCAAGACATCGATCATAGCATAAACACTACACACGCACGCATGAGGGCCCTCGGTGAGAACTTTCGGGTGGTTGCTGGAATGAGGCGAATTGTGGCTGGCCTAGGGCCCTTAGCCATGTTTCAAATCATTCCTTGGGACGTTGTGGAGAGGCTCTGGTCGGTGGTTAAAGCCCCAATGGCCAAAAGTCTCGCAAACGACGCGATGCAAGCTAGGTCGCAGCTGCTGGAAATTACAGCAAGTTGCTGTGTCGGTTCAGAGGCTCGTTCGAGTTTTTGGTTGGCTTTTAGCCCATGGCCTTGGACTGGACAGTGCCTCATTGAGTTAGAAAGGTCATGTTTTTGACCGTTTGTCATTTGGATCATTTTTGAGGTCGTACGAGAATTTACGGTGCAATGTGCCAAATTGACTCTCGAAAGAGCGTTTCGTGTTTTGGCCTCCATTTCACCTAGATTTCGACCCTATCATTTTAGGAACATTATTTTATGATTTTTCAGCGTATTTTAATCATGACTATACGTCAATTCAGTGTCGGTTCAGGTTGGCTCTGAGTCATGATTAAATGCGAAGTCAGTAGGCGTCATAGTCGCATCTTTTGAACGTAAATTGCATAGTTGGTCATGTTTAAGCTATTGCATATTTTTCATGGCACAGTTAGGTTACAGCGAGCCTGGGAACGATCCAATCCAATCCAGTTGGTAAAATTACAGGAATTTTCATTACGCCAGTTAATTATTTTACGTGCATTAAACAGAAAATGATTATTTTTGAGATTTATGCGATATGGCTTGTGGTTCATTCACTATGTGGGAGTGTTATTTTATACGGTCGCCAGTGACCGATCAGTTCAGTATGGTACCACCCGATCGCCAGTGACCGGCCAGCTCAGTTCAGTTTCAGCCTCCCCGGTAGCCAGTTACCGATCAGTTCAGCTTAGTGCAGTGGCCACAGGCGTAAAACATAATCTCAACAGAAAATTTTACCAGATATTTCAGTACAGGCTCCAAGGAGCAAATATTTTTATAGTGATTTCCAGTTCAGTTATGCACGTATTATAATTGCTCAGTACAGATTATTTTCAGTATGTCTCAGGACATGATATGTTAACTCATGCATATTTTAATTCAGATTTTTACTCGTTACCTGCGATATATGCATGCTGAGTCTTTAGGCTCACTAGACTTGATTGTTGTAGGTACTGATGAGGCCAGGGCCGAGGGCGGGGACCAGTGAGCCAGCTTGGGTCGGCAGTAGTGGCACCCAAGGACCTCAGTGCAGCAGTTGTTATGTTATTCTGCAAACAATTTTTATCAGTTGTTGGATATTTTTAAATTGTGATTTTTGGCAAATTTTATTTTCTTCCGCTGCAATATTTTGAAATATGGAACTTGATTCACCAGTGATTTTTATGAATGAGGCCATTTGAGTTCTTTTAAAAAGAAAATTTTTAATTTTCCGCAAATTTTCAAGAAAGGAGTTTTAGGCCCTTCGCAGTTGGTATCAGAGCGGAGGTTCTGTATAGGGTTTCACTACTACTGACCGCGAGAAGCTCACGAAGCCACGCCTTTGGTCTGTAAGTTTTTTTCAGTTCAGCATTTTGTTCAGCATTTTAGTTAAAGCATGAATTATTTTGTCAGCATGCTTCCAGATTTTCAGTACTTCAGTGTCCATTTAAAATAAATTATGGAATTATGCATGTTAGTTACGTATGGGTTATGTTGGAACAGTATGCCCCCTAGACGCATTTTAGAGCGCAACAGAGAGGTGGAGCCTCGCCGAGAGGACAGGGAGGAACGTAGACCGGAGGGAGACCTACCACCTCCTCCACCGCCCTCACCGGACATGAGTGCCCAGATGTTAGCTGGGATGGCACAGTTCTTCGCACAGTTTGCGGGGGGCAATGCCGCAGCCGTAGCCGCAGCCGCAGCCAGGCCGACAGGGCCCGAGGCTGTGTATGAGCGATTCATGAAGATGCGCCCGAAGGAATTCTCTGGGACATCTGACCCCATGGTTGCCGAGGGATGGATCAAATCCCTCGAGGTTATCTTCGATTTTATGGAGCTGGGAGATGCAGACCGAGTCCGATGTGCCACCTACCTGTTCACTGGAGAAGCCCGCTTATGGTGGGAAGGAGCTTCGGTAGCCCTGACATTGGCTACACTTTCTTGGACCCGCTTTACGGAGGTTTTCTACTCCAAGTATTTTGCTGAGGAGGTTCGCACCAGGCTAACCACCGAGTTCATGAGTCTGAGACAGGGGGATATGTCGGTTACGGAGTTTATCCGTAAGTTCAAGAGGGGCTGTCACTTTGTGCCCCTGATAGCGAATGATGCCAGAGCCAAGCTGATGCACTTCCTGGTGGGTTTACGGCCGATCTTGCGCCGGGATGTTAGGGTATCTGACCCTGCTACTTATGAGATTGCCGTCTCCAAGGCCTTAGCCGCAGAGCAGGATCTGCGGGATATCGAGAGGGATCGCCAGGGCAAGCGCCCAGTCCAGGCACCGCACCACCCTCCTCCTCTTCAGCATCAGCAGCAGAATAAGAGGCCTTTTCATGGACCGCCCAGGAACAGAGGCCAGCAGCAGCAGCAGCAGCAGCAGCGGGGACGCCCAGCCCCGAGGACTCAGGAGCACCCAGTCTGTCCCAGGTGCTCACGTCGCCATCCTGGAGCATGTATGGCTGGCTCAGGAAAGTGTTTTAAGTGTGGCAGTCCAGACCAAATGTTGCTGCAGTGTCCTCAGAGGAATCTGCCTACCCAAGGCAGAGTTTTTGCTCTCCATGCCGCGGAAACCAACCCGGAGACTATGTTGTTGACAGGTACCTCTAAACTTTAAGTTATTCTTCGAATTTCAGCATTTTGGGAATCGGGATTGAGATTTTGAACTTAGAACTGTTATAGGATTGCATGCTCTACTCAGATTTATTTCGGGGAAATTAAGCTAGAGGAACCTTGACCTTTGCATGTCTATAAGTTTAGATCTTGTAGTGGGATTCAACTTAGAGCTCCGCTCTTTCAGGGAGAATTTTTATATCTGGTTCCGCTACCAAGGCCTTGATAGATTCAGGGGCCACTCACTCGTTTATTTCGGAGGTCTTTGCAAACTTTCTCAAGATCCAGACCATTGGGCTAGATACAGCCTTTTCAGTAGTGTTGCCGTCAGGCGAGGAGATGGCAGCTACCAATGTTATCCGAGATATAGACCTTGAGCTGCACGGTAATCTTGTTTATGCGGATCTGATTGTGCTACCGATGCCGGAATTTGACATCATCCTAGGGATGGACTGGCTATTGAGGAACAGAGTGTTGATAGACTTCCAGCGGAGATCCGTTCTTGTCCGACCGCCTGGAATGGAGCAGTTCTTATTTGAGCCGGACAGGTACTTTCCTTTACCGCGCATTATTCCTTATGTTCAGGCTAGGAAGCTCATGCATAGAGGGTGTCGGGCATTTCTGGCAACCTTTTTATCTGTCCCCGAGGAACCCAGCCAGTCAGCCTCAGATGTTCCGATAGTTAGAGATTTCTTAGACGTTTTTCCCGAAGACGTCTCTGGTATGCCACCAGAGAGAGAGGTGGAGTTTTCCATTGAGCTTATGCCAGGTACGGCTCCGATATCCAAAGCGCCATACCGACTAGCACCGACAGAGATAGCAGAGCTTAAGAAGCAGATCCAGGAACTTCTCGACAAGGAGTTCATTCGCCCAAGCTTTTCTCCATGGGGCGCGCCGGTCTTATTTGTGAAAAAGAAGGATGGCTCGATGAGGCTTTGCATTGACTACCGGGAATTGAACAGGGTTACAGTGAAGAATAAATACCCACTGCCGAGGATTGAGGATCTGTTTGACCAGTTGCAGGGAGCTTCGATTTTCTCCAAGATAGATCTGCGTTCCGGTTATCACCATTTGAGGGTGAGAGATGCTGATGTCTCGAAGACAGCTTTCAGGACTCGTTATGGCCACTACGAGTTCCTAGTGATGCCGTTCGGTCTGACGAATGCGCCAGCGATCTTCATGGATCTCATGAATCGCGTATTTCAGCCGTACCTCGACCAGTTTGTGATAGTGTTCATAGATGACATTCTCGTCTACTCCAAGAGTCGGGAGGAGCACAGCAGGCATCTGACCACAGTGTTGCAGACATTGCAGAAGCACAAATTATTCGCAAAGTTCAGTAAGTGCGAATTCTGGTTAGAGAAGGTGGCGTTCTTGGGCCACATTGTTTCTAGCAGTGGCATTGAGGTAGACCCGGCGAAAGTTGTAGCAGTCAGAGATTGGGTTGTGCCTCAGAATGCATCAGAGATCCGCAGTTTTCTTGGGCTAGCAGGATATTACAGGAAATTCATCCAGGGATTCTCCTCTATCGCCGTTCCACTCACATCACTGACAAAGAAAAATGTGAAGTTTGTGTGGAGCGAGGAGTGTCAGAAGAGCTTCGATACTTTGAAGCAAGCTCTTATCTCAGCACCCGTTTTGGCTGTACCGTCAGGATCTGGTGAGTTTGTCCTTTATACCGATGCTTCGAAGCTTGGTTTAGGTGCAGTTTTGATGCAGCATGGGAGAGTGATAGCGTATGCTTCTCGACAGCTGAAAATCCACGAGAAGAACTACCCCACCCATGATCTGGAGTTAGCGGCCGTAGTTTTTGCTTTGAAGATTTGGAGGCACTATCTGTATGGAGAGAAGTGTCAGATCTTTACCGACCATAAGAGCCTCAAGTATTTCTTTACGCAGAAGGAGCTGAACATGCGTCAGAGGCGTTGGTTGGAGCTTGTGAAAGACTACAATTGTGACATTAGCTACCACCCGGGTAAAGCTAATGTAGTTGCGGATGCTTTGAGCAGGAAAGTCGCAGTGATGGCTCATTTGACGATTCAGAAACCTCTTCAGATCGAGATGCAGAGGTTTGATCTTGAGACTTACCCTCGAGGTAGAGTTCCTCGTTTATCTACCTTGACTATCCAGTCCTCTCTTATTGACCGTATTCGCAGCGGTCAGGCAGCAGATGAGCAGTTGGCACAGTGGAAGAAGAGAGATGAAGCTAAGGGCAGTGTTTTGTATTCAGTCAGCGACGGTATTGTGAGATACCGAGATAGGATATGGGTTCCTAGCAGTGATTCTATCCGAGCAGACATCTTATCAGAGGCTCATACGTCCCCGTACTCCATTCACCCTGGGAGTACGAAGATGTACAAAGATCTGCAGCTACTGTATTGGTGGCCAGGGATGAAGAAGGACATCAGGCGTTTTGTATCCGAGTGCCTGACTTGCCAGTTAGTGAAGGCCGAGCATCAGAGACCAGCAGGTTTGCTCAAGCCTCTTCCTATTCCCGAGTGGAAGTGGGAGAACATTACCATGGACTTTGTGATCGGATTGCCGAGGTCAGCCAGAGGATCGAATGCTATCTGGATGATTGTAGATCGTCTTACCAAATCAGCGCACTTCTTGCCTATTAAGACGACTTTCACCATGGTTCAGTATGCAGAGCTGTATATCCGAGAGATAGTCCGACTCCGTGGTATTCCAGTTTCTATCGTATCCGACAGAGATCCCAGATTCACTTCCTCGTTTTGGAAGAGTTTGCATTCGACTTTGGGTACGAAGTTGCTGTTTAGCACAGCTTTCCATCCGCAGACAGATGGACAGTCGGAGCGAGTTATTCAGATCTTAGAGGATCTTCTCCGTGCTTGCGTCATTGATTTCTCTGGGAGTTGGGAGTCGAACTTACCATTGGTAGAGTTCACCTATAACAACAGTTTCCAGTCGTCTATAGGTATGGCTCCGTATGAAGCGCTGTATGGCCGCAAGTGTAGATCTCCTGTTCATTGGGATGAAGTAGGTGAGAGAGCAGAGTTGGGTCCAGAGATTGTTCAGCAGGCAGCTGATGTAGTAGTCAAGATCCGTGATAGGATGAGGACTGCCCAGAGCCGACAGAAGAGTTATGCCGATCAGCGGAGGAGAGAGTTAGAGTTTGCAGTGGGCGATCATGTCTTCGTGAAAGTGGCACCTATGAAGGGTGTCATGAGATTTGGCAAGAAAGGGAAGCTCAGTCCGAGATTCATTGGACCGTTTGAGATCCTCGACAGAGTTGGGACGCTAGCGTATCGTGTGGCTCTTCCGCCAAATCTGGCCGGAGTACACAATGTCTTTCACGTCTCCATGCTGAGGAAGTATATGGCAAATCCTTCGCATGTGCTGAATTTCGAGCCGTTGCAGCTTACTCCGAACTTATCTTATGAGGAGAGACCCGTGCAGATCCTAGACAGGCAGGAGAAGAAACTTCGGAACAAGTTGGTTAAGCGAGTCAAAGTCAAATGGCTCAACCATTCAGAGGAGGAAGCTACGTGGGAGTCTGAGCCGGAGATGAGAAGTCGATACCCTGAGTTATTCGGTGAGTTCTAATTTCGAGGACGAAATTTATTTAAGGGGGGAAGGATTGTAGAACCCGTAAGTCAGTAGACGTATAAGCCATGCCTAATTCTAGATTTTTAAATTTAATTGACTTCATTGCATGATTATTTTAAATGCATTTATTTGAAGTTAATTATTCATTATTTCAGTTCAGTAGTTTGATTTTTAGCATTTCAGTTATTTCAGTGAGGCCGGACTGGAGTTGGAGTTTTGAGATGGAATTTAAGATTTGAGAAATATTTCCAGAAGTTAATTTAGCTAGCAAGTAAGTTCATTTAAGTTAAAAAGAAGTTTAAGGAATTATTTAAGTTAGTTGAGGATTTTAATTTAAATTATTGGAGGTGATTAAGAAATGAGCTCATTTAAGTTACTTAATTAAGGGGTTAGTTCACTAAATTAATTAAAGGATTAGTAAGGCTTTTAAGGGTTATTAAATTACTAGATAATCAATTTTCCCCCTACCATTTATCATGCATTTTCGGCCACACCCCTAGAAGAACAAATTAGGACTTGCCAACTCACCTTTGACCCATTCTTGGTTGATTAGCATGCTAATTCTTTTAGCTATTTTTCCACCTTAATTAATTAATACTATACCACTATCCTAACCCTTGTTTGGCATGATAAAATCGGCCACTATAGTCTAGAACCACCCAAGAGATCATTTGATAGCAATTCAAAATTCAAAATTCAAATGCATGAAGACTTGGTCTTGATATGATCCTATTTTTGTGCACCCTTCTCCTCACCTTCATAACCATCACTCCCCCTCCAACTCCACCGAAAATAAGACCCCTTTTCAGTAGAAAAAAATGTGAATAACAGCTAGGGAGAAATGGAGAAAAATCGAGAGCCAAGAAAGGTAGAGAAGCAAGCCACTCCGTCTCCTCCGCGCCGTCTCGTCTCTTCTTTTCGTTTTCTTTCGAAACGAAACCAGGCATGTCTAGATTTCTTTCAAACCTCAATCAAGTCATATTATAATTTATTTTTCAGTACATGATCATGTTGTAGCAAGCAAAAATCGAGATCCATGTCAAAATATTTTGGAACACACATGCAGAATTTCGGCTCTTCATGGCAAGCTTCACGATTTCTTTTGGTTTGTGAGTTTCAGGTATTGGATCGACTCCAGGCTCCCAAGGCGGCTTGTATACATGTAGTAGGATGCATTAGGACCATTTTGGTCCATTCAAACCAGCCCCATGCTTGCTGGAAATTCAGAATGACAGCAAGTTCCCCATAAGTGCAAAAATGTGATTCGAAAATTCAGTTTGGATGTCAAGGAGGAAGGATCTGATCTTGGCTGCCCCAAGGGCCTTTAGCCATGGTTGGATCACTTCCCTAGCATGTCTAAGACGTGACTAAGTCGCCCTTTTGGTGGCTTGGTCCATGGCTCATCGGTTTTTAAATAATCAACAAGAACAGCCCCTTTCCCCATTCGGCCCTTCCATTTTTTCAGCATATGGTTCGTTTCTTTTGTTGCTTGGTGTGGATCTTGGTTGGCCTATGGCCCTTAGCCACGGTTCATATCATGCTCCTAGATGTCTAGATCGTGCCATGGTCAATCAAATGGCCACTGGAACGACGCAAGACATCGATCATAGCATAAACACTACACACGCACGCATGAGGGCCCTCGGTGAGAACTTTCGGGTGGTTGCTGGAATGAGGCAAATTGTGGCTGGCCTAGGGCCCTTAGCCATGTTTCAAATCATTCCTTGGGACGTTGTGGAGAGGCTCTGGTCGGTGGTTAAAGCCCCAATGGCCAAAAGTCTCGCAAACGACGCGATGCAAGCTAGGTCGCAGCTGCTGGAAATTACAGCAAGTTGCTGTGTCGGTTCAGAGGCTCGTTCGAGTTCTTGGTTGGCTTTTAGCCCATGGACTTGGACTGGACAGTGCCTCATTGAGTTAGGAAGGTCATGTTTTTGACCGTTCGTCATTTGGATCATTTTTGAGGTCGTACGAGAATTTACGGTGCAATGTGCCAAATTGACTCTCGAAAGAGCGTTTCGTGTTTTGGCCTCCATTTCACCTAGATTTCGACCCTATCATTTTAGGAACATTATTTTATGATTTTTCAGCGTATTTTAATCATGACTATACGTCAGTTCAATGTCGGTTCAGGTTGGCTCTGAGTCATGATTAAATGCGAAGTCAGTAGGCGTCATAGTCGCATCTTTTGAACGTAAATTGCATAGTTGGTCATGTTTAAGCTATTGCATATTTTTCATGGCACAGTTAGGTTGCAGCGAGCCTGGGAACGATCCAATCCAATCCAGTTGGTAAAATTACAGGAATTTTCATTACGCCAGTTAATTATTTTACGTGCATTAAACAGAAAATGATTATTTTTGAGATTTATGCGATATGGCTTGTGGTTCATTCACTATGTGGGAGTGTTATTTTATACGGTCGCCAGTGACCGATCAGTTCAGTATGGTACCACCCGGTCGCCAGTGACCGGTCAGCTCAGTTCAGTTTCAGCCTCCCCGGTAGCCAGTTACCGATCAGTTCAGCTTAGTGCAGTGGCCACAGGCGTAAAACATAATCTCAACAGAAAATTTTACCAGATATTTCAGTACAGGCTCCAAGGAGCAAATATTTTTATAGTGATTTACAGTTCAGTTATGCACGTATTATAATTGCTCAGTACAGATTATTTTCAGTATGCCTCAGGACAGGATATGTTAACTCATGCATATTTTAATTCAGATTTTTACTCGTTACCTGCGATATATGCATGCTGAGTCTTTAGGCTCACTAGACTTGATTGTTGTAGGTACTGATGAGGCCAGGGCCGAGGGCGGGGACCAGTGAGCCAGCTTGGGTCGGCAGTAGTGGCACCCGAGGACCTCAGTGCAGCAGTTGTTATGTTATTCCGCAAACAATTTTTATCAGTTGTTGGATATTTTTAAATTGTGATTTTTGGCAAATTTTATTTTCTTCCGCTGCAATATTTTGAAATATGGAACTTGATTCACCAGTGATTTTTATGAATGAGGCCATTTGAGTTCTTTTAAAAAGAAAATTTTTAATTTTCCGTAAATTTTCAAGAAAGGAGTTTTAGGCCCTTCGCAGTTTATCATTAAACCGACTAAAAGAGAAGGTGGCAAAATTGTCAAGTGTTTATTCAACATCCCCTTCTAAACACTCTTTCACCTACCAACCGATCCTATCAAGTGGTATCGGAGTCGTTGAATCTTGTTCAAGAATATTCCTACCTACAAAATCTGATTACCATTTCTTCCTTCAACAAAATTCCAATGTTCTCAAGAGAAGAGTTTGATGATTGGAAGATTAGGATGCAGACTCATCTAGCTGCACAAGATGATGACATGTGGTATGTCATTACTGACGGACCCATGAGAATAGTAAAAGCAAATACTGCTGTTGACATAACTGATGGTGCACCACACCGTATTGAAAAGCCAAGAGAAGAATGGACAACAGAGGACAAAAGAAAATCCAACTTGGACAATGTGGCCAAAGATATCTTGTACAAAACACTGGATAAAATCACTTTCAGCAAAATAAAGATGTGCAAGACCGCAAAAGAAATCTAGAAAAGTTGACTCAGCTTTGCGAAGGCAATGAGCACAACAAAGAGAATAAACTTTCAGTTTCTTTTCAAAAATTCGATAATATTAAAATGAAGATTGGAGAATCTATGCACGAATATGATGAGAGAATCAACAGCATAATAAACGAATTGAATGCACTTGGAAAGGAATAAAGAAGCTAGCGTTGAAGGTAGTCAGAGGTCTTCCAAGGAATTAGATGTTAAGACAATGACAATGAGATAATCAAAGGACCTGAATAAGGTTGAATTACATGATCTATTTGCTGATCTGAAGGCTTATGAGTTTGAGTTGCAAACGAGAGAAGGAGAACCTTCCACACCAGTTGCTACAACAGCTCTTAGTGTTGTCAAACTGGAACCAACTACTTCAGTTAAGCAATGACGCAATATCATTATTTGTCAAAAAATTTGGAAGATTCATGAGAAGAAATCAAGGCTCCTTCCAAAGACAATATCAGATGAATAACACCAAGGAAGAACCAAATGCTTGCTACAACTGTGGTAAAAATGGACACTTCATTGCTGACTGTCCTAAGCCAAAGAAGGATAGTCGAGTCTCAGCTGAAAAGGGAAAAAAATCACATGAGCACATGAGAAGAACCAAAGATAATAAGAAATCATTCAGAAAAAAACACGAAGTCCTTCTAGCTGAGGAACGTAAATCCAAATGAGTTGAATCTGACAGCGATGAATCAGAACCTGAGAGCTTGAGCAGCTCCAACAATGATGAGGAAGTCAAGTTTCTGATGACTGATGACACAGAACTAGAATCAACCAGTGAACATGTATTCGATTTTAGTTCAACTGACTTTACACGTGATGAACTTATTTCCACATTACATGACATGGTCAACGAGTATCATAAGCTTTCTATCTCAGTTGAGAAGGCCAAAGCGAAGCAAACTGATACCAATGATGATAAAACTGAAACTGATAAATCAGTTGAACTGTTGAGTCTTAAACGAGAGATTGCTGAGCTGAATGTTAAAAGAAGTAAAAATCAATATATGATTCAGCAGTTAATGCTTGAGAATTCAAAGCAAACTGAGATTATTTAGGCATGGAATAAATCATCAGTTGCACTAGTTGAAATGCAAGATATGCAAAAATCAGTTACCGATAAAACTGGTTTAGGCTTTAGCAATCATGATGAAATTTCTACCAGTGATACTCAGCCAAAACTGAACATGGGCAAAGGGAAATATATTCACTTTGTCAAATCAGGTGTGGTACAAGAACAACCTGAGCCAAGTAGACCAGTTGAACAACCTATTGAAAATAAGAACAATGCTAAAAGCTATTGAAAATAAGAAAAAGGCTAAAAGGTATGGAATTGGTTATAGCCCTAAAACTTCAACTGTTTCGTGTAGCTGGCAACCTAAAATGTTCAACAATAAACACCTGATTTCTCCAAATGGCTATTCCAATTATCATAATTTTAAACCAGCTCAGAAAAGATATCGGTTAAACAACCAGTTGAACAAGATTAAAGCACATATTGCCTCATCTGCACACGACAGACCAAGCCCACACAAGTTGGGAAAAACCATTTGGAACACAGCAACTGGAAGTCAGTCAGATTGATCTAAGTCTGGGTTCCTAAAGGACTAATCAGTTTAGAACCCAAATAAATATGGGTATCATAATTATTAATTGTGTGTGTTGCAGGTGACAGGTACAAACAAAGAATCAATCTGGTATCTGGACAGTGGATGTTTGAGTCATATGACAGGGAATGCAAATTTTCTATCCAACTGATCAAATACACTGGTCCAAACATTATTTTTGGAGACAACTCTAAAGGTAAAACTGTGGGTAAGGGTAAGCTTATCCATGGTAACTTTACTATCAAATATGTCTTACTAGTTGAGAATTTGAACTATAACTTGATTAGTATCAGTCAGTTATGCGACAAAAATTTCTCAGTTCAGTTCAACATACACACTTGCTCAGTTAGAAACTCAAATGACGAAATCATTTTAACTGGCAATCGTTGTGGAAATACTTACAAAATCAGTTGGACTGATCGACCTAATGCACCAGTTTGTTTTATAGCTTCAAAATATTCTAAGAACTGGTTATGACATAAAAGGTTGAACCACCTAAAATTTAAGTCTATTGCTTATCTGATTGAGGGACTGAATTCATCAATCAAAATCTTTCACAATTTTTAGAAAATAATGGGATCAAGCATGAGCTCTCAGCAGCTAGAACATCTCAGCAAAATGGTGTAGATGAGAGAAGAAATAGAACCCTTAAAGAAGCTGCTAAAACAATGCTTCCTGATTCTGGTATTTCTCAGAGGTTTTGGGCAGAAGCAGTAAACACTGCGTGTTACACTCAGAACAGATAGATGATTAATAAAAACCATTTGAAAACTCCATATTAGATCTGGCATGGACGTAAAAGTATGGTTTCTTATTTCAAAATATTCGCTGCAGATGTTTTATTATCGATAATGGCAAAAATCATTTAAAAGCTTTTGATGCTAAATCGGCAGAGGGAATATGATTGGATCGGTTAAAGGTGGAATAGTGTTTATAAGGGGGGGTTGAATAAACACTCACAATTTTCACAACCTTTTCGAATATAGATGAGTCAGTTTAGTGATAAACTGATACTCGGGAATCTTTTAAGTCAATATCAATCAGTTAACAAAGAATGTAAGGAAATAAACTGACTGATAGATAGAATAAAAACTGTAATAAGAAGACACAAGATTTTATGGATGTTCGGATATTTCAAACACTTTTACGTCACCCTTTCTATCACAAGGATATGATAATCACTAAAAGACTTTGATCAATACAAACAGTTGTACAAACCCACTTCAGTTTTGGACTTAACAATGCCAAACTGAAACTCTTAGTTACAAGTTTGTTTCATTACTCACTAGAACTGAAATATTTTAGCACAACTGATCTCTTGCAAGATCAAGTATTACAGTATGTGCTTGAAAGCTCGAAGTATAGCCTGAAATCTATGAATGTATGCAATAAGCGTGAGTTTTGATATTTGCAAGGATTTCAGTAGAGTAACAGAATAGTAAATCGATCAGTTGATTTTTTTTTATTCCGAGAAAGTTGTTCAAAAGTTGTTTCTCAGCTGCTCTTATCTATTATTTATAGGCTTCCCTCCAACGGTAATATTAAATATGATTTGAAACTTTCTATCCGTTTCTTGCCATGTCAACATTCTTCTGACAGTCGTACACTGCAGCTTTTCTGAAATGCGGCGATACCGCTACTTGTCTGCGTAGTTCAGTTGCCTTCGAAAATCTGCGTATTATGCTTCAGTTACTGGAAACCGATAGTTTGCAAATTTTATATCCGAAATTTAGTTTCCAACAATTTCCTCCTTTTTGGTGTTTGACAAAACTTAGAAACTATGAACTGAAATTGATCAACTGAACTCTTTGTAGATAAAATAACTCTTTTAATGTACAGATTTGTACAAAGAATAAAAGAATAAAGAATGTTCTAACTGAATAAAATAATCTTCTATTTCTTCTTGATCAACTTAGAAGATTGCTCCGGCTGATCTTGTCTTTCCTCTTCCCTCTTTTTGTCAAACCCATCAACCTTTTTGGATAGCATACGCACTTCTGAGGAGAGGTTTGAAACTGCATTCAACATGAATTCTTGCAGCAAATCCATTCGTTTAGATATAGTGTTTTCCAAAAAGTCAAGGCGTCTTGTGAACCAAGGCCTGAGTTTGGAAGTGAGCTTCAGCTGACACTCGGTCTTTGCGAAGTTCTTCCATTTGAAAAAATAAAGAAGATACGTCCTTTTGGATTTGCTGAAGTCTTCCCATATTATTCTCCTTTATATAGTCGAATTTCATCGTGTGCAGATACTGGGTTGACTTGATTTCAGAAATGGAGGTCATGACACCAACAAGGTTGGTCTGAATAGCCTGAATTTCTTCAAACATGGATTCAATTTCTATTGATATACTTGGAGAAATGGCCTCATAAGCTTATGGTTCCTGACTTCTTGATTGAATATCACTAAAGCCCTGTCAGTTGGTTCATTTTCAAGATTGATAATTTCTGACGCATCCTCTGGTATATCTTCCTGTTGAAGATGAGGTGAAAAAGAGAGAATCGGAACAGCAATGGAGCTTGAAGGCTCTGTAGATGGTTGATCAACAGAAATAGTAACTGGTTCTTCAGTTGGTTGCTCAGCTGAATCAGAAATAAGTTCTTCAGTTGCTTGAACAACTGAAACTGAAGTTGGCTCTTCAGCTGGCACCTCTTCAGTTCCTGTAATAACTGCCTGTTCAGTCGTGGCAGTCAACTGAACTGGCTCTTTAGTCGGTTGAAAAGTAGCCTGTGAGGCTGGTTCTTCAGTTGTTGTTTGCTTTCCAACTGCTTCAGTTGTAGTCTGCTGAATATCAGAGGAGACTGATTTAATGACTTCGTCGATGTTTTCCAATGAAAATTCAGCATCACTGTAAATTTGAAGTTCTGCAGTTGAGGACTGAGGAGCAGAAGTTGACAGTTGCGCATCCTTTGAAAAGAAGCAGTTGTTTGCTCAGAAAAATCAGCAACTGGTTCCTGGGATGGCTTTTGCATTGGAACTGATTGTTCAGCTTCCTCTTCTGATGAGAGATTTTGGGAATCTGCTGGAATTATCAGTTCTTGATCCAGTTCCCAATGTTTGATCTCCATCTGTAGTGAGATAAGATCCGAGTCCAGCTGATCATGAACTGTTTTATCATTGAAGACAGTTGGACTGGTAGGATCATAGTAATGGTGTAGCTGAACAACCATTTGTCTTAACTTCTTGGCTCGTACTTGATCGAAAAAGTACTTTTTCCTCTGCAACGCTTGAGCCACTGAATCTGCTTTCACCATTTTCAGGACTATGGTTTCCAGGGCAACAAGCTTCTTCAGAACTGATTTCTTTTGTAGTTGCCGGACAAACATTTGAGTTCTAAATCTCACTCATTCATCATAAGCTTTAAGCTTAGTCTCAGAAAATTCATTGATCTATTTCTAGATGAGGTCAATATGGGTTTGGATCGTGTTTGTGGGTCGGGGCTCTTCTGTCATTTTTTCTTTGCCCTTGGAGTTAGTCAGGACTTAAGGAATGTTCAGTCCTGATCTGGTTGCATCGATCACTTCTCTAGTCACTATTCCTTTGGGTCTGGAAAAAGGTAATGAAATTGGGCCAGAGATAGTGATTAGTGGAGCTTTTACTCCAGCAGGCTTCTTTTTATCACCATTCGGTGATAGGCTTCTTGAGAGGAGCAGCAGGTTGAGGTAATTGCTCTTCAGTTAAAGATTTAACTGATATTGACCGCAAAGGAGTAGCCTTGATCGGCTGTTCAGCTCCTGATAGAATCAATCTCTCAGTTGGGATGGCGCCCACAACAACTACTGGTTTGGCCTTTAGAGTTTTGGGCTTCTTGGATATATTGGGAGAAGGAGTCTTTTCTGAATCAGTTTCACTGACAATCAATTTACGTTTAATTGTCTTTTTCTGATCTATTTTCTTGGCTTTCTTTGTTGGTTTGGGAGCCGCTTGCGTCCCAGTCTCCTTCTTTACCTTGACAAACTACTCAGGAGAGATGTCCAGCTTGAGTTTCGGTAGCTGAACACTCTTGGCATTGAAGATTTTGAATTTGTATGACCTCTCAGAGGAGTACCCACCAAGCCCTTGCTCTTCAGCAGATAGCTGAGCTGCACAGCGAATCCCTTCGACTGCTTCGAAGACTGAAACATGTTCTTCAGAAGGTTGAAGATGATACATTTCCAGTTCAGTCTTTTTCTAGTCATGATAGAAGTCATGACTTGAAATTTCTCCAAAGTAAGGGCAGCAAATGATCCTGCTTTGGCTAGAAGCTCTTTGGCCATAATATCAGCCAGTAACTGGATTTCTGGCTTGAGTTCCTTCTTGGGATCGGAAACCTTGATTTTCCGACCATCAGCGGATAGGAGAGTTTGCATCTCCTCAACATCAGAAGTTTTTACCTCAGAGACATTGGTCAGACCATTAGTTGGCAGCTGAAAGAGGTTGCTGAAGGAGTCTTTGTCGATCATTAGCAACTGATTGTTTACGGTAGTAGTGATGTTGCCGTCAGCAGAGATAAAACCGTTGGTATAGAGATCCTGTGTAAGGTCCAAAAATTAAAGACGACGTAATCCAATTGCATGCAAATCTAGGAAATATGAAAAATGGTTAATTAATTGATTTTAATTGCTTAATTGATTATGTGACATGTTTATATGAAGTTTTAGTAGTTTCCTACTTACATGCATTAAAAATGTATTTATAAGGATTATTCGAGTTGCGATCGATGAACGGAGACCGAGGGCTGAAAAATGGAAAAATGTTTTATTAAATAATTAATTTTAATTATTTAAATATGATTGTTTCTTTTTCATATTTTTGAAAAATATGGGTTTTGAGGTGATTTTATACGTCGGGACGTAAATTTTTATCGGTGTTGATTTTTCAACAAAAATACGAACATTTTTGGCAACCCGGCTAATAAATTCACAACGTTTATCAAACGAAATAATTTTTAATATTTTAATTAAACACTAATGGGCCTAATTAAACTCTATTAATGGGCCAAGAATTGATTAGTGTTAATTAAACTATATAATATACAATTTCACCCCATAAACCCTACAACCCCACGCCCACTTTCAGAATTTCACTCCAAAAAAATTCTCTCCAACCTACACGACACACACACACATCATATTAAAAAGGAATTCGAAAGCCTTCAAGGGAAAAATCAAGCCAAGGATCTTCGTGTCATCGTTCTTCAATCGTCAACGAATAATCGTGCGTTAAATACGCAAAGGCACGCCATATTTTTTTCTCTCAAACATCTATCACACCATAGTAATTATCTAAGGATATTTTGAAGGAAAAAATGGCACACAAGATTATTATTTTCGTAACTATATGCATACATGTTCTATACTTGTGTTTTTTATTCCAAATTCATGTTTTTTTTTAGTTTAAGAGGGCTGGCATGATTAGGACACAATCAAGCATTGTTTTACACGACTTTATAGTTCTAGAACATCACCCAAAACGTTGCACAACATGAAACAAACAAGCTGGAACTGAAATCTGGTATGGGTTGATCATAGGGCTTGATTTTCATGGGGTTGGTGGCTGGCTTGGTCTCGGCTTGGGGCAGGGCTCGGCCAAGGTCTGTTTGAGTCAAGGGAAGAGTCCTAGCAACTTCGAGTCCTAGCAAGATAGGACTCGAACACCAGAGGCTAGGAGGAGTCCTAGCAAGCTGGGACTCCCACCCGAGAGGCACAAGGAAACGCGCAGGGTTGCGCAAACTTCCAGGGACTAAGGGTCTCGACAAGGGGGATCAGAGCTGAGCTAGGGTGACTCCTTGGGGTCCTAGGTGGGTGCACAAGAGGCTGGTTCAAGGGCTGGGTCGATGGCTAGAGTCCTAGGCACACAAACTTTGAGTCCATGCACAATAGGAGTCTCAGCCGAGAGCTATTATGGGGTAGGGCTTCGGGTTCGAGTTAGGGGTCAAGTACTTGGGTGCTTAGGGTCCAGGGGGAAGCTGGCTTGGGGTGGGCTCGTGAAGGCTCGAGCTTGGCTCGATGAAAAATCAATATGGCTCGAAGATGGCTTGAACAGTAGGCCTATGGCTTTTAACGTGGAAAATAAATCGAAACATGGCTCATGGGAGTCGAGTCGTGGTTCACGAAGGCTAAAATAATATAAAAGTCTAATTTTTGAAATTAGGAATTTTATATTAAAGTTTTAAATTTTTCGGGATTAAAACTGCCTTAAAATGAATAATTAAATATTAATTAAAAAGCTTAGTATTTAAGCTAAATAAAATTACGAGAATTTTAATTTAGACTTAAATAATTATTTGGGACATGTTAAAGTCATTGAAATTAAGAAAAAGTCAAATTCGATGATTTTTACATCTAGGGGTAAAACTGTAATTTTACACCCGAAAATTTGTAAACGTCATGGCAGTGTCCTGAATGCTGTTTTATATGCTATATGATTATTTTAAATGTTTATTAATTTTATATGTTAAGTTATGATTTTTAAATGTTTATGGATTTTTATGATTTAATATTGACATTTAAAAGAAATGTCGTATGCTTGGTTTAAAAGAAAAACGATATTATATGCATGTTTTTGTTTAGTGATGAAAATACGAAATGTTGAAGGACGTGAAAGGATTGTGACTAATACGATGATATGTTTGACATATCGTGAGGGTTAAGGTCCTAGTGGGAGCCCGACGATCGTGTTTCCATGGATATGAATACATTAATATGTTACTATGTTGGCCAAGGCTCAGTTGACTGGTGAGAGTGTCGCTGATGTTCCCGCCAACCAGTACTATGGTTTTATATAGATGGATCCATCGCCCAATATGAATACGAATACGAGTCACAATCACGATCTGAATTCAACAAACAAGAATATAAATATGTTAATATGAATATTTATATGTTGATATGGAAATGTTTATGTTAAAATTTATGCATTATTATGAAAATATTATTTTAAGTACAAGTATTTTTTACTGTTGTATGTGATCTGTATATGTATTATGTTGTTATCAAGATTACGGTATGTAGAGTCTTTATGTGGCGCCTCAAACCTCGCCACGTAATCATATAACACGTGACATCATATGCATACAAATTTTCTTTTCAACGACGTAATAATATAATGCATATACGACAAAATAGTGCAATCATCACACTATCTACATCAGTGCAGCAGAAACAGTATAATAAATACACACATACAACTCAAATAAGACAATAAGCTATACTGTCTCTATCTCCTATCAACTACAGGACTATTTGACTAGACACATCTAGTCCTTCACCACTATCATGTCTCACGGCATAATCCTGTAAACTGTCCAACAGAAACAGCCCCCAAAGGGTGAGCATACACAACAATCATCATCGTAATACATAACAGTTATATTAACAACAATATAAGATATAAATGAAATAATAACAGAAATACCCCATTTGCCGTTTCTGGACAATCAGCCATCAACAACCTCAACAACATCACAATGCAACAATAACATCGACGATACGTCGCACCCCAACTCCGGCGATAGCAATATCGTCGAACGAACAACAACATCGACGATACGTCGCACCCCAACACCGGCGAAAGCAATATCGTCGAACGAATAACATCGACGATACATCGCACCCCAACTCCGGCGACATCAATATCGTTGAACGAACAACATCAACGTGACGTCTCCTAACAACGACAGCCAACAACATCAACAATAATAAACAACAGCAAATATAATATCAAATCACCCAATTCCGATGATTTACCATCGTTCAACACAATAGTATTTATCAATACTAAACGATAATACGTATGCTCGTACGTCAACACGTACCTGATAATCGAGTATATATGAAATCTGGCTATTTCTTTGATCCCGATGCTTGTGATGTATCTAAATAATTCATCGACAATATCAGATCATTGTCACCGTATCAACACAATAATAACAGCCTCAACATATAACATCAAATAGCCCAACAACAATTAATTCAACAAAATATAAAACTCGATAATAAATTTGTATTGTTCAACAATTTAATATTCTGGTGTTTTTAATTCACAATACTACAATCAAATACACCGTAATTAATTAACTTCAAATAATAGGCTATTTTACAACATCCGTCAAATTACGAAAACTTTATATCAACGTGTAGCCTATACTTCGTAGACTCGAATATATAATCAGAATTAATAAAAACTGACAAACAACTCTCCAATCTCAGTCCAACGATTAAAAATCCCTAATTAAAACAAATTGGGAATAATTCAAAATAACACCACTATAATCTTCTCTACTTCGTTAAAATCATACACTATTCAACAATCTTCAATTTCAGTATGATTTAGCAATTTATCATATTTATCCAGAAATCGATGAATTTCAAACATCACCAAAACTATAAAATTTATACCTCAAATCGAAGACCTCAGTGTCAACGATCCCAGAACTGAAGTCGGCTCGTCGATTGGATAAACCGATAAGTCGCAAGATCAAAAAAGAAAATCACAAACCCTATATTCTTCTCTCTCTTCGTTACTGTCTCTGTTCATTTCTTTTGGTGGAATTCAATATGAATTCTACCATTCTCAATCTTTTTTTTAATTATTTTTTTAATATTATATTATATTATATTAATAATATAATATAATATATAACTTTTAACATTTTTAACACCGGTGTATCCTTTTGAACCAGTCAAACAATTAAATTTGTCAAAACTCAAAACATAAAACTTCTATATCTTTGAGTGTTCTACGTTATATCCAAATTTCAAATAATTTGGACTTAATATGATCAAAATATGTCATATTTTTCCTCTTTAAAAAATCATTAATTATTTAGTAATATCACATTACTAAATCAACAACTTGTGAAATTTACTTTAGGCATTACACTTTAGACTCACTAGGTATGATGGATGCAGGTGATATTGATAATTATGATGTGGGAGGTCTTGATGATTGAATTTGCTGGACTGTCGTTGCACATAACCCGAGGACCAGCGCTTCTATATATTTTCCACACTTATGATTTATGTTTGACTTTTGTTAAAAGATTTTATGACTATTTATTTATGCTTTGAGTGGTTTTTGAGAGGTTTTAGTATGAGCTATACTTTTCAAATTATTGCTTTTTAGGTTTGGTAAAACGTTTGACGATTTCATGTTTTGACTATTTCCTTTGGTTTTCAAATATTAGTTGGTTGTTTTATTTTAAAAATGGTGCAAAAAAAATATTTTATATATTTGTGAGTGTTCGGTCGATCCTTAGAAAAAAAAATTTCTAGTACTTTTTAAGTAAACGAGTAGTGGACATTTCATCCTGAATCTCTTTTTGATAGATTTCTTGGGAAGAAAGTCCCGGAAATGTCTTCAGTCCAGCATCTTCTAATTTGAGAAACACATTTTTGATAGCCTCCTCCTGAACAGACATGACTGAATTAAAGTCAACAGCCATAGCGTTCAACATATATGCAGGAACTTGGTTTGCCATTTCTGAAGGATTGATTATCTGCGAGAAAGGAAGCTCTGTGTTTTTGTTTGCTCTGTAAACTGAAATGCGCGTAAAGAAGAACTGAAATGAGGCGGGTTGATGTACTTATGTATGTGACTGTTCAAATTTTTGGACACGTGTTAGTCCAGTAAAAGATTGAGTAAAAACGTGTGTTCTTGTGATTAATGCGTGTGTAAGAGTTAAATGGACTACAAGGGACCACATTTCAAATTACTATCCATTGAAAGACATCAATTAAATGCTTAATTATCAGTCACATCACTTAATTTGGAATATATATCGAATGGAATATATATCGAATAATCATTTAACTTATTGGATAAAATCAGTTTGATCAGTAGCTGAATTGTAACGCCCCGAAAATTTAAAGGTCTACGCAAACCACATGCATGCAATTATTAAATTATCTTGTATTTTAATTAAATGTTTTAATTGCATAAATTAATTATGTTGTGCATATTCGCATGTTTAAAATATATTCTTCTACATGATTTCATGAAAATATATTTTTAAAGGATATCCGAGTTGCGATCGAGGAACGGAGACCGAGGGCTGAAAAATAGAAAATGTTTTTATTGGTTAATTATTTTTAATTATTTAAATTAGGGGTGATGCTTTTTATTATTTTTGAAAATAAGGGGTTTTGAGGTGATTTTATACGCTGGGACGTAAATTTTATCGGTGTTGGATTTTCAACAAAAATACGAACTTTTTGGCAACCCGGCTATTAAATTCACAAACTTATTTTTACTAAAACTATTTTAATATTTTAATTAAATCCTAATTAAGACTAATGGGCCTAATTTGGGGGCTTAATGGGCTTAAGTTTAATTAAAGGTTTAATTAGTATATTTATATGAAACCCTCCCCAGAACCCCACACTTTTGACACGCCACTTTTCAGAATTTTGCACTCCAAAATCTCTCCTAAAACACGGCACACACACTCCACAATTTGGTAGAAAATTTCGTGAGTTTCCAAAAGAGGAATTCAAGCCAAGGTTGTCGTCGCCGTTCTTCGCAATCGTCAACGGTTTTTCGTGCGTAAAATACGCAAAGGCACGCCATATTTCTTTCTTTCAAACATCATCACACCATAGTAATTGTTTATGCATGATTTTTAAGGAAAAACATAGCACACAAGTTGAATTTTCGTAACTACATGCCTATGTGTTCTAAATTTGTGTTTTTGAATTCCGAAATCATGTTTTATATGTGTTAAAGGGGCTGCCATGATTAGGACATATTTAGACATTGTTTTACATGAATTTAGAGGCCTAGAACACACCACACACGCTGGTAGAACAAAAGAAAACAAGCTGGAACAAGTTGCTGTCTTAGTGATCATGTGGTTCGGTTTCAAGGGTTGGTGGCTGGGCATAGGTTTGGTTGGGACCAGGGCTTGGCTAGGGTCCGTGAGGGGTCAAGGGAAGAGTCCTACCCACTCTAGGACTCGAGACAAGAGGCTGGGAAGGAGTCCTAGCAAGCTAGGACTCCAACCCATGAAGCCCATGAAAGCTGCGCAGGTACAACAGCTGGTGCAGGGAAGGGATGACTCGGCCTGGGGGATCTGAGCTGGGACAGGTCGAGTCATTAGAGTCCTAATAGGGTGCACAAGGGTTAGGGTCAGGGGCTAGCTCGATTGGTTAGAGTCCTAGCAAGTTTGAAGAGTCCTTTGTCAAGTAAAACTCTCGGCCATGGCATGCTACTGGTATGTGGCTGCGGTTTTCAAGCTTGGGGTTGAGTGTGTTGGTTCTAAGGGTCCAGGAGGGTGCCTAGAGGGTCTGGTCGTGAGTGGGTGAAGAGTGGCTCGACGTGGCTCGAGCCAAGTATAGAAAACGTGAGGGAGGCACTTGGGAAACAGCCTGTGCGCAGGTTTGCTTCTGAACTCAGGTTGCTTCGCTGCTGGGTTCTAGGGGTTGGGTTGGTCTGGGCTTGGTCTGGACGTGGTCCACGGAAGGTTAGGGTCATGGGTGGTCCGTGGTTAGACGGCTGGAAGAGTCCTAGGCAAATAGGAAACTCAATTCAACTAGAACACAAGACGCACACACATGCAGTATATTGAGTCAAGTTCCAGCAGGGATTGTGAGACTTAGGGCCTAGTTCTATGGGCTGGGCATGGTTAGTAGGGTCTCTAGGTGAGTTGGCTAAGTTTTGGCTCGAGGTGGCTCGGGCGTGGCTCGAGTAAATTGGGAGATAGCTCGGGTGGTTCGTTAGGATGTCAATTTCGAAAATTAAAGAACAAAAATTGAATCCATGGGTCCACGGGGTGGCTCATGACTTGGAAGGGTAGAATAAATCATAAAAATGCTATGTTTAAAATTTGGGATCAAAATAATGAGTTTTGGATTTATTCGGGATTTAATCGCCACACGAAACACTAATTAACGAGTTAATTGAAACATCTAGTTTCTTGCTTTATAAAATTATAAAAAATTATATTTAAGCTTAAATAATTATTATAAGTCTAATTTTTTAATTTGGGAATTTTATATTAAGGTTTGGTTTAATTCGGGATTAAAACACAGTAATATGTCTTATTTAAAGATTAATTTAAAAGTCCTCGATTTATGCTAAATAAAAATGTGGGAAAATTCATGTAGGCTTAAATAATTATTTGGGACATGTTAGAGTCAATGAATTCAAGAAAATGTCAAAAACGGGAAATTTTACGTCCAGGGGTAAAACGGTCTTTTTACACCTAAAATTAGTAAACGTCATGGCAGTGATATAAATGCTATTTTTATGATATTATGATTGTTTTTAAATTTTTATGAAATGTTCATGATTAAATTATGATTTTTAAATGTCCATGGATTTTTATGATTTAAGGTTGTCATTTAAAATACATAATGCATGCTTGGTTTCAAAAACAAAATGTTATGTTATGCATGATTTTATAAAGTGATGTGAATGTAAAACGTTGAAGGAAGTGAAGTAATTGTGACTAATTCGATAATGTTGGAGATATCGTGAGGGTGACGGTCCCAGTGGGAGCCCGACGATCGTATTTCCATTATTACGAATATGAGGTAACGGCTTGAGGTAACGGTATGTGAACGATAAGAATGAATATCGTGAGGGGAAAAGGCCCAAGAGGGAGCCCATTTATGGGAAAAGGCCCTAGAGGGAGCCCCGACGATCGTATTCTATTCGAAAGAGGATAGGCCAGGGCCCAGTTGACCGGTGAGAGTGTTGCTGGTGTCCCCCGCCACCCAGTACTGGGGTTACATGTAGATGGATCCATCGACTTTTGAGGTTTAAGGAAAGTCACAATTAACGATCTGAATTCAACAAAAGTAAATGGAAAAGGAAAAATGTTTATGATCATGAAAAAGGTTTTATGTTCATGTTGAGTAAAAGAAAGGAAAAAGGTTAAGGTTTATGTTATGCATGTCATGAAAATGTTTATGCTTAAAGTTGATGCATCATTATGAAAATGTTTCTATTTAAAGTTCATGCATCATAAAAAGGTTTACGAAAATGTTCATGTTTGAAGTTTATGCATCTTCATGAAAACGATATTTTAAGTACAAGTATTTTTCACTGTTATATGTTGATTGTATTACGCATTAGTTGTTATCAAGGATATGACGTGTTGAGTCTTTAGACTCACTAGGTATGATTGATGCAGGTGATTATGATGATTATGTTTATAGAGGTCTTGATTGTTGATCTGACTGGACTGAAGGTGCACATAACCCGAGGACCGACGCTAGTTTTCCGCACTAGTTATGATTTACGATTTCAAGTTATGTTAAAAATCTTTTACGACTTTTTATTCATGTTTTGAGAGGTTTTTGAGAGATTATAGTATGGGCTGTATTTCTCAATTATAAAGTTGGTTGTTTTATTTTAAAATGAGGTCCAAAATATTTTATGTAATTTTTGGTGGCAATAAACGCGAAATGGAAAACATAGGAAAGAAAAAAGATGCTAAGGAGGTAAAAAAAAAAATTTAGTACTTTTTAAAGCAATAAAAAGGGCAGACGTTTCATGAATGATCAGTTGAAAACTGAGTCAGTTCAGTCGAAGATCAACTGACTATTGTCTTATCTGTTAACCATGTAAATTCATCATTCCCCCTAATAAATGCATATTTTAATATGAAAAATAGAATGACAGTTATAATAAAGATGCATAAACATAAAAGAAATCTTATTCTCAAAAGATGAATCGTCTGAAATGATGATTGCGTCTCTTCAGATACCTCACATCTCAGCTATAAATAAGAGTGAAAGAGTTAGACAGTCAAGTATCAGTAGATAAAGCAAGACAAGTGAATAGCAATTGACAAGGCAGGAAGTTCCACAAGGCCAAACCTCGCGGAGGAGTTCATGAAGTTTGTTGTTGCTGCTAGGAAGGCTGCGATGGAGGATAGTATCTTTAAAAAGAGACCGAAGCTCTGGATGAAAATCCAGGAGCTCCAAACCTCCTTCGAGGATGGAGAGTTTGCTACCCTAAAGGGGTGGCAACACTGAAGAAGTATCGGTGGCTCCTTCGCGTCGCTGATATTGAGGACATCTTCATATATGAAGGTGTCTACCTTCTGCTCCTCCTCAAGAGGTGGAGGACTCTGAGGAAGATCGCTTCCTCATAGGACTTCCTAAGGACCTCTACTTGAGGATTAACCATGTGGTTGACCTTCTGGAGGTCCGCGGTTAAAAAAGAAATCATCCATGTACGCTTCTCCTATAATAAATAAATCGATTATTATGTTTTAATGCTGTCTTACTCTTACTGCATTTTTATCTTCTGCACATTAATTGGTGACAACTAAATAAAACACAAGATAATAACATAAAGTGAATTATATTAAGACAAGTCTATTAAGCCAAGAATGTTGCAAAAGTGAGAAAACTTAGTCTCGCATAATGGCTTTGTTAAGATATCTGCTGCTTGTTGTTCAGTTGATATGTATTCCAGTCTGATTGCTTTCTTCAGAGCATGATCTCTGATGAAGTGATGCATGACATCGATATGCTCGGTTCTTGAGTAAAGAACTAGATTGTATGTTATTGCAATCGTGCTTGTATTATCACAAAATATTGGTGATTCTTTTGCAATGACTCCATAGTCTTTCAATTGTTGCTGAATCCAGAGTAGTTGGGCACAGCAGCTTCCAGAAGCAAGATATTCTGCTTCAGTTGTGGAAGTTGCTATGGATGTTTGCTACTTACTGAGCCATGAAATTAGTATGTCTCCTAGAAACTGACATGACTCACTGGTGCTTTTACGATCAAGTTTACATCCTGCATAATCTGCATCTGAATATCCAATTAAATTGAAAGAAAAGTCTTTAACATACCATAAGCCCACATTTTGTGTGTCTGTTAGATATTTTAAAATGCGTTTGTAAGCTGAAAAATGCGATTGCTTAGGATCTGCCTGAAATCTAGCACACATGCAAACAAAAATTACAATATCAGGACGACTAGCAGTTAGGTGCAATAATGAACCTATTAAACCTCTGTAAAGTGTCATCTCAACTTATATTCCCCCTTGATTATTGTCTAGTTTGATTGATGAACTCGTTGGAGTATTTGCAGCTGAACATGTTTCCATGCCAAATTTCTTAAGCAATTCCTTCGTATATTTGGTCTAACTAATAAAGGTACCAGCCTCCAGTTGCTTCACTTGCAGACCAATGAAAAATGTCAATTCACCCATCATACTCATCTCGAATTTTTCTGCATTAACTCGGCAAATTTCTCACATAATTTGAGGTTAGTTGACCAAAAAATAACATCATCAACATATCTTTGCACAAGTAAAATGTTATCATTCTTTGAAAATTTGAACAGAGACTTATCAATTGATCCAACAGTAAAATCATGACCAGTTAGGAATTTTGAAAGAGTTTCATACCAAGCTGAGTCTCTAACTGAAAAAGTGTGTCTGTCGAACTGAACTGAGAATTTATTATCGCATAACTGACTGATGCTAATCAAGTTATATTTCAAATTCTCAACTAATAATACATCATTGATTGTAAAGTTACCATGGATAAGCTTATCCTTAACCACAATTTTACCTTTGGAGTTGTCTCCAAAAATGATGTTTGGACCAGTGTATTTGATCATTTGGGATAGAAAACTTGCATCTCCTGTCATATGACGCGAGCATCCACTGTCCAGATACCAGATTGATTCTTTGTTTGTAACTGTCACCTGAAATCACACACAATAATAATCTTGGTACCCACATCTATTTGGGTCCTAACAGATGATTTATTCCATGCATTAAATACTCAGTTTGCTTTAAATTATCAAGCACTAACTGATGAATCATAGATTGATTCTTGTTTCTTTCAACATTTAGCTCAGAAATCTCCCATTTAAGACTCAACAGATCAACTGCTTTATCAGTTTCATTTTTATCGTCTTTGGGATCAGTTTGCTTTGCTCTGGCCTTCTCAAAAGATAAGGCAATCTTGTGATACTCATTAACCATGGCACGAAGTGTAGAAATAAGTTCATCTCGTGTGAAGCCAGTTGAACTAAAGTCGAATACCTGTTGACATGTTGACTCCAGTTCTGTGTCATTAGCCATCAGACACTTGACCTCTTCATCATCATCACTGGAGCAGCTCAAGCTCTCAGATTCTGCCCATTTGGACTTGCTTTCCTCAGCTAGAAGCACCTCGTGCTTCTTTCTGTAAGATTTCTTGTCATCCTTAGATCTTCTCTTGTTCTCATAAGATTTCTTTCCCTTTTCAGTAGAGCCTCGACTGTCCTTCTTTGGCTTGGGACAGTCAGCAATGAAATGACCAATTTTTCCACAGTTGTAGCAGGCATTAAGTTCCTCTTTGGAGTGATTTTTATGATATTTTCTTTGAAGGTTTCCTTGATTTCTTATCATAAATCTTCCAAATTTTTTGACAAACAATGACATTGCGTCATTGCTTAACTGATCAGCAGATTTGTCAACTGAACCAGTTGGTTCCAGTTTGACAGCAGTTAGGGCAGTTGTAGCAGCTGGTGTAGAAGGTTCCCTTTCTCTTGTTTGCAACTCAAACTTGTAGGCTTTTAGATTAGCAAATAAATAATGAAGTTAGACCTTGTTCAGGTCCTTTGATTCTCTCATTGCCATGGTCTTAACATCCTACTCCTTGGGAAGACCTCTGACTACTTTTAGTGCTACCTCTTTATTTGAATACACCTTTCCAAGTACATTCAGTTCGTTGACTATGCCATTGATTCTTTCATCGTATTCATGCATGGATTCTCCAATCTTTATCTTAATATTATTGAACTTTTGAACAGCAACAAATGGCTTATTCCCTTTTGTTTGCTCATTGCCTTCGCAGAGCTGAATCAGTTTCTCCCAGATTTCCTTAGCAGATCTGCACATCTTTATCTTTATGAAAGTGACTCTATCCAGAGTTTTGTACAGAATGTCTTTAGACACGTTGTCCAAGTTGGGTTTTCTCTTATCTTCAACTGTCCATTCATCTCGTGGTTTTTCAATGTGGTGCAGTGCCCCATCGGTTATGGCAACAATAGTGTTTGCCTTCAATATTTTCATGGGTCCGTCTGTAATAATGTACCACATGTCATCGTCTTGTGCAGCTAGATGAGCCTGCATTCTAATTTTCCAATCATCAAAATCTTCTCTGGAGAACATTGGAATTTTGTTGAATGAAGACATTGTGATCAGTTTGTATTCAGAAAACAAGATTCAGCTGCTCTGATACCACTTGATATGATCAGTTAAAGGTGGAAAATAGTTTAGAAGGGGAGGTTGAATAAACACTCACAATTTTCACAACCTTTTCGAATATAGATGAGTCAGTTTAGTGATAAACTGATACTCGAGAATCTTGTAAGTCAATATCAATCAGTTAACAAAGAATATGCGAAAATAAACTGACTGATAGATATAATAAAAACTGAAATAAGAAGACACAAAATGTTATGGATGTTCGGAGATTTCAAACACTGCTACTTCACCCCTTCTATCACAAGGATATGATATTCACTAAAAGACTTTGATAGATACAAACAGTTGTACAGACCCACTTCAGTTTTGGACTTAACAATGCAAAACTGAAACTATTAGTTACAAGCTTGTTTACAATACTCACTAGAAATGAAATATTTTAGCACAACTGATCTCTTGCAACATCAAGTATTACACTATGTGCTTTAAAACTCAAAGTATAGTAATAAGAGTGAGCTTTGATATTTGCAAGGATTTCAGCAGATTAATAGAATAGTAAATCGATCAGTTGCTTGTTTTATATTCCGAGAGAGTTGTTCAAAAGTTGCTTCTCAGCTGCTCTTCTCTACTATTTATAGGCTTCCCTCCAACGGTAATATTAAATACGATTTGAAACTTTCTATCCGTTTCTTGCCACGTCAACATTCTTCTGACAGTCGTACACTGCAGCTTTTCTGAAATGCGGCGATACCGCTACTTGTTGCAGTAAGCTTTTGTTGGTTGAATGTCTTTTTTCTTTAACTGATGACATATAAAACTATTTGTATTAACTGATCAGTCAGTTGTCTGCTGTAGTTCAGTTGCTAGTTCAGTTGCCTTCGAAAATCTGCGTATTATTCTTCAGTTACTGGCAACCGATAGTTTGCGTATTTTAGATCAGTTTCTATCAGTCTTCTTGATCAAATTGTTTAATCTTTTAAACACTCAGTTTGTCAAACATCCGAAATTTGGTTTCCAACAGAATATTTTTTGGTTATTCATTAATTAGTAACACTTATCGAGTAATTTAACAAATGCACTTTGAATGTCGAAGAGTCAATTCATGCGGTATTTCATGAATCTGTACTAAATGTCAAGTCAACTGATTCAGTTGTGCTAGTTGATCGCTTTATAGATATAAGTTTGGAGGATGATAGTGAAGAAGAAAATCACATCAATCAAAATATCCTTCAAACGCTAGAACCAGAAGTGCTGGATCAATCAGTTGAACAAGAAATTGTTCCTGATAATCAGTTGGTAGAGCAAAATGATAATATTCAAATACCAACTGAAGCAGCAACAACTGAAAATGAGGAGAACATTCAATTTCCAACTGAAACAGTTGCTGAGATCAATGCAACAAATGCTGAATACAGATGAAAGAAATCTCATCCACTATAATTGGTAATAGGTAAACCATCTGATACGGTAAGAACTCGAAATCAAATGATTAATTTATTTATTCATTCAGTTTTTGTTTTCCAACTGGAACCAAAGAAAACTGATGAAGCTCTTGATGATCCTAACTGGATAAATTCTATGCAAGAGGAGTTAAATCAGTTTACCCATAAAAATGTCTGGAACTTAGTTCCAAGACCAGTTTCTAAAACTGTTATGGGTAGGAAATGGGTGTACAGAGACAAACTGAATGAAGATGGTTCTGTTGTGCGCAATAAAACGAGGCTTGTAGCACGAGGATATAGACAAGAAGAAAGAATAGATTACGACGAGACATAAGCACCATTTGCAAGACTGGAAGCAATCAGAATATTCCTTACTTATGCCTCATTCAAAAACTTTAAAGTCTACCAAATGGACATGAAGAGTGCATTTCTGAATGGTCAGTTGCAAGAAGAAGTATATGTTGAACAGCCACTAGATTTTGTTAATCACTCTATTCCTGATCATATTTTTCATTTGAACAAAGCTCTATGTGATCTTAAACAAGCTCCAAGAGCTTGGTATGAAACACTTTCAAAATTCCTAACTGATCATGATCTTACAGTTGTATCAGTTGATAAGACTTTGTTCAAATTTTCAAAAAATGATCATATTTCACTTGTGCAAATATATGTTGATGATATTATTTTTGGATTAACTAACCCCAAATTATGTGAGAAATTTGCCAAGTTAATGTAGGAAAAATTTGAGATGAGTATGATGGGTGAACTGATATTCTTTCTCGATCTGCAAGTGAAAAAACTGGAAACTGTTACTTTTATCAGTCAGACCAAATACACATAGGAAATGCTCAAGAAATTTGGCATGGAAACCTGTTCAGATCCAAATAATCGCATGAGTTCTTAGATTAAATTATATAATGATCAAGAGGGAATATTAGTTGAGACGGCACTATACAGAGGTCTAATAGGTTCTTTATTATATATAACTTGTAGTCGTCCTGATATTGTATTTGTTGTTTGTATGTATGCCAGATTTCAGGCAAATCCTAAGCAGTCGCACTTTTTAGCTTCCAAACGTATATTGAAATATCTTAAAGGCGCACAAAATGTGGGCTTATGGTATGTTAATGACTCATTATTCAATTTAATTGGCTATTCAGATTCAGATTATGCAGGATGTAAACTTGATCGTAAAAGCACCAGTGGATCATGTCAGTTTTTAGGAGACATACTGATTTCATGGTTCAGCAAGAAGCAAACATCTATAGTAACTTCCACAACTGAAGCAGAATATCTTGCTGCTGGAAGCTGCTGTGCCCAACTGCTCTGGGTTCAGTAACAATTGAAAGACTATGGAGTCATTGCAAAAGAATCACCAATCTTTTGTGATAACAATAACACAATTGCGATTACATATAATCCAGTTCTTCACTCAAGGACCAAGCATATCGATGTCATACATCATTTCATTAGAGATCGTGCTCTAAAAAAGGCAATCAGGCTGGAATACATACCAACTGATCAACAAGCAGTTGACATCTTCACCAAACCATTACCTGAGACTAAGTTTTCTCAATTTCGCAATATTCTCGATTTAATTGATCTATCTTAATTATATTTGTATTAATACTGATATGTCAGTTATTTCTAATTATTATTCAGTTAATCAATTTGTCAGTTAGTCAATTGTTATCAGTTCGTATGGAGAAAAGAAACAGTAATGAATCAAAACAACAAATTTATTGATAATATCTTTCACATAATACACGAGTTATTTCCATATCATTGGCTTCTAGCCGAAGGGATATCCAATTAGACAAATCATTACAGGAAATTCTTCTGTAGCCTTCCGAAAAGATAATCTTTTCCAGCACTCTCTGATCCTTCAATAGCATCAACTCTAAAAGACCTTCATCAGTGGCAAGATCTGAAGTATGGATAACATCGATATGCCTATTATACTTGATTTCAGTTGCCCTCTATTTATCAGTAGCAACCAATCCATCTTGCTGAATGATCTGGAGGTCATGTATTTTAGTCCAGGTGGACATGACTTTTTCCAAGACAAGATCCTCAATAGCTCCTTTCAAACTCTCCAAACAGCGAAGCGTTGCTGGAGGAGGATGTTGGAGATTCTTGTTATATCCATATGTGCTTGATTGTTGATTGTTATTATCTAATGACAATGATCTTATTTATAGACAGACCCGTATTGAAGAGGTAGAAGAAGACGTAGAGACATCAATTAACATAATGCACTTAACTGATTCAGACTGAGTTTCTTCTGCCATCTTTTATTAATATGCATTTATTGAGGGGGGAATGTCGAAATTAAAAGGTTAACTGATAAGACAATAGTCAGTTGATCTTCAACTGAACCGACTCAGTTTTCAACTGATCACTCAGTTACTGACCTAACTGATCTTCTCCAATAAGTTAATTGATTATTTGATAAGTATTTCATATTAAGTGATGTGACTGTTAAAATCATGCATTTAATTAATGTCATTCATGAATAGTAATTTGAAATGTGGCCCCACGTGGTTCATTATACTTCTGTTCATGTTTTCACCCCATATACACACGATTTTATCTTGGGCTGACACGTGTCCAAAAATTTGAACAGTCACAAACATAAGAAATTGAACCCGCTTCATTTAAGTTTTTTTACGCGCATTACAATTCTCAGTGCAAATAAAATACACAGAGCTTTTCTCGCAGATATTCAAACTATCAACAATGGCAAATCAAGTCCCTGCAAACATTCTCAACGCAATGGCTATTGACTTTGATTCAATTTTGACTGTCAAGGACGAAGCTATCAAGGACGTTTTTCTCAAACTTGAAGCGGCTGGACTGAAGAACTTTCTAGGATTATCGTCTCAAGAAATCTATCCTAAAGAGATTCAGGATCTGTATGCTAATGACTTCATCTCTGCTGACGGCAAAATCACTACAACCATCAACAGTCAACTGTTGATCATTGATGAAGACTCCTTCAGCAATCTCTTTCAACTGTCATCTGATGGCTTGGCCAATATCTCTGAAGTTAAGACGTCTGATGTAGAGGAGATGCAGACGCTCTTATCTGCAGATGGACGGAAAATCAAGGTTTCTGATCCTAAGAAAGAACTGAAGCCAGAAATTCAGTTACTGGCTGACATTGTAGCTAAGGGACTACTCGCCAAAGACGGCTCATTTGCTGCTCTCACCTTGGAAACGTTCCAAGTAATGACTGCGATTATGGCTGGGGGAATACTGAAATGGTCAGCCATCATCTTTTCGATCTTCAAGAACACGCTTCAATCATCCAAATAGTCCAAGGGGTTTGCTGCACCACTCAGCTACTTGTTGAAGAACGGTTTGGTGGGTGACTCTTCTGAGAAGTCATCCAAGTTCAAAATTTTCAATGCTAAGAGTGTTCAGCTACCAAAAATCAAGCTGGACATGCCACTCGAGCAGTTCATTAAAGTGAAGAAGGAGATTGGGACGCAGGAAACTCCCAAATCAGTCAAGAAAGTCAAGAAGATAGCTCCGAAAAAGACAATCAAAAGGAAACTGATTGTCAGTGAGACTGATTTAGAGTAAACTCCATTTCCTAAAATCACAAAGAAACCAAGAACTCTCAAAACCAAACCAGCAGCTGTTTTGGAAACAATCCCAGCTGAGAGATTGACACTGACTGGAGTTGAACAGCCAATCAGCGCCATACTTTTGAGGGCAGTTCCAGTCGAGTCTTCAACTGAAGGTCAATCACCATCTCCAGCTGATCCATCTAAGAAGATCATCACCAAATCTGGTAATAAGCAAAAACCAACATGAGTCAAAGCTCCATTGATCACCATCACTACTCCAACTACTCTACCATTTGCCTGACCAAAAAGAGTAGTCATCAGGGAGAAAGTGGATGCAATTGAATCAGGACTGAGTATCTCTCATGTCCTAACTGACCAAAAAGGAAAGGGCCTGATGATTGAACAGCCCCGACCGACAAACGCAATCCAAACTCATATTGACCTGATATAGAAAGAGGTCAATGAGTTTTCTGAATCAAAGCTCAAGACTTACAATGAATTGGTCAGATTCAGAACTGAAGTTTTTGCGAAGCAACTACAGAATAAAACAGTTTTGAAGAAATTTATTGCTTTGGAAACTGTAGTGTTGAAGGTAGTCAAAGCTACTTCGATTGTTCAAGCATTGAAAAGGAAGACATACTTCTTTGATCTGGTGTGTGTCAAGAAACTTGCTCAACTGATCGCTCAGTTCCGCCAAAATTATGATCCAACCAGTCCCACTGCTTTCAATGACAAAGCAGTTCATGATCAGCTGGACACGGATCTAAGATCAGTATAGATGAAGACCAAGAGTTGGGAAATGGATCAAGATTTGATTATTCCAACAAATGCTCAAAGTACTTCATCTGAAGAGCAAGCTGAACCATCAGTTCAACAACCAGAGCCATCCCAGGAACCAGTTACTGAATCAACTGAGCCAGCAACTGCTCCTACCTCAAAGGATGCTCAACCATCAACTTCAGTTCCTCAATCTTCTGCTGCAATTCTTCAACTCTACACTGATGCTGAGTTATCATTGATGAACATAGATGAAGTCATACAATCAGTCACCACTAATATCCAGCTGAATATTCTAACTACAGAAGCAGTTGAAGAACCGAGCGTAACTGAACAACCAGTCTCAGATGATATTTTGCAAGAAACGAAAGAACCAGTTAAGTCGGCTGCCACGACTGAACAAGCAGTTCTACCTAAAACTGAAGTAGCTCAGTTGAACCAGGAATCAACTGAAGGAGTGCAAACTGAAGAGCCAACTACAATATCAGTTGATCGACCAACTAAAGAGGCAACTACAGTATCAATTGATAAACAAACTGACGAACCCTCCAGCTCACCTGCAGCTTAGATTCTCACTTCTACTCCAGAACTACAATAGGAAGCAATACCAGAAGATATTTCAGAAATGGTTACTGTTGCGACTGAGTCAAATGATAGAGCCTAGGGGTAATCTTTAATCAAGAAGACAAGGAGCAGGAACCTGAATTCTCTGAAACCTTGTCTCCTCATATACCAACGGGCACTAAATCTATGATCGAAAAAATTCAGTCCAACCTTCACGATGTGATCTCATCCATTTCTGACATCAAATCAACTCAACTGCTGCACACCTTAAAGATTGATTCTATGAATGAGAAATTCAAGAGTTTACAACAAGTCACGAAGGATATTATTTCACTATTTCTCCAAATAGATCAGTTAAAGAAGGACCGAGTGACGATTCAAGCTAATTTCCATGCTCAAGAAGTGTTCACAAACCGCATGGATTTTCTCCAGAACGTGGTCACAAATAAAATGGATTTGTTGCAAGAACATATAGTGAACGCCTTATCAAATGTCACTTCGGAAGTTTGAGCTTTATCCAGAAAGGTTGATAAGTTTACAAAAAGGGGGAAGAAGAAAAAGAAGAAGATCATCGGACGCAATCCAAGAAGAGACCGAGTCAACTGACTGATCAAGGACCAGCTAAGAAAAGATCAAAGAAATAAAAGTTCAGTTAGAAGACAGTCTCTATATTCATATTCAGTTGAAGAGTTTGGCAGATTTTGAAGAATTTTTTTAGACTTTTTTTTTCTAATCGTACATCATAACTCGAAAATACTAACTAATAAAATAACTTAACAATTCTAACAATCATAATAAATTAACAACCAAAATCTCAAGTGCATAAAATGAATCCTAAATCATCAACTAACCAAAATCCTATATCGACCTTCACAAAGATCATCTAACAATAAAATAAAGCATACAAATATCTCTAATAAAATTATTAACATAATCTTTTAATCTTTAATCTATCAAGCTAGTGCGGAAACATAAAGGCACTCGGGTGTGTACTGCTGCACTCGATCCACTCAATCATCAGCGCCTCCCATAATATCATCATATCCTGCATCATACAAACCTAATAAGTCTAAAGAGTCAGCACGTTCTAAACATGGATAGAAAATAATACATATACAATCACAAGCATTTAAAAATCATACTTTTATTTAAAATATTTTTTAAATATAAATAAATCATTTAAAATCATTTTAGCATAATTAAATCATAAATCTTAAAATCATTTAAAAATAACTTTAAGTATAAATAAATCATTTAAAAATTATTTAAAAATAGCTTTTGAGCATCAATAAATCATATACCATAAAATCATTAAAATTGTAAAACTTTCAATCATATATCATTTTTGGTGATGTTTGATCCTTGAAAGTGTCTAGCTTTTATCCTCCAGTCGACTGATAAGTCTTCAGCTCCACATGGTCCATGGGGGTGGGCACTAGGCTCCACCATGAAAATACGATCGTCGGGTCTCCCTCGGGGGCCTTCTCCAATAGACGGGCTCCCTCTAGGGCATTGTCCCATAAATGGGCTCCCTCTGGGGCCTTCTCCCATAAATGGGCTCCCTCTGGGGCATTTTTCCCTTACGACATCCCCACAAAATTGTAAGTTAACCGTCCTCACATAAACGGATCCCCCACAAATCATATATCATATGTCACAGTCAGTTAACATCCCTCAAAATATTTTATTTTTCTTTTAAAATCATAAAATAGCATACTTTCCAAAAATAGCATTTTAAACAGTACAAATTGCACAATTTTACCATAAATCATAAAATAACATATTATCATCAAAATCATCATTTTATACCATAAAATATCATTTAACATGCATTATGATCCTTCGGGACTCTACGAAGCTTTTACGTATTTTCTCAGTATAAAATTATCGTTTTGCCCCTAGACGTAAAAATTCTCGATTTTATCTTTTTCTCACTTTTAATGACATGGGTTACCCTAAATAATTATTTAAGCTTAAATATAATTTTTCATAATTTTTTTCTGCTTAAATCTAGGCGTTTCAATGAATTCTTTAATTAACGTTTCGCGAGGCGATTAAATCCCGGGTAAATCCAAAACTCCAAATTTTGATCCCAAATTTTAAACATATCATTTTTATTACCTAAAATAACCTTGTGAGGCATGAAACACACCCGTGGACCCATGGTTCCAACTTTAATCTTTAAAATCTCGTTTTTGGCACATGCAAGGACACACCGAGCCATCTCCTAAAATACTCGAGCCACGTCGAGCCAAACCCAAGCCAACCCACCTAGGCACCCTATTGACCAAGCCCAACCCAAAGAACCTAGCCCTAGCTCACTCAAATCCGCCTGGAACCGAGACCATGTTCTGCATGTGTGTGTGTGTGAGACTCCTATGAGCATTAGGACTCCTAACTAGTCTAGGACTCTCCCAGTCAAGCCCCCACCAAGCCCACCTGACCCTAACAATCCTTGGACCATGCCCAGACCCAACCTAGACAAGCCCAAGCCCTTAAACCCACGCGCGAACCACCTGAGCAACCAGAAGCTACGCGCGCCTCTCCTCACGATTCTCTCGTTTTGCTCAAGCCAGCAGCGAGCCCAGCCGCTCCAGCCCCTAGCTCGACCCATGCCCATCACCCTAGGACCCTAGTGGACCAGCATAGCACATGCCCAGTCCAGCCGCAACCCCTCTTTGCTGTTGCAATTCCCTACAAGCTCACGTGAGGAGTCCTTGCTCCACGGGACCTATCAAAAGCTGCGACCAAGGAGTCCTAGCCATGCTAGGACCCTTCTTGACCTTGACCCACATCCAGACCAGGCCCCAACCCAAGCCTTGGCGAACCCGTGAGTCCCCATGCAAAGAAACGAGCCACATGACTCATGTGCAACCCAAGAAACCCCATGGCTCCTTCTTAAATTTCTTGCCCACGATTCCAGCTTGGTTTTTCTTTAAAAATTGTCATGTTTGACTACTATTTCATTAATACTTTATCATGTATTGGTAGCGTGTCCGTTGGATTCAAAAACGTTTTCAAAACAAGCGAAAAATCATTGAAACTTTGAAAATATTTGACAACACGAAAAATCAATCGTATCAACTTATTTTTCATACATAATTAATTAAAACACACATATTATGATTTATATGATATTTTAAAAAGTTTATAGAACGTGCCTTTGAGTTTATAACGCTCGAATAGACGATCGTTGGCAAGGGTGCGAGTTGGACGACCAGACGACGAAGAACACAAGCCTTTCCTTCCCTTGATATTTACTAAAATTGTGGTGTGTGTTGAGAGTGAATTACAGCTGCTGATGGTGATGAATTAAGGTGAATAAACACAAGGTTTAGTTATTTATAGATTTAATTGTATACTAATGAGCTTTGATTTTGGGTTTGCAAGCATAAGGGTAATTAGGCCTACTTAAATTAATTAAATTGAGCCCAATCACACTTAATTAATTAAATAATGAAAGTTTATAAAAATTAGTTTCCCAAAAATAATATATT
Organism: Primulina tabacum; assembly: GCF_025594145.1. NCBI lineage: Eukaryota > Viridiplantae > Streptophyta > Magnoliopsida > Lamiales > Gesneriaceae > Primulina > Primulina tabacum. Next base: position 30,056,078 of record NC_134563.1, read on the forward strand.
TGATATTTTAAAATTTCTTGTTTGCCCAAAATCGGCTTCCCGGGAAAAATAGATCTCGACTCGTAAAATAATTCGAACTCCAACATTTTTAGAAAAATTAAATCATTTTTAAATCATATTAGGAAGCCTTGCCATTATTAAATGAAAATTACATATTTTTTCTTGGTCGTCCCCGGTCTCCTTTTCCCTGCCTATTATCGAATATTGGGGTAAAATCCTTAAATTTCATGTAATCATGTCATATTATCATTTAATCATGAAATCATACATTTAATCATATAATAATATCATGCAAGCATTTAAAAACAATTAAAAAAACAGTTAAGTAATTAAAATAATTTGCATGCATGTGGTTTACATAGGTTGGTTTTTCGGATGTTACACTTTAATTCTTTCATTCTTTGTACGAATCTGTACATTGAAAGAGTTGATTAATAAAAGATTATTTTATCTACAAAATATTCAGCTTGATCAGTTGATATTTTCTAAGTTTTGTCAAACACCAAAAAGAGAGAAATTTTTGGAAACTTAATTTCGGAAGTTTGACAAACCGAGCATTTAAAGATTGAACAAACTGATCAAGAAGGCTGAAAAGAAATGATCTAAACATACGCAAACTATTGGATGCCTAACTGAAGATTAGTGCGCAGATAAGGCAACTGAACTAAGCTAACTGAACTATGTAGTGGACTGAATAATCAGTTGGAACTGATCAGTTTTACTACAATAAGTTGAGAGCTATCAGCTAATTCTATCGGCTGTGTCAAACTGATAAGATAGTTTGACACGTCATAAGTTAAGGAATGTAACTATCAATCGACAACTGTACAAAGGCATACTGCAACATGTAGTGGGAACGCCGCATTTCAGCAATGCTACAGTGTACGATTTTCAGAAGGATATCGACATGGCAAACAACGGATAGAAAGATTCAAACGTATTCAATGTTACTGTCGGAAGAAAAGCCTATAAATAGCCGAGAAGAGCAGATAAGAACATAACGAACCAAACTACGAAGTTGTTATTCTACTGAAATCTCCTCACAAGCTTTCTATTCATATTCAAAAGATTTCAAAAGCTCACACTTAGCATATACATTCATAGCATTCAAGGCAATACATTGAGCTTACAAGCACCAACACTTATCGTTGTAATATTCGATCTTATAGAGATCAGTTGTGCTGAGTAGTTTCAGAACAGTTGAGAAGTGATAAACTGTATTGAAACTAAGAGTTTCAGTTTGGCATTGTTAAGTCCAAAACTGAAGGGGGTCTGTACAAGTCTCGTATCGATCAAAGTTTTTTAGTGAATTTCCTATCTTCTAGATAGAAGGGATGACGTAGGAGTGATTGAAATCTCCGAACATCCATAAATTTTGTGTCTCTTAATTTCAGCTTTATTCTATCTGGCAGTCAGTTTATTTCCGCACTTTCATTAGTTAACTGATTGACATTGACATAACAAGATTCTCGAGTTCAGTTTATCACTAAACTGACACATTAAAAGAGAGAGTGGTAAAACTGTCAATTTTTTATTTAACTCCACCATTCTAAACAATCTTTCACCTACCAACCGATCATATCACCTTCACTTCGGGTATTGAAGAGGAAAATATCAACCTTAGACCAAATACAGACAAGGGTAAATCTAAAGTTGGTACTAATAAAGCTACAATTTCTCCATTACACGTATATCAACAAAATTTGGAGAAATTATAAAAAAGAATATTCATTAACCCAGCCAAAATCAGGGTTCTTGTTTCAGGAAAATATCCTAGGATATGGATGAAACAAAATTCATATCCAAATGAGGTAAATGCATGGTATGAATTCGGGGCTCTTGCATCGGTTTATACTACATCACCTAGCTTCCCAGAAATTTCAGGATTACCTAAATGGATTCAGGAAACAGTTCATGAAACATGGGCAAATAACGAATATTTGTGTAGATGAGTTATTCTGGATCTTTAGTTTTTCAGTACAGCACCAGAACCAGCAGGAAAAGGCTCTCACGAAGTCTTTCACTTTATCAAGTTAAGGAGACTAGACATAATGTTAAAAAATTTATCAAAGATCCTCCAACAGAAGAAACACCCCTTGTTATTTCAATAACCGAATATGACATTTCCACCAGAAGAGCATGGGTTCTATGGGTTTGTCTAACCAAGATGGAAAAATTCAAGTTTCCATTTAAATTTTATCAAAATTCGTCAAATGGATCATTCCTATTAAACACTATGACAGGAAAAACAAGAAGTTTTGTAGAAGATTTATTTGAAAAGAAAAGAAATCTTTTGTGGGATAACAAGCTGTCGTGGAGTAAAGAAACTCGTCAGAAATTTTGCAACATGGCTCATGTGGAAAGATGGTCAGAACATATATGTCCAAAATGCCCAAATCAAAAGGAGCCAAAATTTGGCAAGGGCTTCAAACCTTGGTCAAACAGGAAACATCTTGCAGAGACAAGACCAAGTGTGGAAGGACCCACATTCACGTTTTCCTTGAGGGCCTAAAAATTTTAAGATTCCCGACAAAAATAAATGGACATGTGATCACAGTCACTTTTTCTCGGGTATACCAAAAGATAAAGATTCTCCGACAAAAGCAAGTAGGCATGTCATTTGCATACTGTCAAAAAGACTTGAACCCAAATACACCTACAAATAAAGCATAAATGGGAACAAGAAAACCACACAAGATTAAAAAGAAGTTTGGAGCCAAAGAAATGTATTTTACATATTTTAAGGTTTCCAAAAGACGTATCAAGGTAATAAGAAATCACCTGAAGATTTTCAAAGATCTCAATAAACAATTAAAAGAAGCAGTGAATGAGATCTCAACAGATATGATACAGACACATATCTACTGGTTATGTCAGGAGATAAAGATGGCATAAAAAGCTGTTTCCAGATTAATGATCTAGAAAAAGACAATTCAAGAAAAGAGGAGGGACCACTAAACAAACAACTCAAGAGATAATGCCAACCACAGCTGGAAAACAATAAAGAAAAGCTAAGGCAAGAATTTGAAATCCAGAATTCAAATCTGCAAAGGACTTCTATAAATACCTAAGAGAGAAGGAAGATGAAGACATTATTCATCCTCTTCATTTTCTTTCAAATAATTTGTAAAATTCTCTTTCTAGTTTATGTGTATAGTAATTTCGAATATTATAAGTAGCTAAACAAGTTTTTCCTCCTCTACAGGAGTCCACTACAGGAGGTTACTATGTAATAATAATTTGTTATGTTTGAATAAAAAGACCAAGGCTTTTGCCCCTCTCATGTATCAATATCAAATTGAACAAATTTACTATACACCCTAGAGTAGGAAACAAAGCATGATTGTGCTAGGTGTTGTTGAAGGAATTCGTGAATGAACAATCTGTTGCAACTGCGTGGTTAGGCTGTGAGGAGCAGTATATAAAACCCGTTGGATATAACTTGACGACACTCCGGTCAAATAGGTAAACTATTCAATTTATTATACAGAAGCATGATGGGCCATTTAAATAATAAAAAATCGATCATTTGAACATGATATATAGGCTTGAAACCTTGCATAGCTGCATGTCTTTAGGCTATATACCTTTAAGAACATGCTCGATAGATAAAATAATTTCACGTACCAAAATTTGAAGATTAAGGATAGTTTTGGAAATTTAAAAAATTTGGGGAGTTAAAAAAAAGATTTGAGGGGATGAAAGTAAAAAGAAAGTTGAGTATGGAGATAGGGATTTATTGTAAAGTTGCCCTTAAATAAGCTATAATTTTCAAATAAATTTCCAATCTCTATTTTCAGACATTAGTTTTGTATCTATTAAAAATAAATTTAAACTCCCTAACTTATTTCAAATTTTCCAACATTATTTTGAGCTACTTTTTAGGTACGTGACGATGTTATACCTATTGATTCTGCCCAAAAACATTGAGCGGTTTTCTGTCTATATACCATAAATATTATGAGTTTTTCTTTATATATATATGTATCTCTCATGATAATTTCATAGATTAAATTAAATATTTTACTTCTTTGACTGTAATGTTTTCGAGTCACATCAACCAGATTTTACAGACTGCTCCTTACAGCCTAGCCACGTAGTTGCAACATATTGTTTCCGAATTAGATCCCTTCAATATCACTTAGCACAACCTTATATTTTCTTATGCATTAGATTGTACAGTAAATAAGTTTAATTTGAAAATAATATATGATATGTACGGAAAATCTTGGTTCTTTTATTCGAACATATAAAATATTATTACATAGTAACCTCCCGTAGTGGAGTGTAGATGATAAACTTGTTTAGCTATCAATCGTAGCTGGAAATACAACACACATAAATTTTAAAAGAAACTTATTACAATTTTATTTGAAAGAAAAATTGAAGGGAATTGTCGATATCTTCAACTTCTTTTGTCTTGAAAAAGCCTTTATAGATTTGAAATCCGACTTCGGTCTTGAATTATATCTTCACAATATTGTCAGTCGGTGTGAAATATTGCTGGAAACTACTTATGACGTGGTCGTCTTTTTGTCTATCAATCTTGGTTGTGGTTGACCTTTTACTTGGTAAGGTGTCCTTGGCACGTATTTTTTTAAATTTGTCGAAGAATTTTAATTTTTAATTGTCTCCAGAGGAAACGTGAGTTATGATTTTTCACCACTTAGTGTGTTTATGTGGTATGTTTCTGGTCAGATCTTGTTCAAAAATCCTGGATTCTTGCTCTTTTTGGTTCAAACACTCTGGGTAAATTTTGCCTTTGACCATCTTTCGATATGAATCAGATTGCATAATTTCCAACTAGTTTCTTTGCTCCCCGACAATTTGCTATTCTAAATAAGAATTCTTTTCTTTTCAAATATATCATTTGCAAATTCTTTAGTTTTTCATGTCATTGTGTTTAACAGGAAAGATCCATTAACTGAGTTTTAGTAAAATTTAAACAGAAACATGACTTTGTCCATCTCTTAGAGATAGGCTCATATCTCTTCATGCTCTTATGGTAGAAATATAATCTTCAGTAAGTGAAGAATCAATGAGTGTTTCATTTACTAGAGGATTCTCGATAAATTTTTTGATATTCATGTATGGCCTCCTAAGTGTGATTAAGTGGAAAGCCTCGTGTGAGTCTTTCTTGGCCGATTCCGGTGTAACACTGAAGAAGTATAGCTCCAGAATGTCTCCTCTGGACAGATAATCATTATTTGCCCATTTTTCATGACCACAACTTCCTGAATCTATTTAAGTAACGAGGATATTTATGGGAACTCTCAAATTCAAGTGAAACTACTTGAGTCCGAGCGTTAATTCTTTGAAGTGACTTTTGACTATTTGCACTGACGAAAAAAAAGGAGAGACGAGTGCATTTTCCTTGGAGTGACCATGAGGATTCGGGTGAGGGATATCTTGTTGTTATACTAATGTTTTCTTGCAGGTACAATGTATGAGAGGAAAATGGAAAGGGATGTAGGAGATAGTTCGAATCAAGGGTTGTCTAAGGTTCAAATGGATGCATTGTTCGGTCATTTCATTAGGATGATGAGGACCAAGTTGGAGCCATTACATGAGAGGATGAGTAGGCTTGAAGTTAGAATTAGTTGGAATAAGTCTAGGCCAAAAGATTTGGGTAGAGGAGAAGACAAGGAAGAATATGATTTGGGAGGAGACGAGGAGAGCCAAAACAAGAATTGAGGTAGAAAGAGAAGCCGCACAGGGTTGATACAATGTTGGGAAAAACTAAAATTCCACCATTTCTAGAAAAATCTAACCCGGAGGCATACTTGGAGTGGGAAAAGAAGGGTAGAATTTGTGTTTGAATGTCACCACTATTCCGAACAAAAAAAAGGTAAGGTTTGCGGTTGTTGAATTTCTCGACTACGCTATTATTTGGTGGGATCAACTTATGACCACTAGGAGGTTATATAATGAGAGGCCCGCTGAGACTTGGGATGAGATGAAAATAGTCATGAGGAACAGGTTTGTACCCAAGCACTACTATAGCGAGATGTTTAAGAGGTTGCAGAACTTGAAGTAGGGTACGAGGAGTGTTGAGGACTACTATAAGGAGTTGGAAGTAGTTATGATTAGGACAAATATATAGTATGATAGTGAGGCGACGATGACACGTTTTCTTTGTGGTTTGAACAGAAAAATTCAAGACCAAGTGGAGCTTAGGTACTACTTGGTTATAGACGAGATTGTGTAAATTGCGATAAAGGTAGGAGCAACAAATCAAGAGGAGAGGATTTGGCCACATCATTCAAGTGAGGAGTGCAGAAAACTCAAAATATTTTGTATAAACTCAAGATAATCTGAGTAATGTGTCAAATTTCGTCCATATATTGTTTATATATCAAAAGATACTCAAAAATAAGTTCCCAAATAATCTAGGACTCTAAATTAGGTAAAAATCTAGTTTTCCGCAGGCGACGCACTGCAGCACTGGTCAAGTAGCACCTAGGAGCTAGTTCTTTGGCTGACTCAACACCGCGACACTTGTTTGTAGTGCCTAGGCGTTACCTACTTCGGCAGACTCAACGCTATGGCACTTGTTTGTAGCGCCTAAGCGCTAACTGCTCCTCCTTAGCGCTGCGGCGCTAATCCATCCACATTGCTCAACACTTGAATAACATTCATATGGCCTCCAAACTCACTCTCATGCATCACGACTCCTTCGAGGCTTGGCACCTTGCTTGCATGCTCTTCTCGATCGCTTATGAGTCCATGCTATGCTTTCTTGAATCTCCTTCCAACCATTAGCACGCCACACCCGATCAGATTCATATCATACTCCTACCTACACAAAAATTAATCAAGTTAGTAATAACACAAATTATATTATCAACATGATTACCTTTAAACTCGAGTTTGTAGGAGCTATTATCGGCTTGCTCCAACCGTACTTGAAATCCCAACTTCACGGTTGTCCTTCCTATGTATTCATCTATTACTCCATATGATAAATAAAACATGACATGAAATGATAATAATAACATCTCATTAAGCATCAAGAAAACTAAGTTCCTACCCTTCTTAAACCTAGTTAACAACACAACAAATTTCATACACATGTATGATATTTTCTCACTAGGAATAAGGCGTAGTTCATGAACGATATCAGAATCAAGCCAAAATGACACTCTCTTAATGCAATGCATGTTTCACAATTCCACTCAATATTCTTGAAAACAAGACAACAAAAAATTAAGGTAAGGAAGCAAATCATACTTCACAGTTGTTGCATTGGCAACTAACCTTATATCATCTCGATAGCTCCTAAATTCATATTGATTTCATTCATTCTCACACCATCAACACTTGCTCGCCTCCTCATCAAAATCCTGCAGATAATAAGTAACAATGCTCGTGATTGAACCAGTTATATAATCACTATGAGAATAAAGCACTTTGCACAAAGGTACTTGAAGGGTTTTATGAAAGAACAAGCAATTCTCAACCTCACTCTTTTGGGCCATCAAATTCTTTTTCTTTTTCTTTTCTTTGGCCTTTTTTTCTTTTTTGTTCATCACATCTTTTCTTCTCTTTTTCTTTCTATGGTCATCTCACTCCTTTTTTTACTCTTTCTTCCAACCATACGTTTCTATTTCTCTAAGATCATCTCAATCTTTTGAACTTTTTTTCATCTCTTTTTCTTTTCTTTAATTGTTCCTCCAATATTTTTTTTGGGACAAGTGAAGTAATACAATCGGTTCTGCCTTTAGGAAAGAAGAGTACCTATTATTGAAACAATCATGTGTCACTTTTCTATCGTATTGCCATGGTCTCCCTAAAAAAATATGACAAGCATGAATCGGCACCACATCAGACAATACTTCGTCTATGTACTTCCCAATCGAAAAACAAACCAAAACCTGCTTGTTCACTTTCACTTCTGCACAATCATTGAACCATTATACCCTATATGGTTGAGGGTGCTTTAACGTATACAAACCCAATTTTTCCACCATTTAACTGCTAGCCACATTAGTGCAACTTCTCCCATCTATGATAAGATTGCAAACCTTTTTGTTTACCAAGCACCTAATATGGAACAAGTTCTCCCTTTGGTTAATCTCCTCTTCCTTGACTTGGGCATTCATGATCTGTCTAGTCATTATTGTTTTACCTACAACAGCCCGATACCCCTCATCAGGATCCTCCAACTCAGGTATCTTATCATCATCATCATTTTCATCTCCATCACTCTGAGATTCATACTCCCCACAAGAATTCATTATCATTACCCTCTTGTTAAGATATTGGCTAGCGATATGGCCAACTTCTTGACACCTAAAACACTTGATATCTCTAGAATAATTGATAGGAGTTTCAGATTTACCTTGTACTCCTTTTTATGTGCCTCTTGCTTAATTTCTTCTTTGGGCTTGACCACCACCTTTCCTTCTTCATGCGTAACAACGTCGAAATGCCAAGATGTTGATGAGTTCCTTACTTGAGTGGTGCAGCCAACTCCTCTCCTCTTGAGTTGTTGCTCCACATTTATCGCCATCTGCATCATCTCACCTATATCCAAGTAGTGTCTAAGTTCCACTTGGTCTTGAATTTATCTGTTTAAACCACAAATAAAACGTGACATCATCGTCTCATTATCCACCTCTATATTTTGTCCTAATCATGACTACTTCCAACTCCTTATAGTAGTTCTCGACACTCCTCGTACCCTGCTTCAAGTTCTGCAACCTCTTAAATATCTCCCTATAGTAGTGGTTGGGTACAAACTTCTTCTTCATGACCATTTTCATCTCAAGTCTCAACGGACCTCTCATTATATCTCCTCCTAGCGATCACAAGTTGATCCCAACAAATAAGAACTTAGTATAGAAATTCAACCATCGGCAACCAAACAATTTTTTGTTCAGAATAATGGTGACATTCAAACACAAACTCTACTCTCTTTTCCCACTCTAAGTATACCTTCGGGTTAGATTTTCCTTGAAACGATCGAATTTTCATCTTAATACTACCCATATTACCATCCTCCCTATTCTCATCAATGTATCTACCCCATACGGCTTCTCAAATTCATCTACCAAACCCTTTATCTCGTCTGTTTCTACCTCAATTCTTGTTTTGGCTCTGCTCATCTCCTCCCAAATCATATTCTTCCTCGTCTTCTCCTCTACCCAAATCTTTAGGCCTATAATTATTCCCACTAGTACTAACTTCAAGCCTACTCATCCTCTCATGTAATGGCTCCAACTCGGTCCTCATCATCCTAGTGAAATGACCGAACAACGCCTCCATTTGAACCTTAGACAACCCTTGATTCGAAATATCTCCTACCTTCCTCTCTATTTTCCTCTCAGACATTGTACCTGCAAGAAAATATTAGTAGAATAACAAGATATTCCTCACCCGAATCCTCATGGTCACTCCAAATAAAATGCACTCGTCTCTCCTTTTTTCTCCTCACTACAAATACTCACCAATCACTCCAAAGAATTAACGCTCTCACTCAAGTAGTTTCACTCAAATTTGAGAGTTCTCTCGAAGGTGTGCTAAAGTTTTGTATTTGTTTATATCAAACTAGCAAGTTTAACTCGTGACAATTGTGATCGACTCACTTGGACTGTATAAACAAGCAATTTGAATTTTTTTTGATTGTGAGAGACACTTGAATATGACTCCCACAATATAATAGAAAAAAATTCCAAAACCAAACAATGACAAATTTTTTTTTTTGTACAAGGATTCTTTGTGCAACTCGAAAAAAATAATCACAACTCAAAAATTCAAGAATGACAAGATTCATGAAAGATGAAGAACGATGGAACAAACAGATCTGAAAACATAACGAAAGAATAAACATATATGATAATAAAAACGCCGATCTTTTGAATCAAGTAATGCATGATTTTCACCCCTAAACTACGTGGTTTAGTAAAAAATAATCACAAATAAACAATCGACACTCGAATGAAGTTCAAAGAACTCGTCTTTGACAAGCTCTTCTCGACCTCTTGTGCGTCCATGCTATGCTTCCTCGAATCTCTTTCCAACCACTAGCACGCCACGCCCGATTAGATTCATATCAATTTTGTTCTCGTAATTGACTCATCCAGCCTTTCCAAGGGCATTTATCAAGGTACTGTGAGTCACAATGTCAAGACCTTTGTACATTTGTTGAGAACAACATTTGCGAGATTGGCTCTTTCCATCTTTTCCAAACCTTGATTTATCACGTTGTGTGTTGTTACATCGATCTGCTGATAGGTTTCTAAAAAGCGATAGACAGACAGCTACCTACCGTCTCGCTGCCTAGGTTCTTCTTAGGTAGTTTTTTTAAGTTAATTTTTATAATATTTTGTAACATTATATATTAATACTTTAAAATTATTTTTTATTTTATTTTTATTTTGGAATATTAAACCAATATTTGATATAGATAGGGAGAATATGACTACTAAAAAAATAATAGAAAGTTTTTAATTTTAGGATATTAAATCAATATTTAAATTAATATCATATCATCATCATGAAATTTTTATGAATCAAAGTAATGATCGTGAAGTTTTCTCGCTCTAAATCATAGATTAATAGGAAGTTTGATATGTTTGGGCAAACCAAAAAATCATATTTCTTATTGGACTTTAGTTTAGACCTTATAAAAAGTTACTTTTCATTTTAATTATATTTTTAATTTAAATTTAAAAACAAAAAATAAAAGCCTTGACCAACATTTGCGAGTCGGGCATGAACTGTTATAAAAATCGGCCTAGGTGTTAGGGTGGCTGACCACCTAGAAAAAATGCTAGACTGACCGGCTAGCTTTTTTTCTAGGTGGGCAGCCACCCTAACACCTAGGACGATTTTTATAAAAGGTCATGCCCGATTATGCATGAAGTATTCCCCATGCAAGCCTCCTTGAATTACAACTTCCTTGTTAGAATCGGTGTCCAGTTAGCCAACTTGTAGCTGAACTTTATTAACTCTTATGTAAAAATAATCTTTATTTAAATAATATTTTATGATTTTATCCATTTATGTCAATTACTTTATTTGTATACACATGCAAGCTACATAGATAAAGTCCCTGAATATACAATAGATACCATGAGGTCTGTCTCGCAACGTAAGATCATGAAACTCATTAGGAAGTGTACCGTATATTCTGAACAAGTTCCTAGTCAAATCAGCCGCTTGAAATAAGGATAAAGACCTCTTGAGATTGAGACTAATATCTGTAATGTAAACCTTTCGTTTCATTGGTAAGGACATGAAGATGTTCATTCACACAGATGAATGATCATTTGATGATGCAGTGAACAATTCTCCCTCAAATTTTCCAAGTGGTTATCACTTATCTCCCTCAAATTGTCCAATTGGTTATTATTTATCTAGTGAAATAGTATGTAGTTATGGTTTTACATCATTAATCCTTTGACCCGGATCAACATGGAGGCTCACCGACTCCATAGAAGGTCATCAGGTGCCGAGGTTGGGTGAAGTTTCGAAATATGTAGTAGCAAATGAATTATAGTCAGGGATTCACTGTTTTCCTACGAGTGAAGATATCTTATATGATATGATGAGTTAATAATGCAAGGGATATCTGGAAAGAGTAAGACATGTGCATTTTGGAAATGTGTTTCCTCAGTTACATATTCCATGTCACTTTTATTACTCAAATATATATTACGTCATTATCAAATTCTTATGCAACTCTTGATATACCAATGGTTGCAGATTGATCGGGGTATATGAGTTGAAGGACCGTAGTGTACTCTAATTATAACTTAAGGTTCTTGCAGGCACTATCACTGATACCTAGGGGATCATGAGACGATGCTACTAGATGATCTTACCATGATCCGTTGAGTGCGATCAGACTTGAGTTATGATATTTTTAATCAAGGGGTTGATGAAAAGAATGAGGTTAATTAGGGTAAGTCTAAATAAGAATAAAGGTTATTATGAATCACATGAAGTTGTGAACCCACGAGTAAGATGTATCTCTGAACCATTGAGGATTACACAAGTATTGAATTATGTGTTCCTGTTAAAATAGTCAAGTTAAAATAGTTGAATTAGTACACTGTAGTTTGATGGAGATCATACAAATTGTTATAAAGAAGTTTATAAGTTTATTCCATATGATGGAAGATGTGGAAAATTAGCTTAACAACTAATTAAGTTAAGAGAGCGGAACTGTCTGTTTTAGTGGAGGATTTCACAAAAATGGCAGCTGCAAAAAAGGATCATTGGAAAATTTCGTACAATAATTGTACCCACGACGCATCGGCACAGTCTGATCGTCGATCGGGGCTATAATGAGTTCACAATGATTTATTTAGTAAATTTAAAATCTATTTATTAAATAATAATATTAGTAGTGATGATTATTAAGTGCAAAATTCTTATGAAATATTTTAGAAGAGTCCCGAATATATTAATTAATTAATTGAGTGATTAAATAAAATTATTTAATTTAAGACATAAATATATAGATATTTTTAAAAGTAAAAAGTATATACATGAGCGATTTTAAATAATAGAATAATTATGTCTTAACCAAATAGGATAATTGATTTGATCAGAAATCAAAATTTATAAATATTTCATTAAGAGTTACATGAAATAAAATAATTTCTGCAAAAATTTTGTCCACCAAAATTTTTTTCCTTCTCTCCTCCTTGCAAAATTTCGACCACCCACACAAAAACATAAAGAAAATTTTCGACCACTTCTACCGCCACATCGCCGTCGGATTTACGAAATTCAAATTATCCAATCTTGACGTAAATTTCGTTTAGGTCTCTAGTGCGATCAATATGAGGAATCAAATTTTTTATCGTGGACATTATTTGACGATCGAAGAAGGTGGAAGATCCGATCGTAAGGGTTTATAAAAAGGACAAACTCCGAAAATCCTAGACTAATTTGGTGTCAGCGTCAAATACACGAAGGTAAACGGATCTAAACACCAGATGAATGTTTTAAATCATGTGACACCCAAGGAATGTTTTGAACGTCAAAATTTTTTTTATTAAACTTCTATTGTACCTTGGGTACGAGAAAATGATATTTTAACAGTGGTATCATAGCTAGTTTTTTCTCAATCGTATGATTTTAATTGTTTAAATTTTGTTGAATAATTTATTGCTAACCGCTTTTGAAATTCCAGAAAATTGAAGCCCTAAAAAAACAAAAACAAAAACAATAGTTTATTTCGGCTGTTCGCGGGCATCCCTTGTAGTTCTGGTCAATGGCATCTGCCTAGAGCAGTTTTAAATAAAAAAAATTGGGGGCAAGCAGAGCTGTGCTCAGCCCTGCCTGCAAAGAGTATTCCCTTAAATAAAAAAATTTGGGGGGGACAAAACTGTGCTCAGCCCTTCCTACGAAGAGTGCTGCCCGAACTATTCGGACAGCAGACAACTGCGCTGCCCTGCTCTACAGGAACTCTTTTTGGGTTCAATGCCATTTTCTGATTTTTCAAAAATTTGGGTCAAAATTGATATTTTATGAAAATTAATCAAATTAACCTTTGAAAATAAATTTGATTAAATTATGAAATATTTCACGAAATAAATAATTAGAATTGGTTAATTATTTATGGTAAAAGAAAATTTTACAAGAAACTTAATTGTTAATGAATTAATTGAATTTAAATAAAGGCTTATATTTAACCTATTAATGTTAATTTAATTATGGTGGTTAATGATAAATTTACAAGATGGATGATTTGTTGATAATATTTGATATTGTGTTTCAAATATAATTTTGATATTGTATGGAAAAGGATGATCGATGATCTAATTTTTTAGGTATAAGTTAAGATATTTTACATATGTTTTTAGTCACTTGATAACTATTTAAAGTGAACCTGGTTTATTACCCAATCTCATCCCCTAAATTTGTATCCCAATGTGCATTGGAAATTTAATGTAAATATTTGATCTAGTTGACGATCAAGATTTGAAGATGATTGAATCGTCCTCAACTCCTTTTTCTTTAAAATATACTATAAATATTTTTTTCTATATTCCTCTATTCGACTGAACCATACACATATATATAAATATAATTTAAAATACTTTTACATCATTTAAAAATAACTCAACCAACTATTATTTGAAAATTAAAAAGAACGTAATTTAAAACATAAATCTTAAAACGTCAACAACCTAAACTAACATTATTTTAAAAAATAAACTTAACTCTAACATTCTGTCAAAAATCTCTCAAAAGCATCATAAGCAATAAAATCTTAAAAGTAACTTAAATCATTAGTATAAGTCATAAATATAAGTTCAAAAAACTAGCAACGGTCCTCGAGTTATGTGCACCTTCAGTCCAGCTAGTTCAACCATCAAGGCCTCCACCATATTCATGCCCACCTGCATCGATCACACCTAGTGATTCTAATGACTAAATAACCCTTAACCATGATAACAAGTAATACATATACATCCACATGTAGGGATGTAAATGAACCAAACGTTTGCGAGCTATTCGAAGCTCGACTCGATAAAAATCTCGTTTGAGTTTGTTTGTTAAGCATATCAAGCCAAGCTCAAGCTCGATTTTGAGCTTGAAAATTTAATCAAACCAAGCTCAAATCTTAGGATATTCGGCTCATGAGCTCGCAAATATGTTCGATAATAGGCTCGCAAATATGTTCAATAATAGGCTCGCGAGCTCGAGCTCGGCTTGTTTAGGTGGCTCGTAAGCTCGAGCTCGACTGGTTTAGGTGGCTTCGTAAGCTCGAACTTGCCTCATTTGTTGAGTTGACAAATAAAAATATTATTACTAATATCAATGGAAGAAATTGAACCCAAAACATAGTGGAAAAAAAAGATGAATTTACACAACACAATTATATTTTTTATCTTACTTGCATATCATTATACTAAAATGTTCTTTCAAACATAATAAATTAACAGAAATACACAAACTTATTTTTTACCCAAAAAATTTACATCACCAAGTCATATACACGTTGAGTAACTTTACAAATTATTATCTTAAAATATTATATTAAATTTAATATAATGAATTTATATTGATTAAAAAATAAAATTTATTTGGAACAAATCGAATGAGTATTAAAGAAGTGAAGTTATTGCATTGTCATTTATATGGTGATATCAGTGTATGACTAATATTTGTTATCTGGATGCTAGATATATTGTTTTGGGATGTTGAATAATATAATGAATTTATGTTTTTTTAGTTGTTATTTTTGCCGTTTTGGTACTTTATGATAAATTTATATTTTTATGTCTGATTTAAAATTAGTTCATAGATAGATTTTAAGTTTTAATAAGCTCGAATCAAGCTCAAACTTGAGCTCAATTCTTTGCTTTACGAGATCGAAAACGAGTCGAGCTCAAGCCAGGCTTGTTAAATATGATAAACGAGCTATTAATGAATAAAGTTCTAGCTTGGCTTGGTAACATGATAAACAAGCTTTTAACGAGCCGAGCTCGAGCTTTTTTCGAGCTTAGTAATTTCAATACAAATCGAGCTCGAGCCTGATAATAGAAGCTCGAATCGAGCTCGAGAACAATATTAAACGAGCCAAGCTCAAGCCTGATACTGTTTGGTTTGGTTTGGATCTTTTACATCCCTATCCACATGCAACAATGAAAATACTTTTACTTAAAATAGTTTTTCATGAACATGAAAACTTAAACATTTTTCTTTCCATCATAAACATTTCCATTTTTCATTATATACGTATATGTTTTCCTTTTATTGAATTTGGATCATTAATTGTGACTTTCGTATTAGCTGAAGTTCGATGGTTCCATCTACGTGTAACCACAGTATTGGGCAACGGGAACACAGCGCAACTATCACCCGTCAAATGAGGCTTGTCCTTGCATATCATTGTATCATCATAATCATGAAAGGAGATTGGTTCTGCTGCTCGGATGCGCAACGGAAGTTTCAAAAATAATTTTGGAAATAACAAAACCGAGCACCCCGCTAGATGTGCAGCAAATAACAAATAAACACAAATGTCATACATAGTGTGTTTAGAAATTTACCTATCAATCACAAGGATTGATTTTTTTTTTTGCTCCAACTAAGTTGTAAACAACTTAGCTCTTGAGGATAGACAATCTACAAGCTTCCAAGAGTACTCCTTGCTCAAATGAATCATTCCCTTCAAATTAGGTCCACCACCAACAAAGAAGATCCACTCTACTTCTGCACTAGAAAAAGTATAGTATTTTTCTTTGAGAAGTTTGCTATCAAATCATCAAAATGATGAAGCAAAAATTAGAGAAAATATGGAGAAAAAATTCTGCCATAGTGCTTGGAGAGAAGGGGAAGAAAACAAATTTCTTGGTGATTGAAAAAGTTAAAATTGCTTTTCAAAGGCATGCTTGTCTTTAACTCAAAAGTTGACTTCCAACCTTTCATCTCCCCATGCATGCATTTTATTTGGGCTTATAACAATTACAAAGCCCATGAACTTTTATTTAAATATCTCAAACACATTTGAGATCAATTAAACTTTGCTTGAATGACTCAAGCCCACTAGTTGAATAATTATTTTCAATTGAACTCTACAAGACCCAATGTTATTTAATTAATTCAACACTTGAATTAATTTAATTATTTGGGCTCTAATAGGTCCGCTAGTGTTTAATTAATTCAAGGCTTGAATTAATTTAGTCAATAATAATGTTTATGAAAATAACATTTTTCAAATACATTATTTATTTGGCCAACTTTTAATTTAGGAATACTTCTACAAATTAAAAGTTACATTCCCCATAATGCTCTTATAGAAGTTATACTTCTATTTTTCTTAGCGCTTATAAACTTTTTTATAAGCCATTCAACACATTGAACTATTTTTTTTCTCAACGAGATCTAGAAAGTTAGCACTTGTATGGCTCTCAATGGTTCATTGATACAACTAGCAGTGGGTTCACATCTCAATATGATTCAGGACTAAACATGTCCTTATATGAGCATACCCCGGTTGCTCCATTTTTACTTATCAACTCCTTGATAATAAGAACTTCAGAACTCAAGTCTGATAGTACCCAACAAATCATGTTAAACACCTAACAGTATCGCTTACATGATTCTCTATGTATCAAATGATAGTGCCCACAAGAACCATTCCATTATGATTAGCGTACACTACAGTCCCTTCATCTCATATATCCCGACCGATTTGAAAACTATTGGTATATTGAGAGATGTCAAAGAATCGATACTATGTGTCATGTCGTAGCTGCATCAATGGTGTAATCTAATAAACCCCTTTCTTAATTACCACCAACATTCTTATCGGAGATTTCAAACTACATATACATGAGATCACATAGGATATCCATACCCGAAGGTAAGCGATGAATCCCTGACTACAGTGCATCGACTCTTATATGTTTTGACAAAAGACCCAACCTTGCCACCTAATGACCCTATATGAGTCGGTAAACAAGTCAAAGTGCAATGCTAGCATATAGAGTCACAATGTTGTCCAGGGTCATAAGGAATGATGGTGTACATCCATAAACTAGGACGTTTTCACTCAATAAGTGAGAATCACTTGGAAAGTCCTTTATGGAGGGTTGTTCGGTGCACTCTACAAGGAGCACCTATCTGCATGCTCGGACATCAAAATGTCTCCTACCAATGAAACATGGTACTCACATCGCAGATACTAGTCTCGGCCTTTATCCTTCTTAACGACAGCTGAATCGACTAGGAATTGTTTAGAATATACAGTATTCCAAATATGAGTTTCATGATACTTATCATATGAGCATCTCATATTCTTTCTACTATTTGTATATTCAATGACTTTATATATGCAACTAGCATGGCTATACAGATAAAGATGTACCAAAACAATAATTTCAAATATTATCAAAATAAAGATTGTTTATACATAGAGTTTCAACGTGAACCCTCGGCCAACACTTGGCCCGACGGGAACCTACTATAACAATCTTCCACTTGCACTAGATCCAACTACCCATATGCTTCAAACCCATCGATTCGCGATGCTTCTCGAATAATGGTCAGGGTAAAGGCTTAGTTAGTGGATCAGCAACATTATCTGCGGAGCCGACTTTGCCGACTTTGTCAATCGACACTTATCCCCTTTCCACAATCTATCGGAGGATGTGGTACTTTCTCAATACATGTTTGGATTTCTGATGAGACATTGTCTCCTTCGCCTAACCAATTGCTCCCGTGTTGTCACAAAACACCGAGACTGGAGCAACTCCATTAGGAATGACGCCCAACTCTTGGAAGAAATTCCTTAACCAAACGGCATCCTTTGCTACAGCTGATGCAGCAATGTGTTCGGCCTCAGTGGTGGAATCCGCAGTACTGTCTTGCTTGGAACTCTTCCAAGAGAAAATAGCACCATTGAACATGAATACGAACCCAGAGGTTGACTTTGAGTCATCAACATCGCTTTGAAAGGTAGAGTCGATATAGCCTTCCAATTTTAGTTCTCCACCCCCATAGACCATGAACAACTTATTGGTCCTTCTCAAATACTTTAGGATGTCTTTCACAGCTGTGTGGTGGACCAGGGTTCGATTGATATCTACTCACTACACTTAGTGCAAAGGCCACGTCAGGACGTGTAGATATCATACCATACATGATACTACCAACTGCAGATGCATAAAGAATGCTTGTCATCGCCGCTATCTATGCATCAGTCTTGGGAGACATAAACTTGGATAGGGAAACGCCATGACACATTGGTAGATGTCCTCTCTTGGACTCATCCATCGAGAACCTCTTAACGATGGTATCAATGTATGTGGATTGGGTTAGACCAAGCAATCTTCTTGATCTATCTCTATAGATCTGTATCCCCAATACAAAATATGCTTCACCCAAGTACTGCATTGAGAACTTAATAGCTAACCATATTTTAGTTGATTGCAACATCCCTACATCATTCTCAATGAGTAGAATGTCATCAATATAAAGTATCAGGAATGTCACAGTACTTCCACTGACCTTCTTATACACACGGGGTTTCTCAGGATTCCTAGTAAAACCAAAGTCTTTGATTGTATCATCGAATATGAGGTTCCAAGTCCTAGATGTCTGCTTTAGACTATAAATAGATCTATGAAGTTTGCATACCATATGCTCACTTCCGATAGATGTAAACCCCTCAGGTTGAGACATGTAAATCTCTTCCTTAGTATCCCCATTAAGAAAAGCCGTCTTTATATCCATCTGCCATATCTCATAGTCATACCATGCAGCTATGGCTAGCAATATCCTTATTGACTAGAACATTGCAACTGGAGAAAATATTTCTTTAAAGTCAACTCCTTGTCTTTGAGTATAGCTGTGAGGATCCGGGCTCTAACTCAATTCTTTTCGGGATTAATCGGATCCTTGTTCAAAATTACGGGTCAAAATTTTGCTTTTAACATTAAATCAAATGTTTACAACTCAAGAACAAGATAATTCTATATTCATTTCATTACAACGAACATAATATACATGCCTCGTTTTATTCATATTCTACAAACCAGTAATTAAATACAGTACATATCAAAAGTACAAATACTAGCTCATCTGCTACGCCCGTGTTCACCACGCTATGTCCATCTCTCATCTCTGTCGCGACCCTGATCCTGCCCCACCTGTTGTTATGCACACATACAGATATAACAACAGCCGGAAACTCCGGTGAGAACAAATCCCAGTATAAAACATGTATACATGCTGATACATAATCATAAATCATGAATCAAAGCAATAATAATGGGCTCCATAGTCTATGAAACCAATCTATATAAACATGCAATTCAAATCAAATCATGTCTTGACTCGACTCGACTCTACTTTAGGGATCCCGGTATGAATAAGACGTCAATGGCTGTCACCTACCCTCCCAATCGGGGTGACTGTACGTCTTATTCCTAGACTTCGGTCATGTCTGTATCGAATGTCTACAATCGGAGTGAATCTGATCCGAAGCGTCGATACCACCGAACATCTAGTTTAGCAAGTCTGTCAATGACTCTCCTATCTCAAAGGCTTGAATACAAATCTATAAACAAGACAGCATCCTATCAAGAGATTTGAATATAGATCTATAAACAAATCAAATTCATATAAAAAATAAACAACAATTCTAGTATGTGATTTGGTTGGGAAACTCAAATTAAATCTCATTTGAGTTGTGTCTTCCCCAAACAAAACATGAATTATACCTTTCGTCGCACAATGTCTGTCGATGTCGAAGTCTCGATGACGAATCTGTCACTGTCAAATCTGAAATGGAAATGTTGATACATATTCTATCAATTTCTAATCTCAATCAACACATATCCAATTCACTACTTGACCTCGGTACCATTTGACGGCATAACAACGTAATTTCTCGATACCGGTCAATCCATCTCTCAACATATATCACCAATTCATACTTCTCAACTCATAATCATCATCATAAGCATATGATAGTACTCAAAGTCTGCATAAGTTAACTCTAAACATGCTGGAAAATAATAACTATAGCATACAACGTCCGTTCTTCGATCCGGTTGCGTTTCTACGATATCAATAATCTCAAGAACATATTATGAAACTCAATTCATCCTTCTCCTAACACATATATATCAAAAGGTGCTGGAAGTGAATGAAACTTACATCTTCTTGTAGCTTCCAAAGAAAGGAACCCAAATCTATATTTAGATTCAAGTTTTAATGTATAAATCTCACACAATCACAATTATAACTTTGGGAGAACTTGAGAAATTGTTGGAGATGCTCTCGGTTCTGAATTCTGAAATGAGAAAGACTAATCAGTTCAATATCTATATGCATACATGCCATGTGTCACAACAAGGAACAAAGGTGGATTTCTCGCATGCTGCACCGCGGGTGCGGTCACTCTTCACCGCGGGTGCGCTGTGCCCACGGCATGCCTTTCATTTTCTGAAATTAAACGACCGCGGGTGCGCTACATATAAGACCGCGGGTGCAGTAACATCAACGCAGGTGCGGTCACGTTTGAACCGCGGGTGCGGTGTCATTTCTGTAAATACTTTCCAACTCTCTGTCCATCAACCGCGGGTGCACTCTTTCTTGGACCGCGGGTGCGGTGACCCTACTGTAAAAATGGCTAACTTTCTGTCCATGCACCGCGGGTGCGGTGCTTCTCTAGGCGCGGGTGCGGTCCCTTTCTTCAAGCAACACTTCATCTTTACATTTTATCCACATACAATCTAGGGCATTACATTTATCCCCCTCTTAGATATTAGTTCATCCTCGAATGTGAAATCAATAAATCAAAGTATGTACAAATAGCAGTAAAATCAAAAGCTGAATAAATACTCACATCATGAGAATAACTCGGGATATTTCTGTCTCATATCTGCTTCTGTCTCCCAAGTCGCTTCCTCGGTGCCATGACGACTCCACTGGACTTTCACTAGTGGAATAGTCTTCGTTCTGAGCTGTTTCTCTTTCCGATCAAGAATCTGTATCGGTTGTTACACATAACTCAATGTCTGATCCAGCTCAGCTTCGTTAGGTCGAATGACATGAGAACAATCTGGCATGTATCTACGCAGCATCGATACATGAAAAAAGTCATGTATCCCGGATAGAGAAGGAGGAAGAGCCAGTCGATATGCTCGATCGCCAATCTTTTCAAGAATCTCGTATGGACCGATGTATCTAGGAGACAACTTCCCGCGTTTGCCAAATCTGACAACGTCTTTGAAAGGAGAAATCTTCAAAAACACTCTGTCTCCTTGTTCAAATACTAGTGGTCTACGTCTGATATTGGCATACTTGGCTTGCCTCTCCTGTGCCGTCTTCATTCGCTTCTGAATGATCTTCACCTTCTCAGTCATTTCCCGAATCATATCAGGCCCAAGTTCTGGTACTTCAGATATATCATCCCAATATAGAGGAGATCTGCACTTCTTGCCATATAACGCCTCAAACGGTGCCATCTATATGCTCATTAGATAGCTGTTGTTGTACGAGAATTCACACAACGGTGGTGAATCTTGCCAACTAGTGCCGAAATCTAGCACTACAGCTCTCAACATGTCCTCTAAAGTCTGGATAGTCCGCTCTGACTGTCCGTCTGTCTGGGGATGATAAGCAGTGCTCAGGTGCAATGTCGTACCTAAAGCCTGCTGCAGACTGTGCCAAAAGTGAGAAGTGAATCGTGGATCACGATCTGATACGATAGACTTCGGCACACCATGTAATCTGACTACCTCTCGGACATATATCTCAGCCATCTGATCATGTCTGTACGTCATTCTGTACGGAATAAAACACGCTGATTTGGTTAATCTGTCTATCACAACCCAAATCGCATCACAACCCCGGGATGATCGAGGTAATTTCATCACGAAATCCATGGAAATGTGATCCCATTTCCATTCAGGAATAGACAAACTCTAAAGTAAACCTCCGGGCTTCTTTCTTTCGGCCTTCACCTGTTGGCAATTTAAGCACTTAGACACATATTCGGCAATATCTGATTTCATCTGTTTCCACCAGAACTGTGTCTTCAAGTTGTTGTACATCTTTCTGCCACCAGGGTGAATGCTGAACCGACTACAGTGCGTTGCTGACAATATTTGTTGTTTCAACTCTGAAGCATCTGGCACTACAAACGGTTATTCACATACAGGACAAAATTATGTATCTGATATTCAGACTGATGTCCTGATCTGACCATCTGAATTGACTGCTGTATATTCTGATCTGTTCTTTGAGCTTCTTTGATTTTCATAATCAAATCTGGCTCAACTTGAATCGTGGCAAGTCTTAATGGTTTACTATATGTGTCAAATGCTAAACCAGACAAACAACAATCTTCAACTAAATTCGAAACACCTATCGTCGATAAGGATAGGGCACAAACCTTTCGACTCAAGGCATCTGCTGCTGCATTTGACTTCCCTGGATAGTACTTGATCTCGCAATCAAAATCTTTCAGTAGATCAAGCCATCTACGCTGCCTCATGTTCAACTCTGACTGAGAAAACAGATACTTCAGGCTTTTATGATCAGAATAGATCTCAAATTTCTCACCATAAAGATAATGACGTCAAATCTTTAATGCAAATACGATAGCCGCCAATTCAAGATCATGAATGGGGTATCGAATCTCGTGTGGCTTCAGCTGTCTAGAGGCATATGCGATCACATGACCCCGCTGCATAAGAACACATCCCAGCCCTCTGTGAGATGCATCACAATATACAATGAAATCTCCAGTACCTGAAGGAATCATCAAGACAGGTGCACTGGTCAGCCTCTTCTTCAACTCTAGGAAGCTAGACTCGCAATCCTCCGACCACACAAAGGGTGTATTCTTTTGCGTCAACTGGGTAATCGGCTTCGCAATACTGGAGAAATCTTTGATGAATCGTCTATAGTACCCTGCTAGACCCATGAAACTGCGTAACTCAGGCACCGAAGTCGGTCTCGGCCAACTGATCACAGCTTCCACTTTACTCGGATCCACGGAAATACCATCTCCATATATGATATGACCCAAGAAGACAACATGTCTCAGCCAAAACTCACACTTTGACAGTTTCGCATATAATCTTTCATTTCTTAGTGTTTGCAACACAATTCTTAAATGATCGGCATGCTCATTCAGATTCTTAGAGTACACCAAAATATCATCGATAAAAACAATCACAAACTCATCTAAATACCTCTGAAAGACACGGTTCATCAATCCCATAAACACCGCTGGAGCATTCGTTAAACCAAAAGGCATGACAACAAACTCATTATGTCCATACCTGGTTCGGAATGCTGTCTTCGGTATGTCAACATCTCTAACCCTCAGCTGGTGATATCCAGATCTCAGATCGATCTTGGAATAGATGGATGATCCCTGCAACTGATCAAATAAGTCGTCAATACGAGGCAAAGGATATTTGTTCTTTATCGTTGCCTTGTTCAGTTGCCTGTAATCTATACACAATCTCATAGAACCGTCTTTCTTTCGTACAAAAAGTGCTGGAGCGCCCCAAGGAGATACACTGAGTCTGATATATCCCTTGGCTAGAAGATCTTCTAACTGTGCTTTCAATTCTTTCAATTCTATTGGCGCCATCCTATATGGAGCTCTCGAAATAGGAACGGTACCCGGAATGAGATCAATGCTAAAATCTACCTCTCGAGCTGGAGGTAACCCTGGAATCTCATCTGGAAATACATCTGCAAACTCCCGTACAACTGGCAAGTCTGCCAATGCCGGGCTCGATTTCTGTAGATCTACAGAGTAAATAAGGAACCCTTCTGCTCCTTTCTGCAACAATCTACTCAGAGTCAAAGCAGATACTAAGGGAATCCGAGATCTTGAACCCTTACCGTAGAATTTCCACTCCTCTGTCATTTCAGGTCTGAATCTGACAATCTTGTGAAAACAGTCTACGGTGGCTCTGTACTTAGTCAACATGTCAATCCCGACAATACAATCAAAATCAGATAAACCAAGTACAACACATTCTAAATCGATCTCATGCCCTTCAAACTGTAGTATACAATGTCTAACTGAAGTTACAGATATCAGACCACTTCCCAACGGAGAAGAAATAGACACTACAGTAGACAATGACTCTACAGGCAATGCATGTGTCAATGCAAAACGTTCTGATATGAATGTATGTGATGCACCTGTATCTATCAATACATATGCAGGATAACCGCAAAGAAAACAGTTACCTGCAATCACATCGTCTGGTGCATATTGGGCTTGCTCTTCCGTCAATGCAAACACCTGAGCTTGTTGTCTGAGAGGTTGGCTCACTGTCTGGCCACCTCTGGCTCTAGGTTGGGACTGTGTAGGCGGCGGCTGGAAGGAATGAACAGACGAAGCTTGCCTTTCGGGCTGAGTCACTGATGCTGATGACCCTGCACTCTGAAACCTCTGTGCACCTCTCTGGGGACAGACTTTGGCGAAATGTCCCTGTTGCTTACATATGTTACATCTGCCCATCACTCCCTGACACTGCTCTGTGGCATGTCGGCCTCCACAAGTAGTACAATATACACCTGTCACATCTGTACTCTGGCCAGGACCTCTCTGTCTTGACCCACTGGAGCTCGATGAACTGCTCCCTGCTCTCTTGAACTGCTTACCCTTATCTTTCAAAGAATCTTTCTTCCCACTACTACTGATTCCACTATCAAATCGAGGAGGAGGTGGGGGAAACTGTGTGGCGAACGGTGGCGGTCTCTGACCCTGAACACTATAGGAAGTTCCTCGCTGCCTAAGCAAGCCAGCCTCTGCTCCCTTCGCTCGATTCAGCGCCTCAGAAAAAGTGTTGGGTCGCCCCGTGTTCACTAGGGTAAAGATATCCGGATTCAAACCATTTATGAAATGATCGGCAACTGCCTCATCATTCCCTGCTACATGAGGTGCAAATCGAAGCAAGGACGAGAATTTGGCAACATACTTCTCTATGTTCCACTGGCCCTGTCTCAAGTTTGCAAATTCGGCCCCTTTGTCTTTTCGATAGGAGACTGGAAAGAAACGTTGATAAAATTCATCTTTAAAAACTTTCCAAGTAATATCAATACCTCGATGTTTTAAGGCTCGTTTAGCCACCAACTCTTGGCCACTTCTTGCAATTGATGCCCAACCAGCTTCACTCTACGTTCATCTATATAGGCAAATGATTCAAATAACATCTCTATATCATTCAACCAGCTTTCGCAATCCGCTGCATTCTCAGTGCCTTTCAAAGTCGGGGGTCGGAATGACTGAAACCGCTTCAACAGAGTCTCCATCGGGGTAGCGGTTACGTCCATCTGTGTGCCTGACGTACTCCCCTACTCTTGCACTTGACCTGCAGCTGGTTGTGGTATTCTTCTAGGCGGCATAATCTGATTATCAAACAGATTAGTACACAGTCTATAATTTCTGTCTCAGCCCTCCTCTGATCATATACCTCTGATCCAGAATCGGTTCTGATTCAGTCTTTACAAGTACATGTTGTAAATCAATTCAGATACAATACAACATATAATAGGGAAAGCATTAAATCATGCTACCACCTCAAAAGCAAGGAAGAAGACTCGATCTACCCCGCTCATTCTATTCTATCTCAGTCTAGAGAACCTACTGCTCTGATACCACCTGTTGTGGGGACCCGGGCTCTAACTCAATTCTTTTCAGGATTAATCAGATCCTTGTTCAAAATTACGGGTCAAAATTTTTCTTTTAACATTAAATCAAATGTTTACAACTCAAGCACAAGATAATTCTATATTCATTTCATTACAACGAACATAATATACATGCATCGTTTTATTCATATTCTACAAACCAGTAATTAAATACAGTACATATCAAAAGTACAACTACTAGTTCATCTGCTACGCCCGTGATCACCACGCTATGTCCATCTCTCATCTCTGTCGCGACCCTGATCCTGCCCCACCTGTTGTTATGCACACATACAGATATAACAACAGCCGGAAACTCCGGTGAGAACAAATACCAGTATAAAACATGTATACATGCTGATACATAATCATAAATCATGAATCAAAGCAATAATAATGGGCTCCATAGTCTATGAAACCAATCTATATAAACATGCAATTCAAATCAAATCATGTCTTGACTCGACTTGACTCTACTCTAGGGATCCCGGTATGAATAAGACGTCAATGGCTGTCACCTACCCTCCCAATCGGGGTGACTGTACGTCTTATTCCTAGACTTCGGTCATGTCTGTATCGAATGTCTACAATCGGAGTGAATCTGATCCGAAGCGTCGATACCACCGAACATCTAGTTTAGCAAGTCTGTCAATGACTCTCCTATCTCAAAGGCTTGAATACAAATCTATAAACAAGACAGCATCCTATCAAGAGATTTGAATATAGATCTATAAACAAATCAAATTCATATCAAAAGATAAACAACAATTCTAGTATGTGATTTGGTTGGGAAACTCAAATTAAATCTCATTTGAGTTGTGTCTTCCCCAAACAAAACATGAATTATACCTTTCGTCGCACAATGTCTGTCGATGTCGAAGTCTCGATGACGAATCTGTCACTGTCAAATCTGAAATGGAAATGTTGATACATATTCTATCAATCTCTAATCTCAATCAACACATATCCAATTCACTACTTGACCTCGGTACCATTTGACGGCATAACAACGTAATTTCTCGATACCGGTCAATCCATCTCTCAACATATATCACCAATTCATACTTCTCAACTCATAATCATCATCATAAGCATATGATAGTACTCAAAGTCTGCATAAGTTAACTCTAAACATGCTGGAAAATAATAACTATAGCATACAACGTCCGTTCTTCGATCCGGTTGCGTTTCTACGATATCAATAATCTCAAGAACATATTATGAAACTCAATTCATCCTTCTCCTAACACATATATATCAAAAGGTGCTGGAAGTGAATGAAACTTACATCTTCTTGTAGCTTCCAAAGAAAGGAACCCAAATCTATATTTAGATTCAAGTTTTAATGTATAAATCTCACACAATCACAATTATAACTTTGGGAGAACTTGAGAAATTGTTGGAGATGCTCTCGGTTCTGAATTCTGAAATGAGAAAGACTAATCAGTTCAATATCTATATGCATACATGCCATGTGTCACAACAAGGAACAAAGGTGGATTTCTCGCATGCTGCACCGCGGGTGCGGTCACTCTTCACCGCGGGTGCGCTGTGCCCACGGCATGCCTTTCATTTTCTGAAATTAAACGACCGCGGGTGCGCTACATATAAGACCGCGGGTGCAGTAACATCAACGCAGGTGCGGTCACGTTTGAACCGCGGGTGCGGTGTCATTTCTGTAAATACTTTCCAACTCTCTGTCCATCAACCGCGGGTGCACTCTTTCTTGGACCGTGGGTGCGGTGACCCTACTGTAAAAATGGCTAACTTTCTGTCCATGCACCGCGGGTGCGGTGCTTCTCTAGGCGCGGGTGCGGTCCCTTTCTTCAAGCAACACTTCATCTTTACATTTTATCCACATACAATCTAGGGCATTACATTTATCCCCCTCTTAGATATTAGTTCATCCTCGAATGTGAAATCAATAAATCAAAATATGTACAAATAGCAGTAAAATCAAAAGCTGAATAAATACTCACATCATGAGAATAACTTGGGATATTTCTGTCTCATATCTGCTTCTGTCTCCCAAGTCGCTTCCTCGGTGCCATGACGACTCCACTGGACTTTCACTAGTGGAATAGTCTTCGTTCTGAGCTGTTTCTCTTTCCGATCAAAAATCTGTATCGGTTGTTACACATAACTCAATGTCTGATCCAGCTCAGCTTCGTTAGGTCGAATGACATGAGAACAATCTGGCATGTATCTACGCAGCATCGATACATGAAAAAAGTCATGTATCCCGGATAGAGAAGGAGGAAGAGCCAGTCGATATGCTCGATCGCCAATCTTTTCAAGAATCTCGTATGGACCGATGTATCTAGGAGACAACTTCCCGCGTTTGCCAAATCTGACAACGTCTTTGAAAGGAGAAATCTTCAAAAACACTATGTCTCCTTGTTCAAATACTAGTGGTCTACGTCTGATATTGGCATACTTGGCTTGCCTCTCCTGTGCCGTCTTCATTCGCTTCTGAATGATCTTCACCTTCTCAGTCATTTCTCGAATCATATCAGGCCAAAGTTCTAGTACTTTAGATATATCATCCCAATATAGAGGAGATCTGCACTTCTTGCCATATAACGCCTCAAACGGTGCCATCCCTATGCTCATTTGATAGCTGTTGTTGTACGAGAATTCACACAACGGTAGTGAATCTTGCCAACTAGTGCCAAAATCTAGCACTACAGATCTCAACATGTCCTCTAAAGTCTGGATAGTCCGCTCTGACTGTCCGTCTGTCTGGGGATGATAAGCAGTGCTCAGGTGCAATGTCGTACCTAAAGCCTGCTGCAGACTGTGCCAAAAGTGAGAAGTGAATCGTGGATCACGATCTGATACGATAGACTTCGGCACACCATGTAATCTGACTACCTCTCGGACATATATCTCAGCCATCTGATCATGTCTGTACGTCATTCTGTACGGAATAAAACACGCTGATTTGGTTAATCTGTCTATCACAACCCAAATCGCATCACAACCCCGGGATGATCGAGGTAATTTCATCACGAAATCCATGGAAATGTGATCCCATTTCCATTCAGGAATAGACAAACTCTGAAGTAAACCTCCGGGCTTCTTTCTTTCGGCCTTCACCTGTTGGCAATTTAAGCACTTAGACACATATTCGGCAATATCTGATTTCATCTGTTTCCACCAGAACTGTGTCTTCAAGTCGTTGTACATCTTTCTGCCACCAGGGTGAATGCTGAACCGACTACAGTGCGTTGCTGACAATATTTGTTGTTTCAACTCTGAAGCATCTGGCACTACAATACGGTTATTCACATACAGGACAAAATCATGTATCTGATATTCAGACTGATGTCCTGATCTGACCATCTGAATTGACTGCTGTATATTCTGATCTGTTCTTTGAGCTTCTTTGATTTTCATAATCAAATCTGGCTCAACTTGAATCGTGGCAAGTCTTAATGGTTTACTATCTGTGTCAAATGCTAAACCAGACAAACAACAATCTTCAACTAAATTCGAAACACCTATCGTCGATAAGGATAGGGCACAAACCTTTCGACTCAAGGCATCTGCTGCTGCATTTGACTTCCCTGGATAGTACTTGATCTCGCAATCAAAATCTTTCAGTAGATCAAGCCATCTACGCTGCCTCATGTTCAACTCTGACTGAGAAAACAGATACTTCAGGCTTTTATGATCAGAATAGATCTCAAATTTCTCACCATAAAGATAATGACGCCAAATCTTTAATGCAAATACGATAGCCGCCAATTCAAGATCATGAATGGGGTATCGAATCTCGTGTGGCTTCAGCTGTCTAGAGGCATATGCGATCACATTACCCCGCTGCATAAGAACACATCCCAGCCCTCTGTGAGATGCATCACAATATACAATGAAATCTCCAGTACCTGAAGGAATCATCAAGACAGGTGCACTGGTCAACCTCTTCTTCAACTCTAGGAAGCTAGACTCGCAATCCTCCGACCACACAAAGGGTGTATTCTTTTGCGTCAACTGGGTAATCGGCTTCGCAATACTGGAGAAATCTTTGATGAATCGTCTATAGTACCCTGCTAGACCCATGAAACTGCGTAACTCAGGCACCGAAGTCGGTCTCGGCCAACTGATCACAGCTTCCACTTTACTCGGATCCACGGAAATACCATCTCCATATATGATATGACCCAAGAAGACAACATGTCTCAGCCAAAACTCACACTTTGACAGTTTCGCATATAATATTTCATTTCTTAGTGTTTGCAACACAATTCTTAAATGATCGGCATGCTCATTCAGATTCTTAGAGTACACCAAAATATCATCGATAAAAACAATCACAAACTCATCTAAATACCTCTGAAAGACACGGTTCATCAATCCCATAAACACCGCTGGAGCATTCGTTAAACCAAAAGGCATGACAACAAACTCATTATGTCCATACCTGGTTCGGAATGCTGTCTTCGGTATGTCAACATCTCTAACCCTCAGCTGGTGATATCCAGATCTCAGATCGATCTTGGAATAGATGGATGATCCCTGCAACTGATCAAATAAGTCGTCAATACGAGGCAAAGGATATTTGTTCTTTATCGTTGCCTTGTTCAGTTGCCTGTAATCTATACACAATCTCATAGAACCGTCTTTCTTTCGTACAAAAAGTGCTGGAGCGCCCCAAGGAGATACACTGAGTCTGATATATCCCTTGGCTAGAAGATCTTCTAACTGTGCTTTCAATTCTTTCAATTCTATTGGCGCCATCCTATATGGAGCTCTCGAAATAGGAACGGTACCCGGAATGAGATCAATGCTAAAATCTACCTCTCGAGCTGGAGGTAACCCTGGAATCTCATCTGGAAATACATCTGCAAACTCCCGTACAACTGGCAAGTCTGCCAATGCCGGGCTCGATTTCTGTAGATCTACAGAGTAAATAAGGAACCCTTCTGCTCCTTTCTGCAACAATCTACTCAGAGTCAAAGCAGATACTAAGGGAATCCGAGATCTTGAACCCTTACCGTAGAATTTCCACTCCTCTGTCATTTCAGGTCTGAATCTGACAATCTTGTGAAAACAGTCTACGGTGGCTCTGTACTTAGTCAACATGTCAATCCCGACAATACAATCAAAATCAGATAAACCAAGTACAACACATTCTAAATCGATCTCATGCCCTTCAAACTGTAGTATACAATGTCTAACTGAAGTTACAGATATCAGACCACTTCCCAACGGAGAAGAAATAGACACTACAGTAGACAATGACTCTACAGGCAATGCATGTGTCAATGCAAAACGTTCTGATATGAATGTATGTGATGCACCTGTATCTATCAATACATATGCAGGATAACCGCAAAGAAAACAGTTACCTGCAATCACATCGTCTGGTGCATATTGGGCTTGCTCTTCCGTCAATGCAAACACCTGAGCTTGTTGTCTGAGAGGTTGGCTCACTGTCTGGCCACCTCTGGCTCTAGGTTGGGACTGTGTAGGCGGCGGCTGGAAGGAATGAACAGACGAAGCTTGCCTTTCGGGCTGAGTCACTGATGCTGATGACCCTGCACTCTGAAACCTCTGTGCACCTCTCTGGGGACAGACTTTGGCGAAATGTCCCTGTTGCTTACATATGTTACATCTGCCCATCACTCCCTGACACTGCTCTGTGGCATGTCGGCCTCCACAAGTAGTACAATATACACCTGTCACATCTGTACTCTGGCCAGGACCTCTCTGTCTTGACCCACTGGAGCTCGATGAACTGCTCCCTGCTCTCTTGAACTGCTTACCCTTATCTTTCAAAGAATCTTTCTTCCCACTACTACTGATTCCACTATCAAATCGAGGAGGAGGTGGGGGAAACTGTGTGGCGAACGGTGGCGGTCTCTGACCCTGAACACTATAGGAAGTTCCTCGCTGCCTAAGCAAGCCAGCCTCTGCTCCCTTCGCTCGATTCAGCGCCTCAGAAAAAGTGTTGGGTCGCCCCGTGTTCACTAGGGTAAAGATATCCGGATTCAAACCATTTATGAAATGATCGGCAACTGCCTCATCATTCCCTGCTACATGAGGTGCAAATCGAAGCAAGGACGAGAATTTGGCAACATACTTCTCTATGTTCCACTGGCCCTGTCTCAAGTTTGCAAATTCGGCCCCTTTGTCTTTTCGATAGGAGACTGGAAAGAAACGTTGATAAAATTCATCTTTAAAAACTTTCCAAGTAATATCAATACCTCGATGTTTTAAGGCTCGTTTAGCCACCAACTCTTGGCCACTTCTTGCAATTGATGCCCAACCAGCTTCACTCTACGTTCATCTATATAGGCAAATGATTCAAATAACATCTCTATATCATTCAACCAGCTTTCGCAATCCGCTGCATTCTCAGTGCCTTTCAAAGTCGGGGGTCGGAATGACTGAAACCGCTTCAACAGAGTCTCCATCGGGGTAGCGGTTACGTCCATCTGTGTGCCTGACGTACTCCCCTACTCTTGCACTTGACCTGCAGCTGGTTGTGGTATTCTTCTAGGCGGCATAATCTGATTATCAAACAGATTAGTACACAGTCTATAATTTCTGTCTCAGCCCTCCTCTGATCATATACCTCTGATCCAGAATCGGTTCTGATTCAGTCTTTACAAGTACATGTTGTAAATCAATTCAGATACAATACAACATATAATAGGGAAAGCATTAAATCATGCTACCACCTCAAAAGCAAGGAAGAAGACTCGATCTACCCCGCTCATTCTATTCTATCTCAGTCTAGAGAACCTACTGCTCTGATACCACCTGTTGTGGGGACCCGGGCTCTAACTCAATTCTTTTCAGGATTAATCAGATCCTTGTTCAAAATTACGGGTCAAAATTTTTCTTTTAACATTAAATCAAATGTTTACAACTCAAGCACAAGATAATTCTATATTCATTTCATTACAACGAACATAATATACATGCATCGTTTTATTCATATTCTACAAACCAGTAATTAAATACAGTACATATCAAAAGTACAACTACTAGTTCATCTGCTACGCCCGTGATCACCACGCTATGTCCATCTCTCATCTCTGTCGCGACCCTGATCCTGCCCCACCTGTTGTTATGCACACATACAGATATAACAACAGCCGGAAACTCCGGTGAGAACAAATACCAGTATAAAACATGTATACATGCTGATACATAATCATAAATCATGAATCAAAGCAATAATAATGGGCTCCATAGTCTATGAAACCAATCTATATAAACATGCAATTCAAATCAAATCATGTCTTGACTCGACTTGACTCTACTCTAGGGATCCCGGTATGAATAAGACGTCAATGGCTGTCACCTACCCTCCCAATCGGGGTGACTGTACGTCTTATTCCTAGACTTCGGTCATGTCTGTATCGAATGTCTACAATCGGAGTGAATCTGATCCGAAGCGTCGATACCACCGAACATCTAGTTTAGCAAGTCTGTCAATGACTCTCCTATCTCAAAGGCTTGAATACAAATCTATAAACAAGACAGCATCCTATCAAGAGATTTGAATATAGATCTATAAACAAATCAAATTCATATCAAAAGATAAACAACAATTCTAGTATGTGATTTGGTTGGGAAACTCAAATTAAATCTCATTTGAGTTGTGTCTTCCCCAAACAAAACATGAATTATACCTTTCGTCGCACAATGTCTGTCGATGTCGAAGTCTCGATGACGAATCTGTCACTGTCAAATCTGAAATGGAAATGTTGATACATATTCTATCAATCTCTAATCTCAATCAACACATATCCAATTCACTACTTGGCCTCGGTACCATTTGACGGCATAACAACGTAATTTCTCGATACCGGTCAATCCATCTCTCAACATATATCACCAATTCATACTTCTCAACTCATAATCATCATCATAAGCATATGATAGTACTCAAAGTCTGCATAAGTTAACTCTAAACATGCTGGAAAATAATAACTATAGCATACAACGTCCGTTCTTCGATCCGGTTGCGTTTCTACGATATCAATAATCTCAAGAACATATTATGAAACTCAATTCATCCTTCTCCTAACACATATATCAAAAGGTGCTGGAAGTGAATGAAACTTACATCTTCTTGTAGCTTCCAAAGAAAGGAACCCAAATCTATATTTAGATTCAAGTTTTAATGTATAAATCTCACACAATCACAATTATAACTTTGGGAGAACTTGAGAAATTGTTGGAGATGCTCTCGGTTCTGAATTCTGAAATGAGAAAGACTAATCAGTTCAATATCTATATGCATACATGCCATGTGTCACAACAAGGAACAAAGGTGGATTTCTCGCATGCTGCACCGCGGGTGCGGTCACTCTTCACCGCGGGTGCGCTGTGCCCACGGCATGCCTTTCATTTTCTGAAATTAAACGACCGCGGGTGCGCTACATATAAGACCGCGGGTGCAGTAACATCAACGCAGGTGCGGTCACGTTTGAACCGCGGGTGCGGTGTCATTTCTGTAAATACTTTCCAACTCTCTGTCCATCAACCGCGGGTGCACTCTTTCTTGGACCGCGGGTGCGGTGACCCTACTGTAAAAATGGCTAACTTTCTGTCCATGCACCGCGGGTGCGGTGCTTCTCTAGGCGCGGGTGCGGTCCCTTTCTTCAAGCAACACTTCATCTTTACATTTTATCCACATACAATCTAGGGCATTACATTTATCCCCCTCTTAGATATTAGTTCATCCTCGAATGTGAAATCAATAAATCAAAATATGTACAAATAGCAGTAAAATCAAAAGCTGAATAAATACTCACATCATGAGAATAACTTGGGATATTTCTGTCTCATATCTGCTTCTGTCTCCCAAGTCGCTTCCTCGGTGCCATGACGACTCCACTGGACTTTCACTAGTGGAATAGTCTTCGTTCTGAGCTGTTTCTCTTTCCGATCAAAAATCTGTATCGGTTGTTACACATAACTCAATGTCTGATCCAGCTCAGCTTCGTTAGGTCGAATGACATGAGAACAATCTGGCATGTATCTACGCAGCATCGATACATGAAAAAAGTCATGTATCCCGGATAGAGAAGGAGGAAGAGCCAGTCGATATGCTCGATCGCCAATCTTTTCAAGAATCTCGTATGGACCGATGTATCTAGGAGACAACTTCCCGCGTTTGCCAAATCTGACAACGTCTTTGAAAGGAGAAATCTTCAAAAACACTATGTCTCCTTGTTCAAATACTAGTGGTCTACGTCTGATATTGGCATACTTGGCTTGCCTCTCCTGTGCCGTCTTCATTCGCTTCTGAATGATCTTCACCTTCTCAGTCATTTCCCGAATCATATCAGGCCCAAGTTCTGGTACTTCAGATATATCATCCCAATATAGAGGAGATCTGCACTTCTTGCCATATAACGCCTCAAACGGTGCCATCTATATGCTCATTAGATAGCTGTTGTTGTACGAGAATTCACACAACGGTGGTGAATCTTGCCAACTAGTGCCGAAATCTAGCACTACAGCTCTCAACATGTCCTCTAAAGTCTGGATAGTCCGCTCTGACTGTCCGTCTGTCTGGGGATGATAAGCAGTGCTCAGGTGCAATGTCGTACCTAAAGCCTGCTGCAGACTGTGCCAAAAGTGAGAAGTGAATCGTGGATCACGATCTGATACGATAGACTTCGGCACACCATGTAATCTGACTACCTCTCGGACATATATCTCAGCCATCTGATCATGTCTGTACGTCATTCTGTACGGAATAAAACACGCTGATTTGGTTAATCTGTCTATCACAACCCAAATCGCATCACAACCCCGGGATGATCGAGGTAATTTCATCACGAAATCCATGGAAATGTGATCCCATTTCCATTCAGGAATAGACAAACTCTGAAGTAAACCTCCGGGCTTCTTTCTTTCGGCCTTCACCTGTTGGCAATTTAAGCACTTAGACACATATTCGGCAATATCTGATTTCATCTGTTTCCACCAGAACTGTGTCTTCAAGTCGTTGTACATCTTTCTGCCACCAGGGTGAATGCTGAACCGACTACAGTGCGTTGCTGACAATATTTGTTGTTTCAACTCTGAAGCATCTGGCACTACAATACGGTTATTCACATACAGGACAAAATCATGTATCTGATATTCAGACTGATGTCCTGATCTGACCATCTGAATTGACTGCTGTATATTCTGATCTGTTCTTTGAGCTTCTTTGATTTTCATAATCAAATCTGGCTCAACTTGAATCGTGGCAAGTCTTAATGGTTTACTATCTGTGTCAAATGCTAAACCAGACAAACAACAATCTTCAACTAAATTCGAAACACCTATCGTCGATAAGGATAGGGCACAAACCTTTCGACTCAAGGCATCTGCTGCTGCATTTGACTTCCCTGGATAGTACTTGATCTCGCAATCAAAATCTTTCAGTAGATCAAGCCATCTACGCTGCCTCATGTTCAACTCTGACTGAGAAAACAGATACTTCAGGCTTTTATGATCAGAATAGATCTCAAATTTCTCACCATAAAGATAATGACGCCAAATCTTTAATGCAAATACGATAGCCGCCAATTCAAGATCATGAATGGGGTATCGAATCTCGTGTGGCTTCAGCTGTCTAGAGGCATATGCGATCACATGACCCCGCTGCATAAGAACACATCCCAGCCCTCTGTGAGATGCATCACAATATACAATGAAATCTCCAGTACCTGAAGGAATCATCAAGACAGGTGCACTGGTCAGCCTCTTCTTCAACTCTAGGAAGCTAGACTCGCAATCCTCCGACCACACAAAGGGTGTATTCTTTTGCGTCAACTGGGTAATCGGCTTCGCAATACTGGAGAAATATTTGATGAATCGTCTATAGTACCCTGCTAGACCCATGAAACTGCGTAACTCAGGCACCGAAGTCGGTCTCGGCCAACTGATCACAGCTTCCACTTTACTCGGATCCACGGAAATACCATCTCCATATATGATATGACCCAAGAAGACAACATGTCTCAGCCAAAACTCACACTTTGACAGTTTCGCATATAATCTTTCATTTCTTAGTGTTTGCAACACAATTCTTAAATGATCGGCATGCTCATTCAGATTCTTAGAGTACACCAAAATATCATCGATAAAAACAATCACAAACTCATCTAAATACCTCTGAAAGACACGGTTCATCAATCCCATAAACACCGCTGGAGCATTCGTTAAACCAAAAGGCATGACAACAAACTCATTATGTCCATACCTGGTTCGGAATGCTGTCTTCGGTATGTCAACATCTCTAACCCTCAGCTGGTGATATCCAGATCTCAGATCGATCTTGGAATAGATGGATGATCCCTGCAACTGATCAAATAAGTCGTCAATACGAGGCAAAGGATATTTGTTCTTTATCGTTGCCTTGTTCAGTTGCCTGTAATCTATACACAATCTCATAGAACCGTCTTTCTTTCGTACAAAAAGTGCTGAAGCGCCCCAAGGAGATACACTGAGTCTGATATATCCCTTGGCTAGAAGATCTTCTAACTGTGCTTTCAATTCTTTCAATTCTATTGGCGCCATCCTATATGGAGCTCTCGAAATAGGAACGGTACCCGGAATGAGATCAATGCTAAAATCTACCTCTCGAGCTGGAGGTAACCCTGGAATCTCATCTGGAAATACATCTGCAAACTCCCGTACAACTGGCAAGTCTGCCAATGCCGGGCTCGATTTCTGTAGATCTACAGAGTAAATAAGGAACCCTTCTGCTCCTTTCTGCAACAATCTACTCAGAGTCAAAGCAGATACTAAGGGAATCCGAGATCTTGAACCCTTACCGTAGAATTTCCACTCCTCTGTCATTTCAGGTCTGAATCTGACAATCTTGTGAAAACAGTCTACGGTGGCTCTGTACTTAGTCAACATGTCAATCCCGACAATACAATCAAAATCAGATAAACCAAGTACAACACATTCTAAATCGATCTCATGCCCTTCAAACTGTAGTATACAATGTCTAACTGAAGTTACAGATATCAGACCACTTCCCAACGGAGAAGAAATAGACACTACAGTAGACAATGACTCTACAGGCAATGCATGTGTCAATGCAAAACGTTCTGATATGAATGTATGTGATGCACCTGTATCTATCAATACATATGCAGGATAACCGCAAAGAAAACAGTTACCTGCAATCACATCGTCTGGTGCATCTTGGGCTTGCTCTTCCGTCAATGCAAACACCTGAGCTTGTTGTCTGAGAGGTTGGCTCACTGTCTGGCCACCTCTGGCTCTAGGTTGGGACTGTGTAGGCGGCGGCTGGAAGGAATGAACAGACGAAGCTTGCCTTTCGGGCTGAGTCACTGATGCTGATGACCCTGCACTCTGAAACCTCCGTGCACCTCTCTGGGGACAGACTTTGGCGAAATGTCCCTGTTGCTTACATATGTTACATCTGCCCATCACTCCCTGACACTGCTCTGTGGCATGTCGGCCTCCACAAGTAGTACAATATACACCTGTCAGATCTGTACTCTGGCCAGGACCTCTCTGTCTTGACCCACTGGAGCTCGATGAACTGCTCCCTGCTCTCTTGAACTGCTTACCCTTATCTTTCAAAGAATCTTTCTTCCCACTACTACTGATTCCACTATCAAATCGAGGAGGAGGTGGGGGAAACTGTGTGGCGAACGGTGGCGGTCTCTGACCCTGAACACTATAGGAAGTTCCTCGCTGCCTAAGCAAGCCAGCCTCTGCTCCCTTCGCTCGATTCAGCGCCTCAGAAAAAGTGTTGGGTCGCCCCGTGTTCACTAGGGTAAAGATATCCGGATTCAAACCATTTATGAAATGATCGGCAACTGCCTCATCATTCCCTGCTACATGAGGTGCAAATCGAAGCAAGGACGAGAATTTGGCAACATACTTCTCTATGTTCCACTGGCCCTGTCTCAAGTTTGCAAATTCGGCCCCTTTGTCTTTTCGATAGGAGACTGGAAAGAAACGTTGATAAAATTCATCTTTAAAAACTTTCCAAGTAATATCAATACCTCGATGTTTTAAGGCTCGTTTAGCCACCAACTCTTGGCCACTTCTTGCAATTGATGCCCAACCAGCTTCACTCTACGTTCATCTATATAGGCAAATGATTCAAATAACATCTCTATATCATTCAACCAGCTTTCGCAATCCGCTGCATTCTCAGTGCCTTTCAAAGTCGGGGGTCGGAATGACTGAAACCGCTTCAACAGAGTCTCCATCGGGGTAGCGGTTACGTCCATCTGTGTGCCTGACGTACTCCCCTACTCTTGCACTTGACCTGCAGCTGGTTGTGGTATTCTTCTAGGCGGCATAATCTGATTATCAAACAGATTAGTACACAGTCTATAATTTCTGTCTCAGCCCTCCTCTGATCATATACCTCTGATCCAGAATCGGTTCTGATTCAGTCTTTACAAGTACATGTTGTAAATCAATTCAGATACAATACAACATATAATAGGGAAAGCATTAAATCATGCTAC
Organism: Primulina tabacum; assembly: GCF_025594145.1. Taxonomy (NCBI): domain Eukaryota; kingdom Viridiplantae; phylum Streptophyta; class Magnoliopsida; order Lamiales; family Gesneriaceae; genus Primulina; species Primulina tabacum. The sequence continues at coordinate 30,095,704 of NC_134563.1, forward strand.
CACCTCAAAAGCAAGGAAGAAGACTCGATCTACCCCGCTCATTCTATTCTATCTCAGTCTAGAGAACCTACTGCTCTGATACCACCTGTTGTGGGGACCCGGGCTCTAACTCAATTCTTTTCAGGATTAATCAGATCCTTGTTCAAAATTACGGGTCAAAATTTTTCTTTTAACATTAAATCAAATGTTTACAACTCAAGCACAAGATAATTCTATATTCATTTCATTACAACGAACATAATATACATGCATCGTTTTATTCATATTCTACAAACCAGTAATTAAATACAGTACATATCAAAAGTACAACTACTAGTTCATCTGCTACGCCCGTGATCACCACGCTATGTCCATCTCTCATCTCTGTCGCGACCCTGATCCTGCCCCACCTGTTGTTATGCACACATACAGATATAACAACAGCCGGAAACTCCGGTGAGAACAAATACCAGTATAAAACATGTATACATGCTGATACATAATCATAAATCATGAATCAAAGCAATAATAATGGGCTCCATAGTCTATGAAACCAATCTATATAAACATGCAATTCAAATCAAATCATGTCTTGACTCGACTTGACTCTACTCTAGGGATCCCGGTATGAATAAGACGTCAATGGCTGTCACCTACCCTCCCAATCGGGGTGACTGTACGTCTTATTCCTAGACTTCGGTCATGTCTGTATCGAATGTCTACAATCGGAGTGAATCTGATCCGAAGCGTCGATACCACCGAACATCTAGTTTAGCAAGTCTGTCAATGACTCTCCTATCTCAAAGGCTTGAATACAAATCTATAAACAAGACAGCATCCTATCAAGAGATTTGAATATAGATCTATAAACAAATCAAATTCATATCAAAAGATAAACAACAATTCTAGTATGTGATTTGGTTGGGAAACTCAAATTAAATCTCATTTGAGTTGTGTCTTCCCCAAACAAAACATGAATTATACCTTTCGTCGCACAATGTCTGTCGATGTCGAAGTCTCGATGACGAATCTGTCACTGTCAAATCTGAAATGGAAATGTTGATACATATTCTATCAATCTCTAATCTCAATCAACACATATCCAATTCACTACTTGACCTCGGTACCATTTGACGGCATAACAACGTAATTTCTCGATACCGGTCAATCCATCTCTCAACATATATCACCAATTCATACTTCTCAACTCATAATCATCATCATAAGCATATGATAGTACTCAAAGTCTGCATAAGTTAACTCTAAACATGCTGGAAAATAATAACTATAGCATACAACGTCCGTTCTTCGATCCGGTTGCGTTTCTACGATATCAATAATCTCAAGAACATATTATGAAACTCAATTCATCCTTCTCCTAACACATATATATCAAAAGGTGCTGGAAGTGAATGAAACTTACATCTTCTTGTAGCTTCCAAAGAAAGGAACCCAAATCTATATTTAGATTCAAGTTTTAATGTATAAATCTCACACAATCACAATTATAACTTTGGGAGAACTTGAGAAATTGTTGGAGATGCTCTCGGTTCTGAATTCTGAAATGAGAAAGACTAATCAGTTCAATATCTATATGCATACATGCCATGTGTCACAACAAGGAACAAAGGTGGATTTCTCGCATGCTTCACCGCGGGTGCGGTCACTCTTCACCGCGGGTGCGCTGTGCCCACGGCATGCCTTTCATTTTCTGAAATTAAACGACCGCGGGTGCGCTACATATAAGACCGCGGGTGCAGTAACATCAACGCAGGTGCGGTCACGTTTGAACCGCGGGTGCGGTGTCATTTCTGTAAATACTTTCCAACTCTCTGTCCATCAACCGCGGGTGCACTCTTTCTTGGACCGCGGGTGCGGTGACCCTACTGTAAAAATGGCTAACTTTCTGTCCATGCACCGCGGGTGCGGTGCTTCTCTAGGCGCGGGTGCGGTCCCTTTTTTCAAGCAACACTTCATCTTTACATTTTATCCACATACAATCTAGGGCATTACATTTATCCCCCTCTTAGATATTAGTTCATCCTCGAATGTGAAATCAATAAATCAAAGTATGTACAAATAGCAGTAAAATCAAAAGCTGAATAAATACTCACATCATGAGAATAACTTGGGATATTTCTGTCTCATATCTGCTTCTGTCTCCCAAGTCGCTTCCTCGGTGCCATGACGACTCCACTGGACTTTCACTAGTGGAATAGTCTTCGTTCTGAGCTGTTTCTCTTTCCGATCAAAAATCTGTATCGGTTGTTACACATAACTCAATGTCTGATCCAGCTCAGCTTCGTTAGGTCGAATGACATGAGAACAATCTGGCATGTATCTACGCAGCATCGATACATGAAAAAAGTCATGTATCCCGGATAGAGAAGGAGGAAGAGCCAGTCGATATGCTCGATCGCCAATCTTTTCAAGAATCTCGTATGGACCGATGTATCTAGGAGACAACTTCCCGCGTTTGCCAAATCTGACAACGTCTTTGAAAGGAGAAATCTTCAAAAACACTCTGTCTCCTTGTTCAAATACTAGTGGTCTACGTCTGATATTGGCATACTTGGCTTGCCTCTCCTGTGCCGTCTTCATTCGCTTCTGAATGATCTTCACCTTCTCAGTCATTTCTCGAATCATATCAGGCCAAAGTTCTAGTACTTTAGATATATCATCCCAATATAGAGGAGATCTGCACTTCTTGCCATATAACGCCTCAAACGGTGCCATCCCTATGCTCATTTGATAGTTGTTGTTGTACGAGAATTCACACAACGGTAGTGAATCTTGCCAACTAGTGCCAAAATCTAGCACTACAGATCTCAACATGTCCTCTAAAGTCTGGATAGTCCGCTCTGACTGTCCGTTTGTCTGGGGATGATAAGCAGTGCTCAGGTGCAATGTCGTACCTAAAGCCTGCTGCAGACTGTGCCAAAAGTGAGAAGTGAATCGTGGATCACGATCTGATACGATAGACTTCGGCACACCATGTAATCTGACTACCTCTCGGACATATATCTCAGCCATCTGATCATGTCTGTACGTCATTCTGTACGGAATAAAACACGCTGATTTGGTTAATCTGTCTATCACAACCCAAATCGCATCACAACCCCGGGATGATCGAGGTAATTTCATCACGAAATCCATGGAAATGTGATCCCATTTCCATTCAGGAATAGACAAACTCTGAAGTAAACCTCCGGGCTTCTTTCTTTCGGCCTTCACCTGTTGGCAATTTAAGCACTTAGACACATATTCGGCAATATCTGATTTCATCTGTTTCCACCAGAACTGTGTCTTCAAGTCGTTGTACATCTTTCTGCCACCAGGGTGAATGCTGAACCGACTACAGTGCGTTGCTGACAATATTTGTTGTTTCAACTCTGAAGCATCTGGCACTACAATACGGTTATTCACATACAGGACAAAATCATGTATCTGATATTCAGACTGATGTCCTGATCTGACCATCTGAATTGACTGCTGTATATTCTGATCTGTTCTTTGAGCTTCTTTGATTTTCATAATCAAATCTGGCTCAACTTGAATCGTGGCAAGTCTTAATGGTTTACTATCTGTGTCAAATGCTAAACCAGACAAACAACAATCTTCAACTAAATTCGAAACACCTATCGTCGATAAGGATAGGGCACAAACCTTTCGACTCAAGGCATCTGCTGCTGCATTTGACTTCCCTGGATAGTACTTGATCTCGCAATCAAAATCTTTCAGTAGATCAAGCCATCTACGCTGCCTCATGTTCAACTCTGACTGAGAAAACAGATACTTCAGGCTTTTATGATCAGAATAGATCTCAAATTTCTCACCATAAAGATAATGACGCCAAATCTTTAATGCAAATACGATAGCCGCCAATTCAAGATCATGAATGGGGTATCGAATCTCGTGTGGCTTCAGCTGTCTAGAGGCATATGCGATCACATTACCCCGCTGCATAAGAACACATCCCAGCCCTCTGTGAGATGCATCACAATATACAATGAAATCTCCAGTACCTGAAGGAATCATCAAGACAGGTGCACTGGTCAACCTCTTCTTCAACTCTAGGAAGCTAGACTCGCAATCCTCCGACCACACAAAGGGTGTATTCTTTTGCGTCAACTGGGTAATCAGCTTCGCAATACTGGAGAAATCTTTGATGAATCGTCTATAGTACCCTGCTAGACCCATGAAACTGCGTAACTCAGGCACCGAAGTCGGTCTCGGCCAACTGATCACAGCTTCCACTTTACTCGGATCCACGGAAATACCATCTCCATATATGATATGACCCAAGAAGACAACATGTCTCAGCCAAAACTCACACTTTGACAGTTTCGCATATAATCTTTCATTTCTTAGTGTTTGCAACACAATTCTTAAATGATCGGCATGCTCATTCAGATTCTTAGAGTACACCAAAATATCATCGATAAAAACAATCACAAACTCATCTAAATACCTCTGAAAGACACGGTTCATCAATCCCATAAACACCGCTGGAGCATTCGTTAAACCAAAAGGCATGACAACAAACTCATTATGTCCATACCTGGTTCGGAATGCTGTCTTCGGTATGTCAACATCTCTAACCCTCAGCTGGTGATATCCAGATCTCAGATCGATCTTGGAATAGATGGATGATCCCTGCAACTGATCAAATAAGTCGTCAATACGAGGCAAAGGATATTTGTTCTTTATCGTTGCCTTGTTCAGTTGCCTGTAATCTATACACAATCTCATAGAACCGTCTTTCTTTCGTACAAAAAGTGCTGGAGCGCCCCAAGGAGATACACTGAGTCTGATATATCCCTTGGCTAGAAGATCTTCTAACTGTGCTTTCAATTCTTTCAATTCTATTGGCGCCATCCTATATGGAGCTCTCGAAATAGGAACGGTACCCGGAATGAGATCAATGCTAAAATCTACCTCTCGAGCTGGAGGTAACCCTGGAATCTCATCTGGAAATACATCTGCAAACTCCCGTACAACTGGCAAGTCTGCCAATGCCGGGCTCGATTTCTGTAGATCTACAGAGTAAATAAGGAACCCTTCTGCTCCTTTCTGCAACAATCTACTCAGAGTCAAAGCAGATACTAAGGGAATCCGAGATCTTGAACCCTTACCGTAGAATTTCCACTCCTCTGTCATTTCAGGTCTGAATCTGACAATCTTGTGAAAACAGTCTACGGTGGCTCTGTACTTAGTCAACATGTCAATCCCGACAATACAATCAAAATCAGATAAACCAAGTACAACACATTCTAAATCGATCTCATGCCCTTCAAACTGTAGTATACAATGTCTAACTGAAGTTACAGATATCAGACCACTTCCCAACGGAGAAGAAATAGACACTACAGTAGACAATGACTCTACAGGCAATGCATGTGTCAATGCAAAACGTTCTGATATGAATGTATGTGATGCACCTGTATCTATCAATACATATGCAGGATAACCGCAAAGAAAACAGTTACCTGCAATCACATCGTCTGGTGCATCTTGGGCTTGCTCTTCCGTCAATACAAACACCTGAGCTTGTTGTCTGAGAGGTTGGCTCACTGTCTGGCCACCTCTGGCTCTAGGTTGGGACTGTGTAGGCGGCGGCTGGAAGGAATGAACAGACGAAGCTTGCCTTTCGGGCTGAGTCACTGATGCTGATGACCCTGCACTCTGAAACCTCTGTGCACCTCTCTGGGGACAGACTTTGGCGAAATGTCCCTGTTGCTTACATATGTTACATCTGCCCATCACTCCCTGACACTGCTCTGTGGCATGTCGGCCTCCACAAGTAGTACAATATACACCTGTCACATCTGTACTCTGGCCAGGACCTCTCTGTCTTGACCCACTGGAGCTCGATGAACTGCTCCCTGCTCTCTTGAACTGCTTACCCTTATCTTTCAAAGAATCTTTCTTCCCACTACTACTGATTCCACTATCAAATCGAGGAGGAGGTGGGGGAAACTGTGTGGCGAACGGTGGCGATCTCTGACCCTGAACACTATAGGAAGTTCCTCGCTGCCTAAGCAAGCCAGCCTCTGCTCCCTTCGCTCGATTCAGCGCCTCAGAAAAAGTGTTGGGTCGCCCCGTGTTCACTAGGGTAAAGATATCCGGATTCAAACCATTTATGAACTGATCGGCAACTGCCTCATCATTCCCTGCTACATGAGGTGCAAATCGAAGCAAGGACGAGAATTTGGCAACATACTTCTCTATGTTCCACTGGCCCTGTCTCAAGTTTGCAAATTCGGCCCCTTTGTCTTTTCGATAGGAGACTGGAAAGAAACGTTGATAAAATTCATCTTTAAAAACTTTCCAAGTAATATCAATACCTCGATGTTTTAAGGCTCGTTTAGCCACCAACTCTTGGCCACTTCTTGCAATTGATGCCCAACCAGCTTCACTCTACGTTCATCTATATAGGCAAATGATTCAAATAACATCTCTATATCATTCAACCAGCTTTCGCAATCCGCTGCATTCTCAGTGCCTTTCAAAGTCGGGGGTCGGAATGACTGAAACCGCTTCAACAGAGTCTCCATCGGGGTAGCGGTTACGTCCATCTGTGTGCCTGACGTACTCCCCTACTCTTGCACTTGACCTGCAGCTGGTTGTGGTATTCTTCTAGGCGGCATAATCTGATTATCAAACAGATTAGTACACAGTCTATAATTTCTGTCTCAGCCCTCCTCTGATCATATACCTCTGATCCAGAATCGGTTCTGATTCAGTCTTTACAAGTACATGTTGTAAATCAATTCAGATACAATACAACATATAATAGGGAAAGCATTAAATCATGCTACCACCTCAAAAGCAAGGAAGAAGACTCGATCTACCCCGCTCATTCTATTCTATCTCAGTCTAGAGAACCTACTGCTCTGATACCACCTGTTGTGGGGACCCGGGCTCTAACTCAATTCTTTTCAGGATTAATCAGATCCTTGTTCAAAATTACGGGTCAAAATTTTTCTTTTAACATTAAATCAAATGTTTACAACTCAAGCACAAGATAATTCTATATTCATTTCATTACAACGAACATAATATACATGCATCGTTTTATTCATATTCTACAAACCAGTAATTAAATACAGTACATATCAAAAGTACAACTACTAGTTCATCTGCTACGCCCGTGATCACCACGCTATGTCCATCTCTCATCTCTGTCGCGACCCTGATCCTGCCCCACCTGTTGTTATGCACACATACAGATATAACAACAGCCGGAAACTCCGGTGAGAACAAATACCAGTATAAAACATGTATACATGCTGATACATAATCATAAATCATGAATCAAAGCAATAATAATGGGCTCCATAGTCTATGAAACCAATCTATATAAACATGCAATTCAAATCAAATCATGTCTTGACTCGACTTGACTCTACTCTAGGGATCCCGGTATGAATAAGACGTCAATGGCTGTCACCTACCCTCCCAATCGGGGTGACTGTACGTCTTATTCCTAGACTTCGGTAATGTCTGTATCGAATGTCTACAATCGGAGTGAATCTGATCCGAAGCGTCGATACCACCGAACATCTAGTTTAGCAAGTCTGTCAATGACTCTCCTATCTCAAAGGCTTGAATACAAATCTATAAACAAGACAGCATCCTATCAAGAGATTTGAATATAGATCTATAAACAAATCAAATTCATATCAAAAGATAAACAACAATTCTAGTATGTGATTTGGTTGGGAAACTCAAATTAAATCTCATTTGAGTTGTGTCTTCCCCAAACAAAACATGAATTATACCTTTCGTCGCACAATGTCTGTCGATGTCGAAGTCTCGATGACGAATCTGTCACTGTCAAATCTGAAATGGAAATGTTGATACATATTCTATCAATCTCTAATCTCAATCAACACATATCCAATTCACTACTTGACCTCGGTACCATTTGACGGCATAACAACGTAATTTCTCGATACCGGTCAATCCATCTCTCAACATATATCACCAATTCATACTTCTCAACTCATAATCATCATCATAAGCATATGATAATACTCAAAGTCTGCATAAGTTAACTCTAAACATGCTGGAAAATAATAACTATAGCATACAATGTCCGTTCTTTGATCCGGCTGCGTTTCTACGATATCAATAATCTCAAGAACATATTATGAAACTCAATTCATCCTTCTCCTAACACATATATATCAAAAGGTGCTGGAAGTGAATGAAACTTACATCTTCTTGTAGCTTCCAAAGAAAGGAACCCAAATCTATATTTAGATTCAAGTTTTAATGTATAAATCTCACACAATCACAATTATAACTTTGGGAGAACTTGAGAAATTGTTGGAGATGCTCTCGGTTCTGAATTCTGAAATGAGAAAGACTAATAAGTTCAATATCTATATGCATACATGCCATGTGTCACAACAAGGAACAAAGATGGATTTCTCGCATGCAGCACCGCGGGTGCGGTCACTCTTCACCGCGGGTGCGCTGTGCCCACGGCATGCCTTTCTTTTTCTGAAATTAAACAACCGCGGGTGCGCTACATATAAGACCGCGGGTGCGGTAACATCAACGCAGGTGTGGTCACGTTTGAACCGCGGGTGCGGTGTCATTTCTGTAAATACTTTCCAACTCTCTGTCCATCAACCGCGGGTGCACTCTTTCTTGGACCGCGGGTGCGATGACCCTACTGTAAAAATGGCTAACTTTTTGTCCATGCACCGCGGGTGCGGTGCTTCTCTAGGCGCGGGTGCGGTCCCTTTCTTCAAGCAACACTTCATCTTTTCATTTTATCCACATACAATCTAGGGGCATTACAATAGCCTTTTGCTACCAATCGCGCTTTGAAGATCAATACCTTCTCATTCGTCCCAAGTTTCCTCTTGTAAATCCATTTACACCTTATGAGAACAGTTCCCTCAAGTGGATCCACAAGGTTTCACACTTGGTTCGAATGTATGGAATTCATCTCAGATTTCACTGCTTCAAATTACTTGGATGAATCGGCATCAGATAACGCTTCCTTGAAAGTTATTGGATCACATCCATGGTTAGGCTCATCATGGCCCTCTTCAAGAAGCAGACCATATCTCATAGGTGGTCTCGAGACTCCCTTGGATCTTCTAGGAGATTGTATTTCCTCTCTTGGCTCTTCGGGTGTGGGTTCTACAATTGTGGGTGTCTCTCGAACCTCTTCGAGTTCTATCATCTCCCTTTTTCTATCTAATAGAAATTCCTTTTTCCAAAAAGGTTGCATTCCTAGAAACAAACACCTTTGTTTCTTGGGGATGATAGAAATAATATCCAACTAAATTTCTTAGATATCCCACAAAGTAACATAAAATGGATCAACTATTCAATTTATCTCACACTGCATGCTTCACATAAGTAGGGCATCCCCATATTCTAAGATAAGAATATTTGGGAGGCTTACCCATCCATATCTCATATGGTATCCTATCAACTGCTTTTGAAGGACATTGTTCAACAACAGTGCCGTTGTCTCAAGCGCATATCCCCAAAAAGATGGCGGAAACTCCGTGAACCCCATCATAGATCGAACCATGTCCATCAAAGTCTAGTTACTGACGCTCTGAAACACCATTCAATTGCGGTGTAGCAGGTGGAGTCCACTACGAGAGAATCCCATTCTCCCTAAGATACTCTTGGAACTCGACACTCAAGTACTCACCACCTTGATCCGATTGAAGTGAGTTGATGCTTCGTCCCAATTGTTTCTCAAGTTCTGTTGGAACTTTTCAAGTTTGCAATCTTAATTTTGATGTTAACAAAACTTGTAATTTTGTATTACTAATATTTTACCTTAGTATGCAGAAGCTAGGATCTGTTACGAGGTGTCTGAATCACAAACTGAAGACCCAACTGATCGCACAAACTGAATCAGACAAACTGATATGTCAAATGACCAGTTCAGCTGATTGTCCATCTGATAGGTGGTTCAGCAGGAGAACCTCAGAAGCTTGGCCAGCCGAATGAGTGTTCAACTGATGAAAATCCCAGCTGATCAGTTCAACTGAACAAGAGCAAAATCAGTTCAACTGATGAGTCAACTGATTTCGCTAGCCCAATTGAAGATCAGGTCAGCTGACTAGTTTGGAGCACCCGTTAGAATTCTTCTGTTGTAGATCAAGACAAACTCATTCAGTGGATTCCAACTATACACAAAGGTACAAAGAAATTGTCCAGTCAAAGGATAATAATGAAAGTTTCATCAGAGCATTAAAGACAAACGTTTCAAAAGGACAGTCGAAAAGTCGAGACACAGAGTCCAAGGAACGAATTCAAGATGTAATGGATACAATAATTGAGTCTCACTGTACGATCAGTTTCCCGCCTATATATAGAGAAGATCAGTGGAGACGAAAACAAGAGTGAACAAAAATAGAACCAGAGAGAGTGTGGAAAAAAAAAGGGCACGCTTATTTGACTATGAGCTTTCAAGAAGCATTCAGCCTAGAGGGAACTACCCTCAGTCATATCAGCTTAGTTAAGAAGCTTATTTCTCTGAGTGTGTGAGAACTGAACGTTCTCACACACGAACACACACACCACCACTCAAATACACTCTTGCACAAAGACGTTAAACTTGTGTATGTATTCTTTCTCACATAGACGTTAAAGAAGTATTGGCTGAAAGGTGTTGCCTTCAGTATAGACTGGAAGTTCAGTTAGGCAGTGCGTAAGTCCTAAGCTGGGTGGGTTTGTACAAGTAGTTGTATAAATCAAAGTCTTCTAGTGGATCCTACCCGTGGTGGTAGAAGTGGTGATGTAGGATCAGTTGAAGCCTCCGAATATCTATAAATATATTTTGTGTATTTAACTGATTAACTGTTGTTTTCAAACTGACTTGATTAGTAAGAGCATCTGTCAATTCAGTTCTTGCAGTAACTGAACTATTATATGCGACAACTGATCCACTGATTTTCAGTTATTCGGTTTACATAAGTTAAAATTTTTTCTAAGTTAACAGTCTTCTTCACTGAAGGATTACTTCGAGTTTCTTCCGCTTGATTTTTAACCAAACTAGATTTAAGTCATCGGTGTTAACATTCTTATAACACAAGCTATTGTAACTCATTGGAGAATATCTTGTTTGAAATGCCTTCAAAGGCACCAGTACACGATCCTTCAATTGGTGTCAGAGCTAGCTGTTCTAAGAAGAACATTTGAAGAAAACTGTGTTTTAAAATATGTTACTTTAAAATAGTGTTAAAAGCTATTTAAAAATATTTCATACTATTTTCAAAACTATTTGAAAATGTTTATGTATCACTCATTGCGAAGGGTTGAGAGGATTGGCTCTGTGACTAACATTGTCGTCACTTCTCTCGACTCCTAGCTTTGGGGCTTTAATTAGCCTGCAGGGTCCTGAGCTTCATATGTCAAGATGGACGGCTAAATTGTTCGACGAACAAGATTTCATTTGCAAGCCTTCCAGGTCAGCTGTTCTTCAGACGAAACTCATCTATGCTGGGATGTTGGTTGATTAAATCACCAGTTGTATTCCGCTTGAGCCTAGTTTGAGTATGCTCGACCAGTTACCTAGCAAAGAGATCAAGTTCAAGGCAAATTAACTCGTTTCTCTAGGCAAATTGAACTCACGACCGGTACATCATTTCAAGCAGTCAAGGCAACCAGTTGTTGGTATATCCAGTTCTGTCACACATAAACCGACTGATATCTGATGTTGTTTAAAATATGCTATTATTGTAGAAATTTTTCATTTCAACTGTTGTATGTACTCAAATGTAAAAATACAAGGAAATTTATTTGATTAAATAAACATCTTGTTTATCCAGCTGTGTTTCGTTGTGACTGAATGGATATTTCCAGATTTTTTGTCTACATTGCTTGAATGATTATAACCTCTGAATGAATGCTTAGATAATTATTTCTCAAATACGAGCTTTTATTCAGTTTTTGAGGGGGAGTTTTTCATGTACTCTCAAAATGAAAAATTGTATTTCAATCAGTTTTTAAAAATTCGGTTGTTAAGGATGAGCTTTCTTTTCTTCAACTGAAGGTGTTCTCTTAACTCTGTTTTTCAAAGTGGCTTCAATTCAGTCCTTGAGGGGAGGTTTTTCTTTTACCCTCAATCCTTAAATTGTTTTTCAAAATTGTCTTTAATTCAGTTCTTTATGGAGAGCTTTTAATAATGTTTAAATGGACTAACCCTTGAATTGAATATATTGTTCTTAACTGCTCAAGTTTTGTGATCATCAAAAAGGGGGAGATTGTTGGAACTTTTCAAGTTCGCAATCTTAATTTTGATGTTAACAAAACTTGTTATTTTATATTACTAATGTTTTACCTTATTGTCCAGAATCTAGGATCAGTTACGAGGTGTTTGAATCGCAAACTGAAGATCCAACTGATCGCACAAACTGAATCAGACAAACTGATATGTCATATGAGCAGTTAAGCTGATTGTCCAGCTGATAGGTGGTTCAGCAGGAGAACCTCAGAAGCCTGGCCAGCCGAAGGAGTGTTCAAGTGATGAAGAGCCCAGCTGACCAGTTCAACTGAACAAGAGCGAAATCAGTTCTACTGAAGAGTCAGCCCAACTGAAGATCAGTTCAGCTGACTAGTTTGGAGCATCAGTTAGAATCCTTCAGTTGTAGATCAAGATAAACTCATTCAGTGGATTCCAGCAATAAACAAAGATACAAAGAAATTTTCCAGTCAAAGGACAATAATGAACGTTGCATCAGAGCATTAAAGACAAATGTTTCAGAAGGGCAGTCGAAAAGTCGAGACACGGTGTCCAAGGAACGAATTCAAGATGCAACGGATACAATAATTGAGTCTCACTGTACGATCAGTTTCCCGCCTTTATATAGAGAAGATCAATGGAGAATAAAACAAGAGAGAACAAAAATAGAATCCGAGAGAGTGTGGAAAAAGAAATGGCATGCTCATTTGCCTATCATCTTTCAAGAAGCATTCAGCCAGGAGGGAACTACTCTCAATCATATCAGCTTAGTTAAGAAGCTTATTTCCCTCAGTGTGTGAGAACATTCTTTTTCAGTTCTCACACACGAACACACACACCACCACCACTCAAATACCATATTGCACAAAGACGTTAAACTTGTGTATATAGTCTTTCTCACATAAACGTTAAAGAAGTGTTGTTTGGAAGGTGTTGCCTTCGGTTTAGACTAATAGTTCAGTTAGGCAGTGGGTAAGTACTAAGCTGGGTGGGTTTGTACAAGTAGTTGTATAAATCAAAGTATTCTAGTGGATCCTACCCGAGGTGCTAGAAGGGGTGACGTAGGAGCAGTTGAAGCCTCCGAACATCTATAAATATATTTTGTGTATTTAACTGATTAACTGTTGTTTTCAAACTGACTTGATTAGTTAGAGCATCTGTCAATTCAGTAATTGCACTAACTGAACTGTTATATGCGACAACTGATCCCCTGATTTTCAGTTATTCAGTTTACATAAGTTAAAATGTTTTCTAATTTAACAGTCTTCTTCACGAATGATTACTTTGAGTTTCTTCTGCTTGGTTTTTAACCAAACTCAAATTAATTAATCGGATGTTAACATTCTTAGAACACGAGCTATTGCAGTTCATTGGAGAATATCTTGTTTGAAATGCCTTAAAAGGCACCATCACAATTTCTGAATTCTTTGAACCTTTCAAAGTCTTCAGATTTGTATTTCATAAAATACACATACCCATACCTCGAAAAATCATCGGTAAAGGTGATGAAGTAGGCATGTCCATGCTTAGTGATGATGCTAAGTGGACCACACACATCGGTATGGATCAAATCCAATAATCCTTTGGCTCGCTCCACATGGCCCTTAAATGAAATTTCGGTCATTTTTCTTTTTAGATAGGATTCATAGGTCGTGAGAGAATTAATATCAGACATATCAAACATGCCTACTCGCACTATCTTGTTCATCATTCTTAGGGAAATTCCTAATCGAGCATGACATAATTGTGCCGAATGCAGAGTATCTTGTTTTTGCTTGTTTGTTGTTGTTATTGCTTGGAAATTGTTTAGTGGAATCTCTTTCAATTTTAAGTTGTAAAGATTGTTTTGAAGTTCACCCGTACCAATCAAACTTTCATTCTTTTAAATGTTGCAAACACATTTGCTAAATAAACAAGAATATCTATCTTTATCAAGCATAGAAATAGAAACAATATTTTTCACCAAATCAGGTACAAAAAAATCATCTATTAAAATTAACTTAAAATCATTGTTCAAAAGTAAGTAAACATCTCCAATAGCCTTGGCAGCAACTCTTGCTCCATTTCACATCCTCAAGAAGGTCTCGCCTTCCCTAAGTCTTCTACTTCTTCCCATCACCTGCAAATCATTACAGAGATGTGAGCCACAGTCGGTATCTAATAACCAAGAACTATAGTTAATTGAAATGTTTACTTCAAGGTACAACATACCATTTCCAGAACCTTTCTGGGCAAGATTTTCTCTGCAGTTATGCCTCCAATGTCTAGGCTTCTTGCAGTGATGACAAATATCAACAGTCTTGTCAGCCTCGACTGGTATGGCTGCCACAGCAGGATTCAGAGCTTGCCTCTTCAAGGACACATTCTTTTTGAGACGTTGGAAAGAACACTTTTTTCCCTTACCACGTGGACCAGTCTTCGTACCAGATTAAGAACCCACATAAAGAACCGACAAGAACAACACATCAGTGTTCAACTCCGATGGCAACGTAAGATCCATGCCAACGAGCTTGTCCACAAGCTCAATCATCTTTAGGCCATGCTCATGGACCGAGGCCCCATCTCGCATGCGTAAAGTGATTAGCTTCTTGACGGTAGCTAGCCTAAAAGGCCGTGTTTGCTCACCAAAAAGCTCCTTGATATGTAAATGAATGTCAGCAACACTCTTTGCATCCTCAAAACGCCTCTGCAGTTCATCATTCCTAGAAGCCTGCATGTAACACTTGCCTTTAAGTCATGTTCACACCAATCCTTGTAAATCTGCAATTCCTCATGAGTGCAGCTAGTCAGAGCCTCAACAGGGAGCGGCTCAGTCAGTGAATATGCTATCCTTTCCGAATTCAAGACGATTTTTAGGTTTCTTAGCCAATTGAGGTAATTAGTTCCGGTTAAAATGTGTTTGTCGAGTATTGCAGATAACGGGTTGTGAATCAAAGACATTGTCAAATTTGTACTGAAAAGTAAAAACAGATGAATGTTAATGAGTATTTTAAAATATTTAGTAAGATATAAGGTATAGACTTTTACTTCATAAATTTTCACTCCCATTGTTTTGACATTTTTCACTACCCTCTAGTGAAAACGAGAAACTCCTTTCCTCAGTAGGTACGTAAGGTCCAATTAGCAAATTATGATCCCGAATAATATCAGTCAATCATAATTTCTAAAAGGTAGTTTCCAATTGCATCTCCATGCAACTCTTTACGTAAACTTTTGTCTCACGTTTGATTATGACCCAATAATATGACGTCGTTCATCTTTACGTCTCAAGCCTTACCCATCGATGTTAAACCTTAATGGATGGTCTCCATGAGTTTCCTCAATAATATGAGCCGAAATCATGGGAGTTCCACGTAGTTCACATCACCATGTCAATGGATGTCACAATTTTCCGGTGTCCAGGGCTCCCTCAATAATATGAGCCGAGCACTGAGCACGTAGCGTTCATCATGCATCCATTGTCGATGGAAGACATGGAAATTATAAACACCTTTATAATTCCCCTTTCGGGCTTGATATTAATTTTGAATCTTATTCAAAATGAGGGTTTTTAATTTTGAAAGGTCTCATCATTAATTTTATTTAAAAGCTCGCCATATTTGATCGTATATTTGCCTGATTCATGCAACTTTGATATTATCATAATAATAACGCACATACTCGTTATTTATAATATGTCATGCATATATTATAAACAGTAAACTTAACAAGGATGATCAATCGCTCCAACACTAATGGCCCGTGTGAGCCAAACACGGGCCAAGGTCCCAATCCTAGGGAATGCATGGGATGCAAATGCATAATTACGTAAGCTTTCAATATTTACATTTCTTCGATCTTCATAATCATCAAGGCCCACTTATAAATTGATAATTATTACAATCGTTCAACACAAAATATCTTAACATACACCTAGCCCACTTATAAATTGATAATTATTATAATTATTCAACACAAAATATCCTAACATGAACCTAGCAAATTGGGCTTGGCCTTTTGATCATCCTTCATGCATAATATCACATATCATACACCATCAATTAATTATCACAATAATCAATTGATCCAATATTATATGATGATCGGTTCGTAGGTGAAAGAGTGTTTAGAAGGGGGGTTGAATAAACACTTGAAAATTTCACCACCTTTTCAAATAATGTCAGTTTAGTGATAAAATGAACTCGGGAATCTTGTTATTTCAATGTCAATCAGTTAATTAATGAAAGTGCGGAAATAAACTGACTGACAGATAGAATAAAACTGAAATTAAAAGACACAAGATTTATGGATGTTCGGAGATTTCAATTACTCCTACGTCACCCCTTCTATCTAGAAGATATGATATTCACTAAAATATTTTGATCCATACAAGACTTGTACAGACCCCCTTCAGTTTTAGAGTTAACAATGTCAAACTGAAACGTCTTAGTTTCAATACAGTTTATCAGTTCTCAACTGATCTGAAACTACTTAGCACAACTGATCTATATAAGATCGAATATTACAACTGATATGTGTTTGTGCTTGGAAGCTCAATGTATAGCCTTGAATGCTATGAATGTATATGCTAAGTGTGAGCTTTTGAAATCTCTTGAATATGAGTAAAGATATTTCAGCAGAATAACAACTTGGTAATTCAGGTTTGTATATGTTTCTCAGCTGCTTTTTTCGTCTATTTATAGGCTTTGCTTCCAATGATAACAATGAATGCGTTTGAATCTTTCTATCTGTTGTTTGCCACGTCAATAATCTTCTGACAGTCGTACACTGTAGCATTGCTGAAATGCGGAGTTCCCACTACATGTTGCAGTCTGCTTTTGTACAGTTGTCGGTTGATAGTTACATTCCTTAACTTATGACGTGTCAAACTATTTTATCAGTTTGACACAGCCGATAGAATTAGCTGATAGCTCTCAACTGATTGTAGTAAAACTGATCAGTTCCAACTGATCATCCAGTCGATTACATAGTTCAGTTAACTTAGTTCAGTTTTCTTATCTGCGCACTAATATTCAGTTAGACAACAACTGATCATCCAGTCGATTACATAGTTCAGCTAGCTTAGTTCAGTTTTCTTATCTACGCACTAATACTCAGTTAGACAACCAATAGTTTGCTTATTTTTAGATCAGTTCTTTTCAGTCTTCTTGATCAGTTTGTTCAATCTTTATATGCTCGATTTGTCAAACTTCTGAAATAAAGTTTCTAACATTATATATCTTGATCCAGTCACTAATTGCCCGTTTACTTTCTAATTAATTTATTTATAACGAATTTTTGTAAATCACAATTTACTATAAATAATTAAAGTCCAACTTCAATTACTTATTTTATGAGAATATATATACAAATTTTGTAGATTTAAACTTAAGGGCCCAAAAAGACATTTTTCACCAAAAATATTTTGGTCCATTTAAATTTCACAAAATATGTTAACCATCTAATGACCCAACAACTTAAACTTAATGACACTTTGATATTTCAAAACACTTTTGGAAACTTTAGTCGTCATCGTCGTTTCCGGAGCTATGTCGCCTGATTCCGGCCAACACACAATTTTTTTTAATTAAAGTGATGAGGGGTTCAGGCAGCCCATGGGGCTGCCCTTGCTGCTGAGAACACCACCAAAAATGGCCTCGATTTGCTGTGTCGAGTTATCTCATGCGGTTAGAAATAGTCCTCAATATCATATCTGTATTTGCTACACAAAATAGTAACCTTAGCTCTGATACCACCTGAAAGGAGATTGGTTACGGTGCTCGGATGCGCAACGGAAGTTTAAAAAATAGTTTTGGAAATAACAAAACCGAGCAACCCACTAGATGTGTAGCAAATAACAAATAAACATAAACGTCATATATAGTGTATTTAGAAATTTACCTATCAATAACAAGGATTTATTTTTTTGGCTCCAACTAACGTGTAAACAACTTAGCTCTTGAGGGTAGACAATCTACAAGCTACCAAGAGCACTCCTTGCTGAAATGAATCATTCCCTTCAAATTAGTTCCACCACCAACAAGGAAGATCCACTCTACTTCTGCACTAGAAAAAGTAAAGTATTTTTCTTTGAGAAGTTTGCTATCAAATCATCAAAATGATGAAGAAAAAATTAGAGAAAATATGAGGAAAAATTTCGGCCATAGTGCTTGGAAAGAAGGGGAAGAAAAAAAATTTCTTGGTGAATGAAAAAGTTAAAAGTGCTTTTCAAAGGCATGCTTGCCTTTAACTCAAAAGTTGGCTTCCAACCTTCCATCTCCCCATTCATGCATTTTATTTGGGCTTTTAACAATTACAAAGCCCATGGACTTTTATTTAAATATCTAAAACATATTTAAGACCAATTAAACTTTGCTTGAATTTACTCAAGCCCACTAGTTGAATAATTATTTCCAATTGGGCTCTACAAGATCCCAATGTTATTTAATTAATTCAACACTTGAACTAATTTAATTATTTGGACTCTACTAGGTCCATTAGTTTTTAATTAATTCAAGGCTTGAATTAATTAATTCAAGGCTTGAATTAATTAATTCAATAATAATGTTTATGAAAATCACAATTTTCAAATACATTTTTTATTTGACCAACTTTTAATTTAAGAACAGTTTCACAAATTAAAAGTTACATTCCCCATAATCCTCTTATAGAAGTCATACTTCTATTTTTCTCAGTGCTTATAAACTCCTTTATAAGTCATTCAACACATTGAACTATTTTTCTTCTCAACGGGATCTAGAAAGTTAGGACTTGTATGACTCTCAATGGTTCATTGATACATCTGCATTCTCGGACATCACAATGTTCCCTACCAATGAAACATGGTACTCACATCGCAGATACTAGTCTCAAACTCGAGCGGCATTTATTCTTTTTAACGGCAGCTGAATCAACTAGGAACTGTTTAGAATATACAGTTTTCTAGATATGAGTTTCCTGATACTCATAAAATGAGCATCTCATATTCTTTCTAATATTTGTATATTCAAGGACTTTATCTATACAACTAGCATGAGTAGATGGAGCAACATTTTAGATAGAAAAATCGGAATGATAGAACTCGAAGAGATTCAGGAACCACTTACTTATGAAATAATAGAAACCACACCCAACAGTCACTTGAGGAAACACAAGCTCTTAGAAGATTTGAAAGAGTCTCAAGCCTACCGAAGATGATGAGCATACTTCTTGAAGAGGGCCAGAATGAGCCTATTCCTAGATGTGATCCAAGGAACTTAAAATAAGCTCATTAGATTCCGATTCATCGAAGTGTTTTGAAACCTTGCAGTTCGAGATGGACTCCATGAACTCGAACCAAGTATTGTCCTTGGTAGATCCATTTAAGGGAATTGTTCTCATAGGAAGCAAATGAATTTACAAAATGAAACTTGGGGTGAATGGGAATGTAATGACCTTCAAAACAAGATTTCTAGCAAAAGAATATACTCTAAGGGAAGGTATTGACTGTGAGGAAACATTTTCTCTAATTTCAATGTTCAATTATATTAGGAGATTGCTAGCCATATCAGTATGATATGATTATGAAATATGATAGATGGATGTGAAGACAACATTCCTTAATGGTGACATCGAGGAAGAGATTTACATGTCTCAACCTAAATGATTCACATCAGTAGGAAGAGAGCATAAAATATGCAAACTTTATAGATTCATCTATGAACTCAAACAGACATCAAGTAACTGGAACCTCATATTTGAAAACACTATCAAAGAGTTTGATTTTTTAAAAAACCCTTAGGAAACCATGTTGGAAATTTAAGTTTCAGAGTTTGACAAACCAATCAATAATCGAACTGAAGACTCGAACTGAACAGTAACTGAAGTGAAAGAATGTGACTGATCTCAACTGAATTAAATAAACTAAAGTTCTCAAAACTATAAATATGTCTCAAAACTGATTATTCAAATATAGACAAACTGACCGATATCAAAACTGAATATCAGAACTAAACTGGAGTAGCATAATTGAAATATTCAAATTGAAGCTAACAGAGCGTTCAAAACTGAAAGGACAATAGTTAGAGCTGGTTACCAAGCATAGACCAGCTGTACTGATCACTCGACTAGTTTGACTCCTGATTAATTAGTTATGTCATCAGTTACAAATTTGAATCTCAGTAGACAAACTGACACTCCGTACATAAACAGAATATACGAAGCATAACAGTCTGATACATTGTACCATTGTCAGAAAAAGATGTCTACATGGGCTAAAAGACGATTCAACAGATATTATTCATTAAATGTATCCAATGTGACGTTGGAATCGAAGACTATATAGCTGAAGAGTTCAATTGTGGAAAAGATTAACAATTACAAACAACAATAACAACGAGAACAATCATTTATCAGTCAGTTGATATTCATCATAAGTGTATATTCAGTTTGCAAATCACAATCTCAAGCTCACAATTTACTGATTTATTTGTAGAAATCAGACTACTCATTTGAGCTATTCAATTAACAACTGATAAATATAAAAAAACTAAGAGTTTTAGTTTTGGTAGTTTTTAAGTCCAAACTGAAGTGTGTGGGTTGATACATTTTATTGTACTAGTCAAAGTGTTTTAGTGAAAACCTATTTTTGAGATAGAAGGGGTGACATAGGAGCATTTGAAGTCTCTTAATATTCACAAAAATCTTTGTGTTCATTTTTTTGTTACTTTCAGTTATTACAGTACCCTAGCCAAACTATTCAAATTTATCCTTCAGTTTATTTTCGCACTATATTAGTTAACATATCGATATTGACATACAAAATTTCGATATCAGTTCCTTAAATGACTCACATTTGAAAAAGAATTCAAAAAGCCTAAAGTGTTTATTCAACCCCCCTTCTAAACACTTTACCCGAATTAACCGATTATAACAAACCATATGTATACAAGAATGTTAGTGGGAATGCAGTGACATTCCTAGTACTTTACGTTTATGACATAATACTCATTGAGAATGATGTATAGATGTTGTAGTCAACTAAAGTATAGTTAGCTAGTAAATTCTCCATGAAGGATATGAGCGAAACATCCTATGTATTAGGAATATAGGTCTATAGGGATATATCAAATAAGAAGCTAGGGTTCACCCAATCTACTTATATTGATACCAGACTAAGGAGATTTTCTATGGAGGACTACAAGAGATTATATCTCCAAATGTGTTACAGTGTGACTCTATCTAAGTCTATATATCTTAAGACTGATGATAAGATATAAACCATGAGACGTATCTCATACGCGTCTGGTATAGGCAGTATAATATATGGTATGATATCTACTCGACCTGATATTCCATTTGCACTGATTGTTGCAAGCAAATATCAATCGAATCTCGGTCCATTGCATTGGAAAACCGTGAAGGACATTCTTAAGTACTTGAGAAGAACTAAGAATTTTTTCTTCGTTTACGGGGATGAAGAATTAAAATTGGAAGGCTATACTGATTCTAGCTTCCAATCAGATTTGGATGACTCGAAATCAACACTTGGATTTTTATTCAAGCTCAATTGTTGTGTTGTCTCTTGGAAGAGTTCCAAGCAAGACACCACATCAGATTCAATAACTGAGGTCGAATACATAGCTGCATCAGGTGCAACAAAGAAGGCTATTTGGATGAGTAATTTCGTTCAACGGGTTTTCTTCTTCAAACAGTTGATCTAGTTCCGGTATACTGTGACAATACTTGTGCCCTTAAGCAAGCAAAAGAACCAAGGTAACATCAACGATCCAAATATATACTGAAAAAGTTTCACATAATCCAGGAGATTGTGGGAAGAGGAGACATATCAGCGGAGAGAGTTGTCTCTCCGGATAACTTTGTGGATCCACTGACGAAGCCCCTACTAAGACCTTTGTTTAAGAAGCATCGTAAAGCAATGAGTCTGAAATCTCTTGGTAGTTGGCTGTAGGTCAAGCGAGAGATTGTTAGAGTAGGTACCCAGTTAGTCAACTTGTGACTTGAGCTTTATTGATTTTTATATGAAAATAATCTTTATTTTAATAATATTTTTCAATTTTATCCAATTATGACTATTACTTTATTTGTATACTCATGCAAGTTTCATAGATAAATCTCTTGAATATACAATAGGTATCATGAGGTCTACCTCATAATATAAGATCATGAAACTCATTAGAAGTGTACCATATGTTCTGAACACGTTCTAAGTCGAATCAGCTAGCTTAAATAAGTATAAAGGTCGCTTGATCTTGAGACTAACATCAATGATGTAAACGCCATGTTTTAATGGTAAAGACATGAAAATGTCCATTCATATAGATGGATGATCATTTGATGATACACTGAACAACTCTTCCTCAGACTGTCTAAGTAGTTATCACTTGTCGAGTGGAATAGTTTGCTATTATGGTTGTACATCATTAGTCCTTTTTCTTTTCTTTCTTTCCTCCGTCATTTATTTTCAGTAACTTCGAGGGAATTCAAAGATTCGAAATTCTTCCGTCCAAATCGACTTCGAAACGCTGTCTAAACGCGAAACAGATTATATATTTGTGATCTTCATGTTGAGGGCTTCTGATTGAGGTAAATTTCTTCTTGTTCCAGCAACTCTAAATATCAAAGTGCTGGAATAGCATGTATTTGGGGTTGAATTTCCTATATGTAGTAGAATAACCGACAATAAACTCATAATTGAAGTCGGAATTGAATTATGATCTGATTTGGATTTGATATGGATTTTCGAAGTTTCAAATGATATTTGAAACCCATATTAATGATTTGGAGTATGTTATTGATTGGAATGAGTATGTTATTGATGTAGATAAAGTGTTATACCAATATCCTCAGGCTACATCAACTGGAAACGAAGAATTGAGGTATGTTGCGACCGGGTAACATACGATAGGTATCTGTATTATATGATATATGTCGGGTTCATTTGATTGATTGGAATGAGATTATGTGTCTATATGCCTTATTTGTTGATTGATGTGGCATACATGACACTGAGATTGAGATATCGATGTATAAAATAAATGTTTTGTTAACACATCATTTTATGCATACATCGATACATGACATGCACGTTGAGCTATGATCCTTGGATACCTTGATATGATTGGATTGGATTCCGGGTTTTGTGAACACAATCGCTATGCCGGTATTATATGACCCGTAAAGCATAGACAATTGTGGCCCCATATGATTGGATATGAGATTTGGGATTTGATGGCGCTTTGACGACGCTATCATACGAGTATCCCATATTGGCCGGTGTGCCAGCTCGAGCATTGATTTGATAGCGATTCGATTGATTCTGACATGTGCTCAGTGGATGGGCATTTGACCTGATACCTCCACGACATACATGCATTGCATACCATATATCATTGTTTAGATATCTGTGGTATATATGATTGGTTGTTCCATACGGAGCTTTGCTCACCCTCAAGGGGGGCTGTTGCTGTCTTTGTGTGTGGACAATGGCAGGTACTCCAGGATATTAGGAGACCGGAGAGGGTACTTCTGGATGGAGTCACAGTTTGAGTTGAGGTTTATGTTTTGTTCCCAGTATATATGTATATGTATCTATATACCAGGGCATGCCCCGAGGATATGAGTTATTTGTATATGATTGGTGTTGATTACGTGTGGACATGTTTATGACGTGAGATGAAATACTATTTTTAGTATTCAAATAAAATGATTTGGGCTCATTGTAAAGAAATTTTAAACTCGCTTTCCGCTGTAATTAATTAACCATAATCAGATTGCATTGTAACAACGATTAGGAGCTAAGGGCCCCACACTAGATGGTATCAGAGCATAGCTGGGAATGCTCGATTGAGTCTTGTATACACTTGAATAGGCACAAATGAATTGTGCGTATGTGTTTGAATTATTTGTATTACTTGCTCCTACTTGATTTGATTCGAGTAAGTATTTGATGAGATTGATGATATGAGATGATGAGATTATGAGATTGATATTGATTTGTGATATTCATCATTTGATTTGTAGATGGATCCCACAAATGAAACTGCGAGTAGCAGTACTGAGAAGATTGTTGGACAATTTGAAGGATTGTCCATGGATGTAGTGATGGCTCGATTCCAGGATCTAAAACCACCGAGGTTCTTTGGCACTGAGAGTGCTGAAAGAGCTGAGGCCTGGCTGAAGGATATCGAGCACTTGTTTAATATTGTTGAGTATTCCAAGGCTCGGAGACTGAAACTTGCTTTGTATCAGTTGAAAGACCGAGCTAAATCTTGGTGGGAAGCCGCAGAGATTGGATTGAAAGAGGCCGGGATTGAAGTCACTTGGGATGTCTTCAAGGCCCAGTTTTTGGAGCAGTATTCCCCTCCATCCTATTATACTTCTCAGGAGAATGAATTTAATAATCTGCAGCAGGGAACGATGTCTGTTGCGGAGTATGCTTCGAAATTTTCTACTCTGTTGAAGTATGCACCTCACATAGCTGGGAATGCGAGGGCAAAATATAACAGGTTTGTAAATGCATTACATCATGCTTTATATACTTATGTTGTTTTTGGATTGCCTACCAGCTACGCAGAGGCAGTTGAACGAGCTAAGGCAGTCGAGGCTGGACTTAGGAGAGGAGGTCCACAGTATACTCCTCCACCTCCGGTGTCAGCTCAGCAGCCTACTTTGAGGCCGAGAGGTAAGAAGTTCAAGAAGACTGGTTCTATTTCTTCGTCTTCTTCGAGTTCGAGTGGATCCCAGAGAGGGAGTCCTGTGATTGCTCCCTACTGTAGCCATTGTGGGGGTAAACATACTATCGAGCAGTGTCGAGGTATGTTTGGTACTTGTTATCAATGTGGGCAAGAAGGTCATTTCTCTCGAGTATGTCCGAACAAGGGTACGACTTCTGCTCAACCCTAGCCAGGATTTAGAGGTGGCCCTGGTATGACGAGACCTACTGTTCCTGTTCCATCTTTTCAGCAGTCGAGTGTCCCACGATATCGAGGATTGGGTGGTCAGAGTGCCCAAGTTCCTCCTCAAGTGAGAGTGTATGCCATGACTGAGGATCAGGCGAGAGAAGCTCCTGGAGGCGTGATTGCAGGTATTTGCACGCTTTGCGATTATCCTGCACGTGTTTTATTTGATACAGGAGCATCTCATTCATTCATATCTCATGCATTTGTTGCATCTCACGATATTGAGTGTACCCCGTTGTATGATACTTTGTCGATAGCCACGCCAGCAGGGAAGATTATTTTGTCTGAAAGAGTTGTGCATAATTGTGTATTGATATATGAGGATAATGTGGTATTTCTGAATTTGATTGTCCTCCCAATGCACGACTTTGATTGTATTGTTGGCATGGATATCTTGACAACAAATCGAGCTACTGTTGATTGTTGTCATGGAGTGGTTCGATTTCGACCGATTGATGGACCCAAGTGGAATTTTTATGGCAAGGGTTCCCAAGCCAAAATTCTATTGGTATCTTCCTTGGAAATGTCCCGATTGTTGACTAGCGGAGATGAAGGTTATCTTATCTACGCTATTGATATTTCGAAGAAGGAGTCTTCTTTATGTGAGATTCCTGTTGCGAAAGAATTCCCAGATGTGTTTCCCGATGAGATTCCTGATTTTCCTCCTCATCGAGAAGTTGAGTTTAGTATTGATCTTGTGCCGGAGACTGCGCCTATTTCTAAAGCTCCCTATCGCATGGTACCTCTGGAATTGAAAGAACAATTACAGGATCTTCTCGATAAGGGATATATTTAACCGAGTGTATCGCCTTGGGGAGCTCCGGTTTTATTTGTTCGGAAGAAATATGGTACTATGCGAATGTGTATTGACTATAGGCAATTGAATCGGGCTACTGTGAAGAACAAGTACCCACTTCCTCGTATTGATGATTTGTTTGATCAGCTTCAGGGTACTTCTGTATACTCGAAGATTGATCTTCGTTCTGGGTATCATCAAGTACGAGTTCGAGACGAAGATGTGCCCAAAACTGCTTTTCGTACGAGGTATGGCCACTATGAATTCTTGGTTATGCCTTTTGGTCTCATGAATGCTCCTGCTGTTTTTATGGACTTAATGAATCGTGTCTTTCGAGATTATCTTGACCGATTCGTTATCGTCTTTATTGATGATATTCTGGTATATTCGAAATCGAAAAAAGAGCATGCTGAACATTTGAGACTGGTGCTTCAAACTCTTCGTACTAGTCATTTATATGCCAAATTGTCCAAATGTGAATTCTGGATGGACAAAGTAGTATTTCTGGGCCACGTCATTTCGAGACATGGCATATCTGTTGATCCTGCTAAGGTCGAAGCTGTATTGAATTGGCCGAGACCTACGAATGTTCCTGAGATCCGTAGCTTCATGGGTTTGGCTGGATATTATCGTCGTTTTATTGAAGGATTTTCGAAAATAGCTAAACCTATTACTCAACTGACACAGAAGAATCAGCGATTCATTTGGTCAGATGAATGTGAAGCTAGTTTTCTTGAATTGAAGACGAGATTGACCACAGCACCTGTGCTTACTATTCCCTCAGGTACCGGAGGATTTGTGGTGTGTACAGATGCATCTGGAAAAGGTTTGGGCTGTGTTCTGATGCAGCATGGCAAAGTGGTTGCTTATGCATCTCGTCAATTGAAGTCTCATGAAACACGTTATCCTGTTCGTGATCTCGAATTGGCTGCCATTGTGTTTGCTTTGAAGATTTGGCGCCATTACTTGTACGGAGAAAAGTTTGTTATATATTCGGGCCATAAGAGTCTGAAATATCTCTTTTCTCAATCTGATTTGAATATGAGGCAATGCAGGTGGATGGATCTCCTGAAGGATTTTGATTGTGAGATTCAATATCACCCTGGATCGGTGAATGTTACTGCGGATGCCTTGAGCCGTAAAGTTTATGATTCTGTTTTAGCTTTTGTCAGTGTCGCCAAGGTACATGAGGATATATGTACTTCTGGCTGGACTTTTCACTCGAATTGGAATTCTGTCACTGTCTCTGCATTGCAAATTGAGCCGAACTTAATATCGAAAATAAGAAAGGCCCAACGAAGCGATGCTCAGATCCAAAAGTCGAAAGAACTTGTATCTGCGGACATCAGTCTGGATTTCAAATTTCTTCTGATGGTTCTTTACGACTTAATGGTCGGCTGGTAGTTCCTGATTATTCTGATTTGAAATCTGCCCTTCTTCGAGAAGCACATTGTAGCAAATACAGTATTCACCCTGGAGGTCGAAAGATGTATTTGACATTGAGACCTCAATTCTGGTGGAAACGTATGAAGAAGGACATTGCTGAGTTTATTTCTAAATGCTTGGTCTGTCAGCAAGTAAAAGCCGAGAGAATGAAACCGGTAGGATTGCTCCATAGTCTTGAAATCCCAAAATGGAATTGGGAACATATCGCTATGGATTTTGTGACTCATTTACCTCGCTCGCCCAAAGGCTGTGATGCTATTTGGGTGATTATTGATCGGCTTTCCAAATCAGCGCATTTTATTCCGTATGAACGGACTTATCCTTATAAGAGAATGGCCCGTTTATACATTGAGAATGTTGTGAGACTGCATGGTGTGCCAGTCTCGATTGTATCTGATCGTGATCCCAGATTTGCTTCCTAAATTCTGGGGTAGTTTTCAGGAGGCGATGGGTACGCGTTTGGCTATGAGTACTGCATATCATCCTCAAACTGATGGCCAAACTGAGCGTACGATTCAGACTCTAGAGGATATGTTGCGTGCGATTGTGATTGACTTCAGAATGGGATGGCAAGATGCCTTACCATTGGTTGAATTTTCTTATAATGGCACCGTTTGAAGCTCTATATGGGAGACGATGTAGATCACCGTTATTCTGGGATGAAATTGGTAAGAGACAATTGACTGGACCTGAAATGATACAGGAAATGAACGATAAGGTTCAGTTGATTCGGCAGGGGATGAAAGTTGCTCAGGATCGTCAAACGAGTTATGCGAATAAACGAAGACGACCCTTGGAATTCCAGAAAGGTGACAGAGTGTTTTTGAAAATATCTCCCTTTAGAGGCACTGTTCGATTTGGCATGCGAGAGAAACTATCTCCTCGTTATGTTGGTCCATACGAGATTCTGGATCGAGTTGGTGATCTTGCGTATCGATTGGCATTGCCACCAGCTCTATCTGCCATTCATGATGTGTTTCATGTTTCTATGCTGAGGAAATATGAACCAGATCCATCACATGTGCTTGAACCTGATGAGGTTGAACTGGATCCTTCTCTTTCCTATGTTGAACAACCTGTTCGCATTATGGACCGAAAGGAAAGATATTGAGAAATAAATCAATTCTTTTAGTACGAGTGCAATGGACACGACATGGTGTTGAAGAATCAACGTGGGAATTGGAGAGCAAGATGCGAGATTCGTATCCGCATTTGTTTGATTCTCTGACATCTGTTCCATTGTATTCGATGTATTCTGATCCTTTTTCTGATTTTAGTTTTGATATGTACTATAACTGGTGACATATGTATGTTTGCCAATGTTATGTATATAGAGATGTTTAGATTTCGAGGACGAAATCTTTTAAGAGGGGGAGAAATGTAAGGACCGTGTATCGTATTATCGTAAATCTTATATGATCATCGATGATTCAAGAATTTGATATGTGATTATACATTTGATGTATATTATGACAATGAAAATGAGAAAATGAATATTGAATATGAATTGACGTTGTAAGAGCTCGAGTGGAGAGGCCGGACGCCAATATAGTACAAAAATAAATATTTGTACAGAATGTGTGGCGCCCGGGCGGTAGAAAATGACCGCCCGAGCGCCAGGGTATGTTTAATGAGTATGCGGGCAGAACATGCCGCGCCCGAGCAGTAGTTTGTGACCGCCCGAGCGCGGTACTAGTGAAAGCCGGGGGCAGAATGTCTCGCGCTCGGGCGCGAGAATTCTACCGCCCGAGCGCGAGAGGCGGTGGGATAAGGATAAGTTCTTTTCTTTCTTTCCTCCGTCGTTTATTTTCAGTAACTTCGAGGGAATTCGAAAGATTTCGAAATTCTTCCGTCCAAATCGACTTCGAAACGCTGTCTAAACGCGAAACAAATTATATATTTGTGATCTTCGCGTCGAGGGCTTCTGATTGAGGTAAATTTCTTCTTGTTCCAGCAGCTCTAAATATCAAAGTGCTGGAATAGCATGTATTTGGGGTTGAATTTCCTATATGTAGTAGAATAACCGACAATAAACTCATAATTGAAGTCGGAATTGAATTATGATCTGATTTGGATTTGATATGGATTTTAGAAGTTTCAAATGATATTTGAAACTCATATTAATGATTTGGAGTATGTTATTGATTGGAATGAGTATGTTATTGATGTAGATAAAGTGTTATACCAATATCTTCAGGCTACATCAACTGGAAACGAAGAATTGAGGTATGTTGCGACCGGGTAACATACGACAGGTATCTGTATTATATGATATATGTCGGATTGATTTGATTGATTGGAATGAGATTATGTGTCTATATGTCTTATTTGTTGATTGATGTGGCATACATGACATTGAGATTGAGATATCGATGTATAAAATAAATGTTTTGTTAACACACATCATTTTATGCATACATCGATACATGACATGCACGTTGAGCTATGATCCTTGGATACCTTGATATGATTGGATTGGATTCCGGGGTTTGTGAACACAATCGCTATGCCGGTATTATATGACCCGTAAAGCATAGACAATTGTGGCCCCATATGATTGGATATGAGATTTGATATTTGATGGCGCTTTGCCAACGCTATCATACGAGTATTCCATATTAGCCGGTGTGCCAGCTCGAGCATTGATTTGATAGCGATTCGATTGATTCTGACATGTGCTCAGTGGATGGGCATTTGACCTGATACCTCCACGACATACATGCATTGCATACCATATATCATTGTTTAGATATCTGTGGTATATATGATTGGTTGTTCCATACGGAGCTTTGCTCACCCCCAAGGGAGGCTGTTGTTGTCTTTGTGTGTGGACAATGGCAGGTACTCCAGGATATCAGGAGACCGGAGAGGGTACTTCTGGAGGGAGTCACAGTTTGAGTTGAGGTTTATGTTTTGTTCCCAGTATATATGTATATGTATCTATATACCGGGGCATGCCCCGAGGATATGAGTTGTTTGTATATGATTGGTGTTGATTACTTGTGGACATGTTTATGACGTGAGATGAAATACTATTTTTAGTATTCAAATAAAATGATTTGGGCTCATTGTAAAGAAATTTTAAACTCGCTTTCCGCTGTAATTAATTAACCCTAATCAGATTGCATTGTAACAATGATTAGGAGATAAGGGCCCCACAACTGCAGTTTAATGAAGATCAAACAAAATGCTTATAAAAGAGTTTATATGTTGATTTCATATGATGGAAGATGTGGAAGTTACCTTAACAACTAATTAAGTTAGAAGAGTGGAATTGTCAGTTTTAGTAAATGAGTTCACAAAATTGGCTAGCTGCTAAAAATGGATCGATGGAAAATTTTGTCTTCCGAAATTTTCATTTTAATTATTTGAATGAGAATTGTACCCTCGACACATCAGTGTTGTCTGATCGTCGATCAGGGTTATAATTTGTTCAAAATTAGTTATTTATTAAATTAAAATTTACTGATTAAATAACAATATTAGTAATGATGACTACTAAGTGCAAGATTCTCATAAAATAATCTAGATGATAATGATTTAATCATGCATGGTATTTTTAAGTGTAGAAAATGCATGCATGAGAGATTCTAAATAATGGAATAACATTGTATTGATCCGTGTCAAATCCTAATTCGATCAGGAATCAAAATTTATAAATATTTAATCAAGAGATAGATGAAATAGGATAATATTTGCCCAAAAACTATTCACAAAAATTTTTCTCCTCTCATCCTTGCAAAATCTCGGCCACCACAAAGAAAAATTTCGGTCACTTCCACCGCTACATCGCTACTGGATTTATGAAATTTTGGCAATCCAATAATGATGTAAATTTTGTTTAGATCTCTACAAAGATTTATACGCAGAATCCAATTTCTGATCGTGGACCTTATTTGACTATCGAAGAAGGAAGAAAGATCTATTCGTAGGGATTTACAAGAAAGACAATAATTAAAATTTATTATAAAAATATTTTCCCTTAATTATTTCCGATCTTCGTTTCCCGTTCGAGCGCGAAAACGTCTAAAAGCCCTTATGCACGAGACTTTAATGATCCATGCAATAAAATACATATCCATGCAATAATCATGCATTAAATGTATAAAAATTATTAAACACATATTTTGAATAAAAACCCTAGATTGCATGCAGTCGGGTTACGTAACTCGAATTTCATCGATCTTACATGATATATGACTACTGATTCATGTCATCTCACATTAAATTACCCCTCTAATATATTACCATTTGACTACATATAACAAAGTTTATTCCTTCACTGTATCCTCAAAGAGTTAACCTCAAAGAGTTAAGCTTTATTTTATTTATATTTATTGTAAATTACAGACACATGATTACAAGACTCTGAACAGGGCCGATCCTAACAATATCTGGGCATGAGTCTAACTTGTAAAAAGAGGCATCTGAATCATAATGTGTGTTAATGTTTTTTTAGTTTTATAGCAATTTTTCAAATTAAATCAATACGTTAAAGACAATATAAAAAACTAAATGAATAAAAATATCAAATATGTCCAAAATGATCACTAAAAAACAACCCGCCTAATAGTTTTAGAGCTAAAAATACTAATCAAGTCTGTATAATCAAGTTGTTCAGTAATTTCTTTCTCAATCGATAACATAGTTGGATCTGATATTTTCAACCTTTCACTTTTGAATTTTGATCTTAGCTGGACCTGATATAGTGAACGAATGGACTGATTCCATGGGGCCTTCAGGGTTTTCAATCGTTATAATTTATATATATTGATATTTGAAATTTTGAATACATATTTTAAGAAATATTTGGGTTTTTTCTATGCACTCTCAAGCAAAATTTCATAGCAGGAGATTTCATGATTTGAAAATTTCCTCGTGTATATATTACAAAAGAAAAAACAAAAGGGAAGTCTCAAATTTTGAATCCCCGCCTCAAAAAGAGTGAATAAATCATTAATTCGAAGGTAATATATAATTGATTCTCTTTTTCTGATTTGTTCCGATTTTTATACTTGTCCTTAATCCGCCATACTTCCCACCATTACTTCATCCCCGATAAGAAAAATAGACTAGTTTGGTAAATCATACCAACAACTTATTGCCAGCTAGATTAATTCATCCACTCCTGACTTTGATTTCGAAGAGGACCGATAATTTCTTAAAATTTTACGAGTGATTTTTTTAATAATAAAACTCATGTTTCGACCGCACTAAATCTTCACAGACTGGATTTTTCCTTTCGCTTCCATAGATGCATATGTGGGGGGCTATCTAGTATTATATATAATAATTTTTTTAAAAAAATTTTGGGTCCCAAAAAAAGGATGGACCTGAGTCGTTGGACTCATTTGACTCCAAATAAGCACGGCCCTGACTCCGAATATCATGAAAAAAAATCGAAACATTGGCTTAGTAAGACTATAAAATTACGTTTTTCATTCATTCGAGATCGCAGTGATAGTATTTAGGTTATCTTTTTTAAAGTCAATGATTATACGCATTTCCGCTACTGTAAGTATATAATCATGATGATATTAAAAATCGAGGCTCACAATGGTATTAAAGTTCCCTCGGGTTTATCCTCAAATATTTTGGTGATATAATAAATTACATAAGATATTTATATTTTTGGATTATTATGAATATGCCTTTGAATGAAATTCGCTAGTGCCTAACAGTATGTTCAAGACCTTTGGATAAAAAAATAAAATAAAACGTCTGTTTTCAGTTTCAACCCAAAAAATTTGAGCCTCACACATTTATAATTTTTTATGTCTCTTGATTTAAGATAAATTTAGAATGTCAAAGGGAATTGATAATACTATGCCAAATTTCTCTCAATTGATCTTGGAGTGATACCATTAAGAATTTATGTTTTAAAATAAACATTATTTAAAGTTGTTTTTTACTATATAAATAGGATGACGTCACTAAGAAATAGCTCACGGGCTAGAAATTGAGATGAATCATCATCCAAAACAAGAAGAAATGACATCTCCATCCATGATAAAGACCATCACTCCCAAGTACTGGGAAACCAAGAACCACAGTATTCCAAGGCAAGAGCAAAATCCAACAAATATGTTTGAAAAAATTAATCAACTTATGCGTGCAATTATGTCAGCAACCACCAACAAAACACTTTGGAAAAAACAATCGTTGTCTCAATAGAATCGAAGAGGCAAGTGATCGAACTATTGAAAGATTCCTTAGGTTCCACCCCCAAGTTTTATGGCACATCTGACGCAATACAAGCTGGAGAATTGTTAATCAAAATTTAAAATATTTTCTCTGTTCCTAACCACTCGGAGGAACATAAAGTGAAATTTGAGGTATACAATTCGAAATTCATCACATGACTAGTGTAGAGTCGTGGATCATCAATTCAAGAAAAACAACACTCTCATACATAACCTTTTACGAGAATTTGTGGAAAAATACATCGCTCAATTAATACTTAACACACGCAAATGAGAATTCATGGACTCAGTTCATGGTTCTTTGACCATGGTATACGAAGCAGAATTCCATCGTTTGATTCACTAGGCGTCTCATTTCCAGGAAGATGAGGCAAGAAAGAGAGAGAAATTTTTCAAGGCCTTAACCTTGATATTCGTTGGGAAACATTATTTGTCGAAGCCTTGAATTATAGTTCTGCTGTCAATCAAGTATTGCGCGTGGAGACAGAGATCAAACTGCTGCTCGAAAGAAAAAAGGTGAAAAAAACTATGGGACCTCCAACTCAGTTATACCAAGTAGCCAGAAAATAAGTCCTGAAATAGAGACTCAATTAGACTGTTGGGGATCGATTTAGAGTTTAGAGTGGGGGTGAATAAACTCGTTCTTTTCTTTGACGTTTTTGCAAAGGTGCTTAGAATCCTGTTAGATTATATCTTTTCTTGTTCGAATATATTTCCAGCAGATCACAATAACTTGTGCGGAAACGATCTGATGGTTAGAGGTGAAAACAATAAAACAATAGGCAGTAGACAGTAGTTGTTTCTGGAAGTTCGAAGATGAAATCTTCTACGTCTCCCCTTCTTCTGTTTCCAGAACGTATCACTAAAAGACTTTGGTTTTTACAGTACAACTCTTGTACACACCCACTTCAGTAGGACTTAGCCTTTGCCTACTGAAACTCTTAGTTTCACAACACAACATAATGAATACAACAAGGTTCTGGAAAAGACTCTTTTCCAGTGTAGAGGCCCGTATTTCGTATTCGAAAATTTGCGGAATTATTTAAAATTTTTCTCTTTAAATAAATAACATGCATCATTCATAAAATAAACTGATAAATAGATTTAATTTTAAAATAACAGCGGAAGTAAATATTGTTTTTCAAAACAACCACTTAAAAATAATTCAACATAATAAAACTGAGTTTGAACATAAAAAGATGAATAAACTGAAACATGAGGTCCTCGGGTTCCTACTACTGCTGACCCAAGCTAGCTCACTGGTCCCCGCCCTCAGTTTCGACCTCATCAGTACCTACAACAATCAAGTCTAGTGAGTCTAAAGACTTCACATGCATATATCGTGAATAACGAGTATAAATAGCATAAGATCGCATGCAACGTAAAAATATCGTATCGTAAAGCGTAACGTGAAAAACGTGTCATGGGTAAATATAATTACGTGCATATCTAGAAATCGTACGTAAAATATTTGCTCGCTAGAGCCCTGTCATAAAATATCATAATGAGATTTTTCTAGTAGAGATAATGTTTCTACGCAAGTGGCCCGTAACATAACCTGAACGTCTGATCAGACTAAACCACAGTATACTGGGCGGTATAGATCACCACAGCCCTTGGACTGGATGTCCGTACCCATACATTAACATAAACCGGTCGTAAGTCACCGGGTAGAGATCCCATAAGCGTGATGTGGTCACAAGACATATCGCATATATCTCAAAAATAAACATTTTATATTGTTATGCACGTAATATTAATATAACCATGTTTTTTACCGAGTGAGTTGGATCGTTCCCAGGCTCCTGCGACCTACTTCTAATATGAGACACATGAAAATAATTTCAACTTGACAAAAGCTTCATAATCCAAACCAAAAGCGAGACAAATGAAACCAACAACTTAGTTTTTTAATCGTAGTTTCATACTAACCCGAACCAACATTGGACCAACGTTTAACCATGATCAAAATGCACCTAACATCATGAAATAATGTTCCTAATAACTGTAATACACGAAAATGGTGAATAGAGGCAAAAATAATGAAACGCTCTTCCGAGAGTCACTTTGGCACAT
Organism: Primulina tabacum; assembly: GCF_025594145.1. Lineage (NCBI taxonomy): Eukaryota > Viridiplantae > Streptophyta > Magnoliopsida > Lamiales > Gesneriaceae > Primulina > Primulina tabacum. The sequence continues at coordinate 30,131,371 of NC_134563.1, forward strand.
TGCATCGCAAATTCTCGTACGACCTCTAAACTTAACCGAATAACAAACGGACAAAAACATGACCTTCCTAACTCATTGAGGTACTGTCCAGTCCAAGGCCATAGACTAAAAGCCAACCAAGAACTCGAACAAGACCCCTGCACCGAAGCATCGCTGCTGTCAATTGCGCGATGGCAGCAGCTGCGCTTTTGCTGGTTGTTCTATGGAACTAATGGCCATCGGGCCTTAACCACCGACCAGAGTCCCTTCCCAACATCATAAGGCATGGCTTAGACCATGGCTAAGGGCACTTGGCCAACCACAACTCAAGCAAATGTCTAGGATGTCACCCGAAGTTCAACCCGAGAGCACCATGCTGTGTGCCGTGGGGTGTGTTGCTTTATTTTGCTGTCTTATATCAATCTAGTGGCCATATGATCGACCATGGCTTGATCTAGACATCATGAGGTATTGTGTGAACCATGTATAAGGGCTAAAAGCCAACCACAATCCACACAACACCCCCAAAGCCGAAAGACTACACTCCAAACCAGAAACGAAAAGAACCGAGGGGCATATGTTTTGTTGTTGAAAAATATTGATGGATCCGAGAACCAAGCCTTGAAATACTGACTTGATCTCGTCCTAGGCATGACAAGGAAGAGTCCTTACCATGGCTACGGTCCCTAGGACAGCCATGGATCGAACACACCTTCACCAACCAGAAAGCAAGAACCGTGGCCAAATGTTGCAACTAAGAAAATGTTTGCTGTCATGGATTTGTCTTGAGTGCATGGGCTTAAGTTAATGAACCAACACCTTCCTAACACACTCTAAACCATGCCTTAGATGCAGCCTTGAGTTCTTGGAACCGAGCAAACCTCCTGAAGTCATAAAAACAATTCAAACCGTGAAGCATGAAATCAACCAAGAAGAAGCCGAGGAGGGGCTGCACAGATTTTTTGCTCAAAGTTGCTGTCAAAATCGGTTTTTTGCTCCTTAAATCATGAACATATAATGTTTTAAAATATTTATAGGACTTGATTAAAGAGAAATGAACAATATATACATGCTTGGAAATCGGTTTTGAAAGAAACAAACCAATAAGACGAACACGGCGCGACGGAGACGGAGTTTTCTTTTCTTTCTTATTTTACTGCTACTGATTCACGATTTCAGCAGCTGTTTTCTACTGATATTCTCGAATGTGAGGGTGGAGGAAATGTTAAGAATTGAAGGGGAAGGTAACAAGGTGATAAATGAGTCAAGAATGCTATAAGATGGAAGTTTCATGTGAGGAGATTGAATGGTAAAAGGAAATGTTTTCTTTTCCTTCTAGCTTGAACGAAATGGGGGATTGGCATTTTAGATTAGGGGGTTGGGGAAAGTTAAAGGGAATAATGGTGCTAGTATTATCACTAATTGGTGAGTTAAAAAGGGAGGGAATATCCTATCATGAATAGCCATTGAAGGGAGTCTAGAATGGAGGGTTATCAACATTTTTAAATTGTTTAAAAGGGGATGGCCGAAATTTGCTAGAAAATGAAGGTGAAATATTGCTTAAATCTTGTATTTTAAATTCTTAAAGTTTTAAACTTCCATTATGTATTTTAGTAAATTAAATTAGGGTAATAATTTTCTAACATGGCATGGCTTGGTCTATAGAATTAATTATTAAAATGTTAGGTTGAAATTTCTTGAATATATTAGGCCTAGATTAATTTATCCCAATTGGTTACACATTTTAATTTAGGCTTTTAAATTAATTATTTGACATGGGAGAACTTAATTAATAACTTAAGTCCAATTAATTTAAATAAATCCTAAAAAACATTCTTTACCCGTAAAATAAATTGTTCCTTGGCTTAAATTTAGGAATATTTTCTTATTATTAATTTTATCTCAATACTCCAAACTCCAGTCCAGCCTCTCGTATTTAATCAAAAAGGATAAAACTAAACTCCTGCGATTAAAATAAATAATCATAACTTAACGAATTTTTAAAAATGAGTTAAACACTCCATAAATATAAAAATTTATTTATTTTTATTTAAATATAGCAATTATGCATGGCTTATACGTAATCTGATTTTTGGGTTCTACAACTCTCCCCACCTTAAAAGAAATTTCGTCCTCGAAATTAAAACTTACCGAATAACTCAGGGTATCGACTATTCATCTCTGGCTCCGATTCCCATGTAACCTCCTCCTCCGAATGATTGAGCCATTTGACATTCACTAGCTTCACCATTTTGTTCCGAAGCTTTTTCTCCTGTCTGTCTAAGATCTGCACTGGTCTTTCTTCATAAGACATGTTCGGAGTGAGATGCAGCAGTTCGAAGTTCAAGATATGCGAAGGATTCACCATATACTTCCTCAGCATAGAGACGTGGAACACGTTGTGTACTCCGGCCAAATTCGGCGGAAGAGCAACACGATAAGCTAATGTCCCAACTCTGTCGAGGATGGTCCGATGAATCTCGGACTGAGCTTTCCTTTCTTTCGAATCGCATGACACCTTTCATAGGTGCTATCTTCACGAAAACATGGTCGCCAACAGCAAACTCTAGATCTCTCCTCCTCTGATCCTCATAACTCTTCTGTCGACTCTGAGTAGTCCTCATTCTATCACGGATCTTGACTACTACGTCGGCAGTCTGTTGAATAATCTCCGGACCCAATTCTGATCTTTCCCCTACTTCATCCCAATGAATAGGCGATCTACACTTACAACCGTACAGTGCTTCATACGGAGCCATACCTATAGACGACTGAAAACTGTTGTTATAGGTGAACTCCACCAATGGCAACTTCGACTCCCAACTCCCTGAGAAATCGATGACACATGCACGGAGAAGATCCTCCAAAATCTGGATAACTCTTTGACTGCCCATCTGTCTGAGGGTGGAAAGCCGTGCTAAACAACAACTTCGTACCCATAGCTGAATGCAGACTCTTCCAAAATGAGGAAGTGAATTTAGGATCTCGGTAAGACACTATAGAAACGGGAATACCTTGAAGTCTAATTATCTCTCGGATATACAACTCTGCATAATGAATCATGGTGAAAGTCGTTTTAATAGGCAAGAAGTGCGCTGATTTGGTAAGACGATCAACAATCACCCAGATAGCATTAGACCCTCTGGCTGACTTCGGCAAACCGACCACGAAGTCATGTTCCGTCTTCACTAGCTGGCACGTCAGATACTCGGATACAAAACGTTTGATATCCTTCTTCATCCCGGGCCACCAATACAACAACTGCAGATCTTTGTACATCTTTGTATTCCCAGGATGAATAGAGTACGGCGACATATGGGCCTCAGATAAAATATCCTCTTGAATAGAACCGCCGCTAGGAACCCACATTCTGTCTCGATATCTCACAATACCGTCGCTAACTGTATACAAGATACTGCCTTTGGCCTCATCTCTCTGCCTCCATTTCGCCAACTGCTCATCTGCCGGCTGTCCACTGCGAATACGGTCTAGAAGAGAAGACTGAATCGTCAAAGTAAATAGACGGGGAACTCTACCTCGAGGATATGTCTCAAGATCAAACCTCTGCATCTCAAACTGAAGAGGTATCGGAATCGCCATATGAGCCATCACTGCAACTTTCCTACTCAACGCATCCGCAACTACATTAGCTTTGCTAGGGTGGTACCTAATGTCACAGTCATAGTCCTTCACTAGCTCCAACCAACGCCTCTGACGCATATTCAACTCTTTCTGCGTAAAGAAGTACTTGAGGCTCTTATGGTCGGTAAAGATTTGACACTTCTCTCCGTACAAATAATGCCTCCAAATCTTCAAGGCAAATACTACGGCGGCCAACTCAAGATCGTGGGTAGGGTAATTCTTCTCATGGATATTCAACTGACGAGAAGCATATGCTATCACCTTCCCATGCTGCATCAACACTGCGCCTAGACCGAGTTTCGAAGCATCAGTATACAAAACAAAATCTCCGGGTCCTGAAGGCATGGCCAATACTGGTGCTGAAATAAGAGCTTGCTTCAAAGTATCGAAGCTCTTCTGACACTCATCGCTCCACACATACTTAGCATTCTTCTTTGTCAACGACGTGAGTGGAACTGCGATAGAGGAGAATCCCTGAATAAACTTCCGATAACATCCTGCTAGCCCAAGAAAACTACGGATCTCTGATGCATTCTGCGGCACAACCCAATCTCTGACTGCTGCAACTTTCGCTGGGTCTACCTCAATACCGCTGCTAGAAACTGACGTGGCCTAAGAATGCCACATTCTCTAACCAGAACTCGCACTAACTGAACTTTGCGAATAACTTGTGCTTTTGCAAGGTCTGCAATACTGCGGTCAGATGTCTGCTGTGTTCCTCTTGATCCTTTGAGTAGACGAGAATGTCGTCTATGAATACTATAACGAACTGATCAAGATACGGCTAAAATACGCGATTCATGAGATCCATGAAGATCGCTGGCGCATTCGTCAAACCGAACAGCATCATCGAAGTGGCCATAACGAGTCCTAAAAGCAGTCTTGAGAACATCAGCGTCTTTCACCCTCAACTGGTGGTAACCAGAACGCAGATCAATCTTCGAGAATACTGAAGCTCCCTGTAACTGATCAAATAAATCTTCAATCCGCGGAAGTGGGTATTTGTTCTTCACTATAACTCTGTTCAATTCCCGGTAATCAATGCAGAGCCTCATCGAACCATCCTTCTTCTTCACAAATAAGACTGGCGCGCCCCATGGCGAACAACTCGGACGAATGAATTCCTTGTCAAGAAGTTCCTGGATTTTCTTCTTGAGTTCTGCCATCTCTGTCGGTGTTAATCGGTACTGTGCTTTGGAGATCGGTGCGGTACCTGGCATAAGCTCAATAGAGAACTCCATCCTCTCGTACGGGTGGCATACCAGAGACGTCATCAGGAAAAAACGTCTAGAAAGTCTCTGAAAATTGGGACATCGGAGGCTGACTGACTGGGTGCCTCGGGAACAGATACAAAATTCGCTAAAAACGCTCGACACCCTCTATGCATGAGCTTCCTAGCCTGGACACAAGATATTATACGCGGTAAATGAAAGTACCTGTCTGGTTCGAATAAGAACTGCTCTCTCCCAAGCGGTCGGATTAGAACAGATCTCCGCTGGAAGTCAATCAAAACTCTGTTCCTTAATAGCCAGTCCATACCCAGAATGATGTCAAACTCTGGCATCGGCAATACGATAAGATCCGCATAAACAAGGTTACCATGAAGTTCGAGGTCTATGTCTCGGATCACATTAGTAGCTGTCATCTCTTCTCCAGAAGGCAGTACTACCGAATACGCTGTATCTAGTCCAATGGTCTTGACCTTGAGGAAATTTACAACGGTCTCCAAAATGAACGAATGAGTAGCCCCTGAATCTATCAAGGCATTTGTAGCTGAGCCCGCTATAAAAATTCTCCCTGAAAGGTTGGAACATCATGTTAAACCAATAATTTTGAAAGTTATAGACATGCGAAAGTCCAAGTTCTTCTACTCTAAATTCCCGAAAGTAACACTGATTAGAACATGCAATCCTATCACCAATTCTATGTTCAAGATCTTAACCCAGACTCCAAAAACATTAAATCTCAAATATAAACTTAAAGCTTTAAGATACCTGTCAAGAGCATGGTCTCCGGGTTTTTTTTCGCTGCGTGAAGAGCAAAAACTCTGCCTTGGGTGGGCAGACTCCCCTGAGGGCAATTCTTCAGTAAGTGGTCAGGACTACCACACTTGTAGCACATCCCGGAACCATACCTACAAACTCTAGCATGACGGCGTGTGCACTTGGCACAGACTGGAAACTCAGAGGTCCTCGGGACTACACGTCCTTGCTGCTGCTGTCCTCTGCACTTGGATGGGCCGTGGAAAGGCTTCTTACTCTGATGTTGCTGCTGAGGAGGGCAGTGCGGCGCTTGGACTGGTCGCTTGCCCTGGTGATCTCTCTCAATATCATTCTGATCCTGCTCTGCAGCTAGAGCTCTTGAGACAGCGACATCATAGGTAGTAGGGCCAGCCACCCTAATATCACGGCGCAAGACCGGCCGTAGACCATACACAAAATGTCTCAACTTGGCTCCAGCATCATTGGCAATCAGTGGTACGAAATGGCAACCCCTCTCAAACTTACGAATAAACTCCGTAACAGTCATGTCTCCCTGCCTCAGGGTCATAAATTCCCTGGTCAACCTGGAACGCACCTCGTCAGTAAAATATTTAGAGTAGAATACCTCTGTAAAGCGCGTCCAGCTCAGAGTGGCAAAATTCAGGGCTACAGATACTCCTTCCCACCACAAGCGAGCGTCTCCTCCAAACATATAGGTCGCACAACGAACCCTATCCTCATCTCCAAGCTCCATGAATTCGAAGATAACCTCAAGGGACTTAATCCAGCCCTCGGCAATCATAGGATCTGTCGTCCTTGAGAACTCCTTCGGTCTCATCTTCATGAACCGCTCATAGGTAGCCTCAGGTCCCGTTTGCCTGGCTACCCCAGCATTGTTCCCCGCAAACTGTGCGAAGAACTGTTTCATTCCGGCTAACATCTTGGCGTTCATGTCCGGTGGAGGGGGTGGCGGTAGATCTCTCTCTTGCCTATGTTCCTCACCGTCCTCATGACGATGCTCCTCATCTCTCGTGCGATCATTAATGCGTCTTGGAGGCATACTGTTCCATGCATAACCCACACGTAACCAACATGCATGATTCTATTATTTCTTTAAATTTTAATAAACACCGTATAATCATAATCTGAACATAAAATATTTCATGAAAACATGCCGTTAAAATATTTCATGATTTAAACGAAATGCATAAACGTAAAACTTAGAGACCAAATACGTGACTTCATGAGCTTCTCGAGATCAATAATAGTAGAACCCTTTACAAGAATATAGGCTCTGATACCAACTGTAGAGGCCCGTATTTCGTATTCAAAATTTTGCGGAATTATTTAAAATTTTTCTCTTTAAATAAATAACATGCATCATTCATAAAATAAACTGATAAATAGATTTAATTTTAAAATAACAGCGGAAGTAAATATTGTTTTTCCAAACAACCACTTAAAAATAATTCAACATAATAAAACTGAGTTTGAACATAAAAAGATGAATAAACTGAAACATGAGGTCTTCGGGTTCCTACTACTACTGACCCAAGCTAGCTCACTGGTCCCCGCCCTCAGTCTCGACCTCATCAGTACCTACAACAATCAAGTCTAGTGAGTCTAAAGACTTCACATGCATATATCGTGAATAACGAGTATAAATATCATAAGATCGCATGCAACGTAAAAATATCGTATCGTAAAGCGTAACATGAAAATCGTGTCATGGGTAAATATAATTACGTGCATATCTGGAAATAGTACATAAAATATTTGCTCGCTAGAGCCCTGTCATAAAATATCATAATGAGATTTTTCTAGTAGAGATAATGTTTCTACGCAAGTGGCCCGTAACATAACATGAACGTCTGATCAAACTAAACCACATTATACTGGGCGGTATAGATCACCACAGCCCTTGGACTGGATGTCCGTACCCATACATGAACATAAACCGGTCGTAAGTCACCGGGTAGAGATCCCATAAGCGTGATGTGGCCACAAGACATATCGCATATATCTCAAAAATAAACATTTTATATTGTTATGCACGTAATATTATTATAACCATGTTTTTTACCGAGTGAGTTGGATCTTTCCCAGGCTCCTGCAATCTACTTCTAATATGAGACACATGCAAATAATTTCAACTTGACAAAAGCTTCATAACCGAACCAAAAGCGAGACAAATGAAACCAACAACTTAGTTTTCTAATCGTGGTTTCGTACTAACTTGGACCAACGTTTAACCATGATCAAAATGCACCTAACATCATGAAATAATGTTCTTAATAACTGTAATACACTCAAATGGTGAATGGAGGCCAAAATCATGAAACGCTCTTTCGAGAGTCACTTTGGCACATTGCACCGTAAATTCTCGTACGACCTCTAAACTTAACCGAATCACAAACGGCCAAAAACATGACCTTCCTAACTCATTGAGGTACTGTCCTGTTCAAGGCCATAGGCTAAAAGCCAACCAAGAACTCGAACAAGACCCCTACACCGAAGCATCGCTGCTGTCAATTGCGCGATGGCAGCAGCTGCGCTTTTGCTGGTTGTTCTATGGAACTAATGGCCATCGGGCCTTAACCACCGACCAGAGTCCCTTCCCAACATCATAGGCATGGCTTAGACCATGGCTAAGGGCACTTGGCCAACCACAACTCAAGCAAATGTCTAGGATCACCCGAAGTTCAACCCGAGAGCACCATGCTGTGTGCCGTGGGGTGTGTTGCTTTATTTTGCTGTCTTATATCAATCTAGTGGCCATATGATCGACCATGGCTTGATCTAGACATCATGAGGTATTGTGTGAACCATGTCTAAGGGATAAAAGCCAACCACAATCCACCCAACACCCCCAAAGCCGAAAGACTACACTCCAAACCAGAAACGAAAAGAACCGAGGGGCATATGTTTTGTTGTTGAAAAATATTGATGGATCCGAGAACCAAGCCTTGAAATACTGACTTGATCTCGTCCTAGGCATGACAAGGAAGAGTCCTTACCATGGCTACGGTCCATAGGACAGCCATGGATCGAACACACCTTCACCAACCAGAAAGCAAGAACCGTGGCCAAATGTTGCAACTAAGAAAATGTTTGATGTCATGTATTTGTCTTGAGTGCATGGGCTTAAGTTAATGAATCAACACCTTCCTAACACACTCTAAACCATGCCTAGATGCAGCCTTGAGTGCCTGGAACCGAGCCAACCTCCTGAAGTCATAAAAACAATTCAAACCGTGAAGCATGAAATCAACCAAGAAGAAGCCGAGGAGGGGCTGCACAGATTTTTTGCTCAAAGTTGCTGTCAAAATCGGTTTTTGCTCCTTAAATCATGAACATATAATGTTTTAAAATATTTATAGGACTTGATTGAAGAGAAATGAACAATATATACATGCCTGGAAATGGGTTTTGAAAGAAACAAACGAATACGACGAACACGGCGCGGCGGAGACGGAGTTTTCTTTTCTTTCTTATTTTACTGCTACTGATTCACAATTTCAGCAGCTGTTTTCTACTGATATTCTCGAATGTGAGGGTGGAGGAAATGTTAAGAGTTGAAAGGGAAGGTAACAAGGTGATAAAGGAGTCAAGAATGCTATAAGATGGAAGTTTCATGTGTGGAGATTTAATGGTAAAAGGAAATGTTTTCTTTTCCTTCTAGCTTGAACGAAATGGGGGATTGGCATTCTAGATTAGAGGGTTGGGGAAAGTAAAGGGAATAATGGTGCTAGTATTATCACTAATTGGTGAGTTAAAAAGGTAGCGAATATCATACCATGAATAGCCATTGAAGGGAGTCTAGAATGGAGGGTTATCAACATTTTTAAATTGTTTAAAAGGGGTGGCCGAAATTTGCTAGAAAATGAAGGTGAAATATGGCTTAAATCTTGTATTTTAAATTCTTAAAGTTTTAAACTTCCATTGTGTATTTTAGTAAATTAAATTAGGGTAATAATTTTCTTGCATGGCATGGCTTGGTCTATAGAATTAATTATTAAAATGTTAGGTTGAAATTTTTTGAATATATTAAGCCTAGATTAATTTATCTCAATTGGTTACACATTTTAATTTAGGCTTTTAAATTAATTATTTGACATGGGAGAACTTAATTAATAACTTAAGTCCAATTAATTTAAATAAATCCTAAAAGCATTCTTTACCCGTAAAATAAATTGTTCCTTGGCTTAAATTTAGGAGTATTTTATTATTATTAATTTTATCTCAATACTCCAAACTCCTGTCCGGCCTCTCGTATTTAATCAAAAAGGATAAAACTAAACTCCTGCGATTAAAATAAATTATCATAACTTAACGAATTTTTAAAAATGAGTTAAACACTCCATAAATATAAAAATTTATTTTTTTTATTTAAATAATAGCAATTATGCATGGCTTATAAGTAATCTGATTTTTGGGTTCTACATCCAGATTACGAACTCTTCTCAATAAGATGTAATAAGGTGAATAGCTTGTGAAGAGATAAAGAAACAACAGCACAAGTCGATCTCAGAAGATCAGATATCTGCTATAAAGAGTGTGCTGCTTTTCTGTGTATTGAGCTTGAAGATAAAGAGTATTTCTTGATTGCTCAAAACAACGTTGGAATGATAGACAGAGAATGTGTTCTTTGTTGATAATAATCGTTGTTCTCTATATTAGATTGATCATTTACTATATAGAAACCTTGAATCCAACGTCTATAAACAAAACGGTTTCTTTGACTCTGAGTGAATCAGCTTTATCACCGAAAAAAGGTCATGCAGAAAGCTTCAGAATAATCAGGCTTTGTTTTATACCAAAACTAGTAAGGCGTGTTAAATGTCTTCATACATCATTCAATGGTGCAATTAATACTAGTACTATGTAAAGTAACGGTAACATTAAGACTTGTAATGATCAAACGAAAGACGTCACATTCTGCTTCTGCTTAGGCTACGTTCTGCTTCTGCTTTTGCTTTTGCTAACCGTTAAGTTTAGCTAAGAAATACACGATAAGTACAGCTTCTATTTTAGCGATACGAGTGCTTCTGCTATTTATATTTTCCTCTGTTTTTACTATCACCACCTACTGATTTTTACTCTCATCACCACAACTAAAGTAAGTCTAAAAATTTTTCCCTTTGTGGTGATGCCAAAACCTAGATGTTAGTAAAGATAAAGATCAACAGTTATAAATAAAAGCAGATAGAGTTAATAACAAGATAATCGATAAGCAAATAAATAATAAAAATTAATTCGATGTAAAAGAGCTTAGTAGATGCCAATGTCTCTGAAAATAGTTTCTTCGTTCTGAGGATCTCTATCTCTGAAAGATGACTCTGCATGAGGTCTGCTGTCTCCATTTCTGCCCCCTGTTCTGCTTTCTGATTATCCCTTTTTGGCATCACTAGCCTGAATTTGAGTGAGCAAATCATCCACCCGGCTAGTAAGGATATGAATTCCATCATTTAGCATCTCCAGATACGGTGCTTGGTTGGAAACTTGTTCAGTAAGAGCATGAAGAGATTGAGATTGGACTCAATCTTGGCATCAATAAGTTCGAGCTTCGAATTCATATCTACAACGTTGTTGGATACTGAGAGAACAGAGGAATCATGGTCGGAGACAGTTTTGGTTATCTCAGCCTGACCGAGCAAAATGTTACTTTGATTTGTGAAAACAGAGTTCCTGAAGATACTGGTTTCAACATTCAGCTTGGCCAAAGATTCTGCCGTGCGAGTGACTTTCTTAGAGATGCAGTCACGGAAGAATTTAGTAGCACTTACTTCACTAGCATGTTCATGAGACAACTATTTTACTATCTCTGAGAGATTGTTAAGATTTCTTTGCAGAACATCTATCTCAAATTCAAGAGCAAATTCTTCTTCTGTGGATGGAGATTTCTCTTGAAGATGTTGCTTGATGTCTGCAAGTTGAGCAATGTGAGCAGCTGAACCAAAGGGAGGGACAATCAATACAGTAGAGGGGACAGCTGCTAGTTAAGCAGTTGATGGAGCTGTTGCTGGTGCTGCAGAAGTTTCTTCAAGAGCAGTAGGTTGTTCAAGTGCTGCACTGTCTTCTGGTTTGTGTATATCAGTAGCTGTTTCGGTGGTTTCCATGGGCTCAACAGCTGGATTTGGTTCAAATGGAACATTCAACAGATCTTCCATTTTTGCTTGATGTTTATCAGAAAATTTGTTCAATTCTGGTAGTGAAGAGGTTGGAGCAGCATCTGATTCTTTCATGGATTGTTTTGCTGGTTGTGCTTCTGGGTTTCCTTTTGGAAGTACCAAGTCTACAACCAGATATGCTTCTGGTGCAATAGGAGTTGGAACAATCGATTGAATCACTTCATCAATGGACGCCGGGTCATGAACAGAAATTAATGATGAAGATTTTAGCAGGCATTGTCGTAGATGCAGGAGTACTGGAAACTTTAGCTTCAGAAGGAGCTGTAGTATTTTCCTCAACTGACTTTATCTTGAAAATATATGGGACATAACCTACTCTGTATTGCAGAGGCTGTGCAAAAGCCTGTTCCTGATCAAGAACTTTCTCATTCAGGAATCTCAACTGGGCAGTCAAAAGTTGGATGAGATCTTGATTGTGAGCAGCAGTAGGATCCGTGGAATCATTTGACTTAAAAGTCTTCAGAGCAGAATCCAGCTTCTGAAGCTTGAGCTGATCAATAATATAGTTTCTTCTGTTTATAGCTTCAATGACATTTCTGGTCTTAGCAGAAGTAAAGACTTGCTTCTCATTCTTCACCATTTTGGCATAAGAACCTGGAGTTCTTAAATATGTGATGGGGTGGAAAACTCGAACCTTGAGCCAGTCATCGAAGAACATCAAATCCTCACTGCCAAATTTTTCGATTTCATCCAAGTGAAGATCAAAAGCTATTTGAACAGATGATTCGGCACCATGATCTTTTGGTTCTTCAACGAGTTTACCTTTGTCTTTGTCTGAGGAGGCAGGTAGCACGGGTCGAAAAGTAGAAGACCCTGCGAGATATTATCTAATTACGACTCCAATAGAGGGTCTGAGGGTTTGAAATGAAGCTGAAGTAGTTGCAGTAGGAATGGCTGCGGGGTTTGAAGAAGGGATAGAGACTGGTTTGGATGAGGTGACGGTTGGAAAAACTTGTCTCAAAGGAACACTATCAAGATCAGTAAGGGCTGCTATCTTCTTGATACGGATTGTGGTTCGTGGTTTCTTTTTGGTTGGAGTGGCTGGGAGTGAGGCTTTGGTGGGGACAGCGGATTCTTCAAATATGGTTTTATCGGAATCAGTCAAGACAACAACTCTTTTCCGCTTGACTTTCTTCTGAGGCTCTTGAACCTCAGCTTGAGTATCACCAATCTCCTTTTTGATGGCAACAAATTCTGCCACGATTGGTTTTGGCCTTAATGCAAGCACGTTGTCAGTGTCGGCCATGGTAACATATTATCCATCTTGTTCCGACGCAAGCTGAAAACTAGCATCCTTCAACAACTTGCTGATTTGGACAGCAAAACCAGTTCCCTTTCTAAAAATCATGTCCTTCATGATTTTGAATAAGAAGCTACTCCAAAATCAACTTTTGCTTCAGAAGTGATGGCTATTATCACTTGGACCTTTTCCTTGGTCAATTTATCGAAAGTGCCAGCTTTTACCAGAATTGATTTTCCAACAATATCAGCGAGTACTTGGTACTCCATTTTAAGAAACTTCTTAAAACAGGAGAGAGAAAGCTCCTATCCAGAAGCCGAGAAGGTGGTAAGAGCAGTAGACATTTCCTCCTTAGTACCTGAGAAGGGGAGAAAGAATGTTGATCCCAGAAGTACAACATCGATGATTATTGACGCATCTCCCTGATAGTATACGATCTTTTCATCCTCAATGATTGCTTTTGCATAGAAATCCAGGAGGGTGGTCTTGTAAATAATTGCGGGTGATTCCATAAATTTTTTAAGACCAGATTTCTCAATGGCCTTGAACATTTTAACGAGATTTTCATCCTTGATGGTGTGTATCGATGCGAAGTTGACTTGATAAGCATTGAGTGTATAGGCTCCAGCCATTTTCCTGTAAGTAAGAAGGATTCGAAGTAGATTTTGTAGTAGAAAGAAATTCGAGAGAAAGCAGTAGCAAGTATGCAACAATCTATAACGTAAAAATGAAATGAGAGAGAAGAGGCGGTTAAATTCAAAATGTACAGCCATCAGTGAAAACATAGGGACACGTGTCAATATGTTTACGGTGAGATTTGAAAAGTTAAAGATGAGTGTGAGTTGAACCAATGATTTTAAAATTTTAAAAATCAATAAAAGGCGGATTGTCCAAAGCGGTTACAAAAAATTAAGAAGAGGATTTGTCGTTTTATGATAATATCTACTGGAAGTGATAAATTACTGAAATATATCCAACACTTTTGACAAAGTCCAATAGACATATTGTTTTATCGAAAAGAAAAATCTCCTTTTGTTTATGACTTGAAACGGAAATATCAGTCACAATAAAACATTGTTCCCCCTAAATTAATGCAAATAAACAAATATTAAATGTGAAGATTGAAGATCGGAGGAAATAACAGATGACTCTTGATATTCTTCCAATAGGAACACGCAGGAAGTGAATAGTCAAGTGACTCTTCAACTAGCCCGATGATAATTATAAATACCTGCAAAGACACAAACTAAGTCATTTTAAACATTTAACAAATGGATAATGCAAGCAGTTCATCAGAGTCTGCTCCGGAGTCGGATAAAGCAAGGGAGTTCCAAAGACAACTTGCGGCGTCCCGTAAGAAGATGTTTGAAGACGTCGTTCTTAATAGGATGAAGACTTGGAACAAACTTCTGGATCTGTAGTCTGAATAATCAGTTAGATTATTCTATATTATTAGATTTAAGCTACGGAATCATCCCTTTCACAAACCATGATCATGCGAAGAGATGGGGATGATTCTAGTAGGTTCTAGTTAGGATTTCTACTGTAAATCTCAATACTACTGATATCAACAATTGTAATTTCTTATCTAGTATAACGCATCTTATTTTATGAATGAAACAGTTCATTTAGGTATACTTCGTGTACTACTTTTACTTATGTTATCTACTGTTTCTACTTAATGCATAAAAATCAGAAGATAGTAATCAGTAGTTACGACAAATCAATTAAACCAAGAATATTTCTAAAATAAGAACTTAAGTCTCAGGAAGAGGTTTTGTAAAGATATCTGCTGCTTTTTGATCAGTAGGGACATATTCCAGACGAATGTACTTCTTCTGCACATGATCTCTAATAAAATGGTGTCTGATGTCAATGTGCTTCGTTCTAGAATGAAGTACTGGATTGTGTGTAATTGCTATAGCACTGGTATTGTCATAGAATATGGGTGATTCAGAGGCTTGAACTCCATAGTCCTTAAGTTGTTGCATCCAAATTAATTGAGAGTAGCAACTTCTAGCAGCAAGATATTCTGCTTCTGCAGTAGACGTGGCTATAGAAGTTTGCTTTTTACTGAACCAGGAAATGGTTCAACCTATTACCAAGAAATTGACAAAAACCACTGGTGCTTGTTCTATCCAGTTTGCAACCTGCATAGCCAGCATCTGAATATCCAATAAGATTGAAAGAGGAATCTTTGGGATACCATAGGCCGACATTTTGAGTACCCTTTAAATATTTCAAAATTCTTTTAGCAGCAATAAAATGCGATTGCTTAGGGTTAGACTGAAATCTCGCACAATACAAACAGCAAACATAATATCAGGTCTACTAGCAGTAAGATATAACAATGAGCCAATAAGATCACAATATTGAGTTACCTCTACTGAAAATCCACTTTCATCTTTATCAAGTTTAGTATATGAACTCATTGGAGTGGAAGCAGTAGAGCATGTTTCCATGCCAAACTTTTTCAATAGTTCTTTTGTTTACTTAGCCTGATTTATGAAGATTCCTGTATCGAGTTGCTTAATCTGCAGTCCTAGGAAGAATGTCAATTCTCCCATCAAGCTCATTTCGAATTGTTCCTGCATTATTGTAACGTACCGTACTTTTTACTACTTGAAATTTGCGGAAAAAAAAAATTTTCTTAAAAGAGAAATCAAACTTCAATTTCAATAATGTAAACCGTACATCCCAAAAGTAGTTTGCAACAAAAGGTCTAAAGTTTGACAAAAGTATTTGTTTGAAATCTCATAACCAGTAACATAAATCAAAGTACTTTTAAACATTTCATAAACCTTAAAACTTGGCGGTCCTCGGGTTTAGCCTCCCGCCCAGTCCAAGCCAGCTCACTTGTCCACATCTCTCGTCTCCTCAAACGCCTCATCACCTGCATCGATCAAGTCTAGTGAGTCTAAAGACTCAACACGTATACACTGGGAGTAACGAGTAATACGTAATAAAATCACATGCAACATTAAAATAGAGCGAACATACTTGAAACTTGAACTTGCATACTTAAACTTGAACATACATATATAACATAGACGTGCCATCAACATAAAAATTTTTTTGAACATGCTTGCATACTTGTACATACTTGAACATACATAAACTTCATCATTTTGCGTAGAAGCATGTTTCAAAACAAGTGACCCATACATAAATACGCCTGATCAGACTAAACCACAGTACTGGGCTGACAGGGAAGATCCACTGCCACATACATGAGATCTCCGTTCATAATTTAACGGGTGGATTGGTCCCTGGTCATACTTTACCGCTTTCCAATCTTGATCTAAACCCGTTCATAATTTAACGGGGTGGATTGGTCCCTGGTCATAATTTACCACTTTCCAATCCCATACATAATTTGGTCACAAGACACTTAGCATACCTCAAAAACTTAAAAGTATTTTCTTTGCACGTCGAACATACTTACTTGGCGTTGAGGGATTCGTTGGATTTCAATTGGGGCCGCTGCAGCACATACTAACATAAATTTTAAATACTTAACTTGCATAGCATTAGACATAGGTATACGTGCTTACCACCGAATTCAATAAATAACTTAAGACATTCTAAAACACTCGGGACTTGACCTCATTTAAATCATCGTACTAACCCAAGACATGAAACCTCAAAGCAAAGTATAAAATTTCCCAAAACATGAAGTACACGGACCCCGTGCCTGGGTCCGTGTATGGGTCCGTGTAGGTGCGCAAAAGAAATACTCGGGAAGAAGAAGGGACACGGACCCCGTGCCCAGGTCCTGCTCCGGGTCCGTGTAGGTGCGGTGAAATTTGTCGTGAAGAAAAGGGAAAGCACGGACCCCGTGCCCTGGTCCGTGTGGGGGTCCGTGTTGGCTCGCAAAATTGACACCAAGAAGAAATCAAAGGCACGGACCCCGTGTAAGGGTCCGTCCCGGGGTCCGGGTACCTGCGCTAATTGAAAATCTACGAAAATTTAATACATGTATTGCTTAACATTCTAAACTCGACCGTACGGACTATGAACCGACACCTCGAGACCCATCCTAAGGTGCTATCACATTGATACAACCTGTGCAAACACCCCGAAACAACGACGCCCATCCTAACACCATACAATCTCATAAACACGGAAATTGACACCAATCGTTTATGACGACTTCTAATGGATTCAATTGCCTATCGACACTAACCGGCATACCAAATACCAACCCAACATCATACTAATCATACCTAGACGTAGCAACGATCACCCGTCGATCCCCAACGAAGCTTGCAACAATAAAACTTCAAGAACGCATCAATATCATAATTTTCTGAAAACGCAGTTTGAGCAGTCCCACGAAAAACGCCATAACTCACTCAATTTTTATCCAAATATTTCAAATTTACTGTCAAATCGAAGGTATCAAAAAGTTATACAATTTTCATGTTGAAAGTTTTCTCAAAATCACGACCGAAAAATTGCAGTTTTAAATATGACAGCAAAAATGAGATTTATAATCCAAAAACTGTTTCAAAATTGATCCAAACATCATTGCTCAAACTTCTACACATTACACATGTATTTTACTCATAAATAACAAGACAACGCATAATATGACGAGATCGATACAGAAATAACAGAATATACGTGCCTTTTGGTAGCTAAAAGTATCGAAACGACGATACAGAAGTGGGAAGGAAGCGAGGCTTGATCCGGGACGATCGTGGCACTATTTTCTTGCAACGAAAATGACGAAAACTCGTTGAAAATAATCAGAGGAAGGGGCGGCTACTGTATGAGGAAGAACCCTAGGTTTTCTCTCAAATTTCTAAAAATAAAATGTGTAGGTGTGTGTTGTGTGTTTTGGTGTGTGTGAAAATAGTGTAAGTGTGTGTGAGTGTGTGTGACGTGTGTGAGTGAGTAATTAGGGGAAAATTTGCTTAATTAAATAATTAATCAAGCTATTTAAAATGTTAAACCAATTAGAAGATAATAAAAATGGTAAATTAATACCGAATTTACTAAAATCCTCTATTTTAAAATAAAACACACTATTGCTAGCTTTAAAAAAAATCTTAAAATCACCTAATAATTAAATTAGGCTTTTTAAAATGCTAGAGATTAATAAATGAATTAAAATGCCCCAACCTTGACTTAAAATAAAAGACCACAGTAAAAATTTTGCCAAAAATCGTCGTCGGTCTTTTCCTCGATCCCGCCTCGAATAATCGTCTGAAACATGAAACTCGAGAAAACATTTTTAACGTGCATCACATAAACATAATTAATTTAAAATAATGCATTTAAATAAATCATGCAATACTAAGACTCATTTTAAAATTAAAAAAAAAACTTCTTTAATAATTAAGTAAATGCATGGGTTATACGTGTACTGAATTTGGGCTCTACAGTTCCTCCCCCACTTATATAAATTTCGTCCTCGAAATTAAATCTTACCAAACAACTCCGGGTAGCGAATTCTCATATCTGATTCTGACTCCCAAGTGGCTTCCTCCACTGATTGGTTCAGCCACCGGATTTTGATCAGCTTGGTCACTTTGTTCCGAAGTCTACGCTCCTGTCTGTCTAGGATTTGGACAGGTCTCTCCTCATATGACAGATCTGGAGCCAACTGCAATGGCTCGTAGCTCAAAACATGCGAAGGATTAGTTAGGTACTTCCTCAGCATTGAGACGTGAAACACATTGTGTACCCCGGCAAGATTCGGCGTAAGGGCAACACGATAAGCTAGTGTCCCAACTCTGTCAAGAATCTCAAACGGCCCGATAAACCTCGGGCTCAGCTTGCCTCTTTTCCCAAATCTCATAATACCCTTCATAGGCGCTATCTTTACAAAAACGTGATCACCTACGGCAAACTCTAGATCTCTTCTTCTTTTATCAGCATAACTCTTCTGACGACTCTGGGCGGTCTTCATCCGGTCTCGGATCTTGACCACCACATCTGCAGTCTGCTAAACAATTTCTGGACCAAGTTCTGCTCTCTCACCAACCTCATCCCAGTGAATCGGCGATCTGCACTTCCTCCCATACAATGCCTCGTAGGGAGCCATACCAATGGATGATTGAAAACTATTGTTGTAGGTAAACTCCACTAGAGGTAGCTTAGACTCCCAAGTCCCCTGGAAATCGATCATACAGGCTTGCAATAGATCTCCAAAATCTGAATCACTCGCTCAGATTGGCCATCTGTCTGAGGATGAAAAGCTGTACTGAAAAGCAACTTCGTCCCCATGGCTGCATGCAAACTCTTCCAAAAGGACGATGTAAACCTCGGGTCCCTGTCAGACACAATAGAAACTGGGATCCCATGCAACCGAACTATCTCCCTGATATAAAGCTCCGCATACTGCGTCATGGAGAAAGTCGTCTTCACTGGCAGGAAATGTGCTGACTTGGTGAGTCGATCAACTATAACCCAAATGACATTAAATCCTCTGACTGACCTCGGCAAACCAACCACAAAGTCCATTGTAATATTCTCTCATTTCCACTCTGGGATGGGGAGTGGCTTAAACATTCCTGCTGGCCTCTGATGTTCCGCTTTCACTTGTTGACAAGTGAGGCATTCAGACACAAATCTGCGGATGTCTCGCTTCATCCCTGGCCACCAATACAAAATCTGCAAGTCCTTGTACATTTTGGTGCCTCCTGAGTGGATTGAATATGGAGATGCATGTGCCTCTGTCAGAATATCCTCTCTGATCGAATCAACACTAGGCACCCACATTCTACCTCTGTATCTCACAACACCATCTGTAACTGTGTAGAGAACACTGCCCTTGGCCTCATCCTTCAGTCTCCATTTCAGTAACTGCTCATCTGAAGACTGACCTCTACGGACTCGGTCTAGCAAATCAGACTTGACTGTCAGATTAGGTAGTCTGGGGGCTCTGCCTTTGGGATAAACCTCTAACCCAAACCTCTGAATCTCAGTAAATATCTGGCATTTCTCGCAGTACAAGTAGTGTCTCCAAATCTTCAATGCAAAGACAACGGCGGCTAATTCTAAATCATGAGTTGGATAATTCTTCTCATGCACCTTCAACTGTCTGGAAGCATAAGCTATCACCCGACCATGCTGCATCAACACTGCGCCTAACCCGAGCTTAGATGCATCGGTGTATAGCACAAAATCCCCTTGCCTGGATGGCATGGCTAGCACTGGTGCTGAAATAAGGGCTTGCTTCAAAGTGTCGAAGCTCTTCTGACACTCGTCGTTCCACACGAACTTAGCATTCTTCTTGGTCAGTGAAGTGAGTGGTACTGCTATCAAAGAAAATCCCTGAATAAACTTACGATAGTAACCGGCTAAACCCAGAAAACTACGGATCTCTGAAGCATTCTTCGGCTCAACCCATTCCTTAACGGCTGCCACTTTCACTGGATCCACCTCAATACCACTGCTTGATACTATGTGACCCAAAAAGGCTACCTTCTCCAACCAGAATTCACACTTACTGAACTTCGCAAATAACTTACAGACTCTGCAGGGTCCTGCAAAACTGTCCTCAAATGCTGGTTGTGCTCCTCATGGCTCTTCGATTAGATAAGAATATTGTCAATGAATACTATGACGAATTGATCTAGGTAGGGCTGGAATACTCGGTTCATCAATTCCAAGAAAATTGCTGGAGCGTTCGTCAATCCAAACGGCATCACTAAGAACTCGTAATGCCCATACCTGGTCCTGAAGGCTGTCTTGTGAAATACTGCGTCTTTTACCTTCAGCTGGTGATACCCTGATTGAAGATCTATCTTAGAGAACATTGTAGCTCCCTGCAACTGATCAAACAAGTCTTCGATTATGGGAAGTGGGTATTTGTACTTGGTCGTTACTTTGTTCAATTCTCGGTAATCGATACACAGCCTAATGCTCCCATCCTTTTTTTTCACAAAGAGCACTGGTGCGCCCCACGCTGAGAAACTAGGGCGAAGGAATTCCTTGTCAAGGAGCTCCTGAATCTACTGCTTGAACTCCAACATCTCAGCTGGAGCCAATCGGTACGGTGCCTTAGAGATTGGCACTGTGCCTGGCATGAGATCAATCTCAAACTCCACCTCTCTCTCTGGTGGAAAACATGTGACGTCATCAGGAAAGACGTCTGGGAAGTCTCTAACTACTGGCACAAGTGATATTGACGGAGTGGGTATGTCAGGTGTTGAAATGATGCTAGCCAAGAAAGCCTGACACCCCTTGGAAATAAGTTTCCGCGCCTGGATGCAAGAGATCATGCGAGGGAAACTTCTCCATCTGGCTGGTTCAAAAAGAAATTGCTCCATACCCAATGGTCTAACCAATACTGATCTTTTCTGAAAATCAATCAGGACTCGGTTCTTCGTCAGCCAGTCCATACCCAAGATAATGTCGAATTCTGGCATCGGCAAGACAATCAAATCTGCATACACTAGATGGCCTTGCAGTTCGAGATCAATGTCTCTGACCACGCTAGTAGCTGACAACTCTTCCCCTGATGGGACTGTCACGGAATAATTCGCATCAAGGCCGATGGTCTTGATATCCAAGTTGTTAGCAAAAGTCTCCGAGATGAATGAATGAGTGGCCCTCGGAATCTGCCAAGGCCATAGTAGCTAATCTCTTAATGAAAATATTTCCTGAGAGGCGTAAGCACAACACAAAACTTATATCTCGAAAATTCTAATATTAACCTCATGCAACAAGAGACACCAAAAATGCCAACTAGCATCCTAATAGTCCCAAATCAAAACGAACATGCAAGGTGAAATAATACTGAGCTTAGGTAGAAAAATTTACCGTTCAGTAACGTCGTGTCTGGGTTCGCCTCTTGAGCATGCATGACGAACACTCTGCCCTGAGTCGGCTGTTTCCACTGAGGGCACTCCTTCAACATGTGGTCACTGGCTCCATATTTAAAACACTTGCCTGACCCTTACAAACATTGCCCCGGGTGCTGGCGATTGCACTTCGGGCATACCGGGTGCTCACCTGGCCTCTGTGGCGCTCTCTGCTGCGGCATAGGACCCTTGCCTTTCTGCGGTCCCTGAAAAGGTTTCTTCCCTGGCTGCCCCTGGAACGGCCTCTTAAACTGGGGTCGCTGCTGCTGCTGCTGCTGTGGTGCCTGATAGGGCCTCTTGCACTGCCTATCAACCTCGATATCTCTCTGGTCCTGCTCTGCCGCCAAGGCTCTAGATACTGCCACGGCATAGGTAGTCGGACCAGCAACCCTGACATCACGGCGCAAGATCGGCCGCAAACCATCCATGAAATGCCTCAACTTCCCCTGGGCATCATTAGCTATCAGGGGCACAAAGCGACACCCCCTCTCAAACTTTCTCACAAACTCCGCAATACTGCTATCCCCCTGACGCAACGTCATGAACTCCCTGGTCAGACGGGAGCGTACTTCTTCAGTGAAGTACTTTGAGTAGAAAACCTCCTTGAAACCATTCCAAGGCAACACCTGCAAGTTGACTGACATTGACGCACTCTCCCACCATAGTCTGGCAGTCTCCTGTCAGAAAGAACGTGGCACACCTGACCCTATCTGCATCGGTCAGTTCCATAAAATCAAAGATTATCTCGATGGACTTAATCCATCCTTCAGCTATCATCGGGTCAGTGGTACCCGAAAACTTCCTTCGGATTCATCCTCCTAAATCTTTCATACACAGCCTCAGGTCGGGGCCTCGCCCCTGCATCTACTGCGGCTTGGTTTCCCCGCAAACTGTGCGAAGAATTGAGTCATCCCAGCAAGCATCTGAGCTTGCATATCTGGTGGTGGAGGAGGGGGAGCGTTCCCTCCCTCAACTCGGGCCTCTCTATCCTCATCCCTTACTTCACGGTTAACCATACGTCTAGGAGGCATACTGTTCCAGAATTTACCCACTACATAAGCCCCACATGCATGAACCTGATATCAATAACATAAGATGCACGTACTTGAACTTAAAAATATGCACATGCTGAAATCAAAACTTCATGCTTACTACATAACATAAATTTAAAATTTTAAAACTTACAGACTTGAGATGTGACATCGTGAGCTTCTTGCGAATGGCAGTAGGCGTAACCCTTTACAAGAACACCGCTCTGATATCAACTGTAACGTACCGTACTTTTTACTACTTGAAATTTGCGGAAAAATAAAAATTTTCTTAAAAGAGAAATCAAACTTCAATTTCGATAATGTAAATCGTACATCCCAAAAGTAGTTTGTAACAAAAGGTCTAAAAATAAAGTTTGACAAAAGTATTTGTTTGAAATCTCATAACCAGTAACATAAATCAGAGTACTTTTAAACATTTCATAAAACTTAAAACTTGGTGATCCTCGGGTTAGCCTCCCGCCCAGTCCAAGCTAGCTCACTTGTCCATATCTCTCGTCTCCTCAAATGCCTCATCACCTGCATCGATCAAGTCTAGTGAGTCTAAAGACTCAACACGTATACACTGGGAGTAACGAGTAATACGTAATAAAATCACATGCAACTTTAAAATAGAGCGTACATACTTGAAACTTGAACTTGCATACTTAAACTTGAACATACATACATAACATAGACGTGCCATCAACATAAAACTTTTCTTAAACATGCTTGCATACTTGTACATAGTTGAACATACATAAACTTCATCATTTTGCGTAGCGGCATGTTTCAAAGCAAGTGACCCATACATAAATACGCCTGATCAGACTAAACCACAGTACTGGGCTGACAGGGAAGATCCACTGCCACATACATGAGATCCCCGTTCATAATTTAACGGGTGGATTGGTCCCTAGTCATACTTTACCGCTTTCCAATCCTGATCTAAACCCGTTCATAATCTAACGGGGTGGATTGGTCCCTGGTCATACTTTACCGCTTTCCAATTCCATACATAATTTGGTCATAAGACATTTAGCATACCTCAAAAACTTAAAAGTATTTTCTTTGCACGTCGAACATACTTACTTGGCGTCGAGGGATTCGTTGGATTTCATTTGGGGCCGTTGTTGCACATACTAACATAAATTTTAAATACTTAACTTGCATAGCTTAGACGTAGGTATACATGCTTACCACCGAATTCAATAAATAACTTAAGACATTCTAAAACACTCGGGACTTGACCTCATTTAAATCATCGTACTAACCCAAGACATGAAACCCCAAAGCAAAGTATAAAATTTCCCAAAACATGAAGTACACGGACCCCGTGCCTGGGTTCGTGTATGGGTCCGTGTAGGCTGCGCAAAAGAAATACTCGAGAAGAAGAAGGGACACGGAGCCCGTGCCCAGGTCCTGCTCCGGGTCCGTGTAGGTGCGGTGAAATTTGTCATGAAGAAAAGGAAGGCACGGACCCCATGCCCTGGTCCGTGTGGGGGTCCGTGTGGGCTCGCAAAATTGACACCAAGAAGAAAATCAAAGAGGCACGGACCCCGTGTAAGGGTTCGTCCCGGGGTCTGGGTACCTGGCTAATTGGAAATCCACGAAAATTTAATACATGTTATGCTTAACATTCTAAACTCGACCGTACGGACTATGAACCTACACCTCGAGATCCATCCTAAGTTGCTACCACATTGATACAACCTGTGCAAACACCCCAAAACAACGACGCCCATCCTAAAACCATACAATCTCATAAACACGGAAATTGACACCAATCGTTTCTGACGACTTCTAATGGATTCAAGTGCTTATCGACACTAACCGGCATACCAAATACCAACCCAACACCATACTAATCATACCTAGACGCAGCAATGATCACCCGTCGATCTCCAACGAAGCCTGCAACAATAAAACTTCAAGAACGCATCAATATCATAATTTTCTGAAAACGCAGTTTGAGCAGTACCACGAAAAACGCCATAACTCACTCAATATTTATCCAAATATTTCGAATTTACTGTCAAATCGAAGTTATCAAAAATTTCTACAATTTTCATGTTGAAAGTTTTCTCGAAATCACGACCGAAAAATCGCAGTTTTAAATATGACAGCAAAAACGAGATTTGTAATCCAAAAACTGTTTCAAAATTGATCCAAACATCATTGCTCAAACTTCTACACATCACACATGTATTTTTACTCATAAATAACAACACAACGCATAATATGACGAGATAGATGCAGAAATAATAGAATATATATGCCTTTTGATTGTTAAAAGTACCGAAACGACGATACCGAAGCGGGAAGGAAGCGAGGCTTTATCCGGGACGATCGTGGCACTATTTTCTTGCAATGAAAATGACGAAAACTCGCTGGAAATAATCAGAGGAAGGGGCGGCTGCTATATGAGGAAGAACCCTAGGTTTCCTCTCAAATTTCTGAAAATAAAATGTGTAGGTGTGTGTTGTGTGTTTTGGTGTGTGTAAAACATGTAAGTGTGTGTGAGTGTGTGTAACGTGTGTGAGTGAGTAATTAGGGGAAAAATTACTTAATTAAATAATGAATCAAGCTATTTAAAATGTTAAATCAATTATCAAGCTAATAAAAATAGGTAAACTAATACCAAATTTACTAAAATCCTCTATTTTAAAATAAAACACACTATTGCTAAATTTTAAAAAAAATCTTAAAATTACCTAATAATTAAATTAGGCTTTTTAAAATGCTAGACCTTAATAAATGAATTAAAATGCCTCAACCTTGACTTAAAATAAAATACCACATTAAAAATTTTGCCAAAAATCGTCGTCGGTCTTTTCCTCGATCCCGCCTCGAATAATCGCCTGAAACATGAAACTCGAGAAAACATTTTTAACGTGCATCACATAATTTAAAATAATGCATTTAAATAAATCATGCACCTACTAAGACTCATTTTAAAATTAAATATATGCTTTAATAATTAACTAAATGCATGGGTTATACGTATACTGAATTTGGGCATCTGCAATTATCTTAACAAACTTTTCATACAATTTGGAGTTAGTTGACCCAAAGATAATATCATCAACATAAATCTGTACTAACAGAATGTGCTTATTTTTAACTAATGTTAAAAAAGTCTTGTCCACGGTGCCGATGGTAAAATCATGATTGACAAAAATTGTGAAAGAGTGTCATACCAAGCCCTAGATGCTTGTTTCAAATTAAACAAGGCTTTGTGTAATTTAAAGACATGATGCGGTAAGAAATGATCAATAAAACCTGGGGATTGTTCAACGTAAACTTCTTCTTGTAGTAGACCATTTAGGAAGACACTTTTTACATCCATCTGATAAACTTTGAAGTTCTTGAAAGCAGCAAAGGCTAAAAATATTCTGATTGCTTCAAGCCTTGATACTGGTGCATATGTCTCATCATAATATATTTCTTCTTCTTGTCTGAAACCTTGAGCCACCAGTCTTATTTTATTTCTAACAACAGTACCTTTTCATTTAGCTTATTCTAAATACCCACCGAGTTCCAATAACTGCTTGATGAGATAGTCTAAGTACAAGAAACCACACTTCATTTCTTTTAAATTGATTCAGCTTTTCTTGCATAGCTTCAATCCAACTGGGATCCAGAAGAGCTTCTTCAATCTTCTTTGGTTCATCTTGAGAAATAAAAGCAGCATGCATATATTCATTTATCATTTGCCTTCTGGTTCTTAATGGAGTTGCTAGATTTCCAATAACCAAATATGGAGGGTGTGATTTTCTCCAAACAAAAGGATTTAGAGGGATTTCTTCCTGATTTAATGGATTTGGATCATGCTCAAGTAAAGCAGTAGTAGGTTCTGGAATGTCAGCTGCTGGTTCTGGTACATCATGTGTGGGGACCCGGACGCTGATCTTCTTCTTAATCATCTTTGGGATTTAATTATCAATTAAGATAAACAGGGTCTAAAAATTTTTCTTTTTAAAATAAAGTTCGGAAGGTAATGGCATCTACATAATATACATATCTGCATAAAACTATATTTCAGTATAAAGGTACAGTAATGTACAACAGTCTTTTCAATTAATCTAAGGTTCAACTACTAAAGTTCAAGTAATAAAACCAAATCTATCCAAGTCCGGAATCACCACGCTAAACTCGTCTTCTCTCATCATCTTCTCGACCCCGATCTTGTCCCACCTGTTGTCATGCACACATACAAAACAAGACAACAGCCGGATACTCCGGTGAGAATAAATCCCAGTATAAAACATGGTAAGCATGCATATAAACAATCTAAATTATAAACATGCTATCATGGACATATTTAAAAGTAATAGATTTCATAATCTATAAAATCAAATCAAAATAAGCATGCAACTCAATTCAGATAAACATGCAGTTTAATCAAATCATAAACATATACTATCATGACTGAAAGCAATAAAGATGGGTTTCATAAACTATGAAACCACATCCATAAACGCATGCAGTTCTAGTCAAATCATGTCTAGACTCGACTCAACTATAACTCTAGGGATTCCGGTATGAATAAGACGATCTATCACCTACCCACCCAATTGGGGTGACGGTACGTCTTATTCCTAGACTTCGGCCTGATCTATATCCACGTCTACAATAGAAGACTGATCTTCCCCTACGCTGTGATATAGCCGAACATCTAGAAGTTTGACTGATCTGTCAAGACTCCCTATCTTAAATGCAATAAATAACAATCTGTAATTAAAGCATAGCATATCAACACATAAACAAAACATATTCATATCAGAATATAACAATAATCTAGTATGTGATTTTGTTGGGAAACTCAAATAGGATCTTATTTGAGTCGTGTCTTCCCGAATATCACATGAATTATACCTTTGTCGTCCCGGTCTGACGAAGACGATGACCTGTATTCAAATCTGTCCATATCAAATCTGAAATGACAATATCGAATACACTGTATCAGTGAATAACTCAATACACAATCTGTTCTGATTAATACTCAACTCAATACACAATCTGGTCAATATCAATGTAATCTCAATCACTATCATATCTGATCAATCTAAATCAATACTGAATCTGATCCATCTAAATCCAATAATTCAAAGTAAGACTTGGTTTGCTCAAAACTCAATCTATATCAATTCCGGCGGCATAACGGCGCAAATTCGATATACCCGGCAACTCAAACATCATTAATCTGATAACAACGACTAAAAACCTCACAATATCAACCACAACATAATAAAATCTGCACCTACTAGGTTCGAACAACATGCTGGATTTTTCAAACCAATTCATATGATGTTCGTTCTTCGATCCGATTACGGTTCTATAATCTCTATATATTCAAGAACACATATCAACAATTAAATCACAAATCCTCCAACATCTAAATTTTGAAACATGCTGGAAATGGATGAAAATTACCTCCCCTTGAAGCTCTTAAGGTGAGGATCAAGAATCTATACTTGGATTAATAAGTTGATGGTTGGATGTTGAGATATGAATTTTTGAAGATCAAAATCCTTGAAGGAACCCATGGAAACTCACGTTTTCACCCTTCCAAGCTAGGCATCCATGAAAAAAATGAAAAATGGAAGGGAATGCCACGTTCAAGAGGTGACCAAGACAAGTGTCCCACTTAAATTTTCATATTTGCACTTTAGTCCCTCAACTTTTCACTAATTGCAAATTGGCCCCCGCTCAATCTTTTTAATTCAGTTCA
This sequence comes from Primulina tabacum, assembly GCF_025594145.1. NCBI lineage: Eukaryota > Viridiplantae > Streptophyta > Magnoliopsida > Lamiales > Gesneriaceae > Primulina > Primulina tabacum. Next base: position 30,159,983 of record NC_134563.1, read on the forward strand.
ATCCTAAATAATTCCATTTCAATCCTAAATAATTGCAAACATCTTGGAATATAATTCAACACTCCAAAAGTTTCCAATTACATACTCTCGGATTAAAATAATATCATCTTTATTATCTCGGGCCTTACATTTCTCCCCCTCTTAGATCTGAGTTCGTCCTCGAACTCATAATAATCCATTCAGAGATATCAGAAGAAATGCATAACAGAGTTTAAACCAAGAATTAAATATCTGATTCCAATCTGGAATAAAATTTCACTAAGTATAATTGTCATAATACTTCTCCAATCCTTCTGACAGAATCAATCTCGAATTACTGGCTATACAACATTCGTATAAACCAATCTACAGCTCATCACATATCAGTACCATCAGCTGTTATCAAATCTGTTTATCTCAAACAAAGACATATACAATCTTCAGCTTCAAATACCAATCGTCATCCTCCGACGTTGGTTTCTTAAATCTGTCCATTCTGAACTGTCTTAATAACTGTTGTCATATAGTAATTCATACAGTGACAATAATTCATAACAACTAGTGCTAACATCCAGCACTAAAGCTGTACCAACATCTTCTAATATCTGAATAATACCATCTGACAGTCTGTTAATCTGTAAAACAAGCTAAGAGAGAGCTCGTGATATACTCGGTCACAAGTATAAAATCAATCAAAAATTACAATCTGATATAATCTACTGTGGCATTCTGATCTTTCTGACCACTTCTCTGACATCGATCTGTGTCATTTGGTCATGTGTGTACGTTATCTGGTACAAACTAATAGATATAGATTGAACAATCTGTCAATCACAATCATATTCTATCACGATCTGGAGAAAATGGCGGTAATTTCATTACGAAAGCCATAGAAATGTACTCCCATTTCTATTTAGAACTATACAATTCTGTAATAAATCTTCTGATCTCTATCTTTCTTTTTTTTTCTGTTAGTAATTCAGACATATCAGTACAATTTCTGCCAACATTTCAATACAAATTCTGTCATAACTGATCTAATCTGTCTATATCAAAACTATCTGTTCGAATATAATATATTCTCAATTATCAAACTGAAAACTGAATCCACTACGGCGCATTTCTGACCCTATCTGTGATATCTGATTCGAACTATTTGATACAAACAAATCAGTTAATAACATAAATTAAGGAAAATATACCTACCTGGTATTCGGCTCTGACTATCGATATCAAATTATGTTATACAATTCTGAAACATTCTGACATCATAAGATAATCAATCTCATACAAAACACAAAATCACATATCTGTTACTCTGTTCTGATTATAAAAATCTAGTTCTGCACTGATTACATTCTGAACTGCTGTAACTCTCGAAATCAACTCTGATTCGGTTGGAACTGTATATACTCTCACTGGTTCACAATAATCTGTAGCATATACGGATTCAAAACAACAATAATACCAAATCAGAAACGAAATATCAATATCCTATACAGATCTAGTGAGTTCAGTGAACTCATAAAACAATGATTTCTGGTCAATATCTTCATGTCATTCTGATCAACTGTTATATCTCATCTGCAAATAAAATATGCTCCCCAAAACAATATAAGATGTCTCAAATACTGATTTAGAACAATAACAATACTCAGCAGATATAAAGCAACAGTCGAATAAAATAATCTGCCAAATCAGACAAAATACATTTCTGACAATTCTGACATTTCCGAACTTTCTGGTCTTTCTGATATCGGTATCTTATCAGCCACTAATCGAACTCTCAACTGTGTCAAAATCAATCGGTATACTAACTTCAGATAACGCATACTCTGAATACAATCTGTTTTAAGCAAGATTCTTATCTGAATAATTTATGTATACAATCAGCATAGTTCTCAGAATATCCAATAAAATCTTTCGTTATCCGATTCGATCAATCAAATACTGTAATTATATCAAAATATCATAGATATAACAAGCATAGAATCATCAGAACATTCCTGAAGATACTGAAACATGCCACAGAGAAACACTAAATCAGATGTAACTCCTGTTTGATATTCTTCTACTGATCTTTCAATTCATTCTGTATCATTCTGTACATTCAATATCATTCTGTACTGAACTCTAAAATAACAATCAATATATGATCTGGATTCAATTCTGAAATCTATCTGTCTGATATAAAGCAAATCTAAAATCTTATCTAAGCAAGCATCAGCCAATTCGTATATCATTGGCAAATCTGCCAATGCTATGCTGGATTTCAGTATATCTACTGAATACATAAGGATACCATATGTTCTTTTCTGTATAAATCGAGTCATAGACAATTTAAATATCACAGGAATTCTAAATCTAGAATACTGTGAAATCTCTAGTCACCAACCATATCTGGTCTGAATCTTATACTCTCCTGAAAGGAATCTATAATAATTTTGTACTTGTTCAGCATATTAACATCAATAATGCAGTCAAATCAGAAAACACAAGTACATCATAATCTAACTCGATCTTATTTTCATCTTACTGTAGTATACAAGATGGCACAAAAATCTCTGATATCAATCTTTCTTTCTCAACAAGCAAAGACATAAATATTACAGTAATACAGACCCAACAGATAATGCATATCTCCATGCAACTCATTCAAAGATAATCATAGCAAGTGCATTTGTATATAAATCAATACATATGCAACATAATCATAAAAGATTAGTACCTGTCACTATGTCACCTAGTGGTTCCTGGGTCTGTCCCTCGATCACATATCCACATGGTCCAGCCCTCTAAGATCTGCGGGAACCTCTCTGTGGACAAACCTTAGCAAAATGCCCTGGCTGTCTACAAATATTGCATCTACCAAGCACTCCTTGGCATTGCTCTGAGGAATGTCTCCCTCCGCAAGTCCTGCAATAGACCTCAGTATGACTTGGACTGGAACCACTTGAGCTAGAGGAACCACTTCCCAACTTCTTGAATGGCTTCTTTCGAGCTTTCAGCAAATCTTGCTTCCTACTCATACTGCCGCGCTCAATTTGGAGAGGGGATTGCTGTGTCTGGGGTTGCTTCACACACAACCTTGTTAATTGTCTAATCAGACTCGCCTCCGCTCTCTTCGCTCTACTCAAGATATCAGCAAAATGGTAAGGTCGCTGCAAATTCATCAATGCAACTACCTCCGAATTCAACCCTCTGATGAACTGATTCACTACAGCTTCATCATTTCCAGCTAAATTAGGAGCAAAACGCAGTAGAGTAGAGAATTTAGCCACATATCCTTCAATATTCAGCTGCCCTTAGCTCAAATTCTCAAACTTTGCTTTCTTGTCCTCTCGGTACGAAACTGAGAAAAATCTTCGATAAAATTCAGTTCTGAATATTTCCCACGTGATCACAGTACCACGTTGTGCTAAGATTCCTTTGATTGTAATCCACCAACTTCTGGCAGCCTCTCGTAACTGGTGAAATACCAATTTAACTCTCTGTTCATCTGTACAAGCAAGTAAATCGAACAGTATTTCTATGTCATCAACCCAGTTCTGACAATCTTCGGATGTCTCGATACCACTCAGAATCGGCGGCTGAAATAACTGAAGTTCTGCTAACTTTACTTCCATCTGAGTTTCTGATGCATCTATCTGTTCAGACGAAATACTACCCTTTTCTGGAATTCGCCGTGGAGGTATATCTGAACATCAACAAATTAATACACAATCTATATAATCTGTCTCAGCCCTCCTCTGATCATATACCTCTGATTCAGACTCGGTTCTGATCCAGTCTTGATAATTACATGCTGTAATCAACTCAGATAACAAACAACATGTAATAGGGAAAGCAATAAATCATGCTAGCACACACAATGTAGGTCAACATTGAAATAATTCTCATGCTAGCAATCACATGCAAGGAAAGAAAATTCAATCTACCCCGCTCATTCTTTTCTATCTCAGTCTAAAGAATCTATCAACTCTGACTATCTCAATCTAAAGGATCTATCGCTCTGATACCACCTGTTGTGGGGACCCGGACGCTGATATTCTTCTTAATCATCTTTGAGATTTAATTATCAATTAAGATAAACAGGGTCTAAAAATTTTTCTTTTTAAAATAAAGTGCGGAAGGTAATGGCATCTACATAATATACATATCTGTATAAAACTACATTTCAGTATAAAGGTACAGTAATGTACAACATTCTTTTCAATTAATCTAAGGTTCAACTACTAAAGTTCAAGTAATAAAACCAAATCTATCCAAGTCCGGAATCACCACGCTAAACTCGTCTTCTCTCATCATCTTCTCGACCCCGATCTTGTCCCACCTGTTGTCATGCACACATACAAAACAAGACAACAGCCGGATACTCCGGTGAGAATAAATCCCAGTATAAAACATGGTAAGCATGCATATAAACAATCTAAATTATAAACATGCTATCATGGACATATTTAAAAGTAATAGATTTCATAATCTATAAAATCAAATCAAAATAAGCATGCAACTCAATTCAGATAAACATGCAGTTTAATCAAATCATAAACATATACTATCATGACTGAAAGCAATAAAGATGGGTTTCATAGTCTATGAAACCACATCCATAAACGCATGCAGTTCTAGTCAAATCATGTCTAGACTCGACTCAACTATAACTCTAGGGATCCCGGTATGAATAAGACGATCTATCACCTACCCTCCCAATCGAGGTGACGGTACGTCTTATTCCTAGACTTCGGCCTGATCTATATCCACGTCTACAATAGGAGACTGATCTTTCCCTACGCTGTGATATAGCCGAACATCTAGAAGTTTGACTGATCTGTCAAGACTCCCTATCTTAAATGCAATAAATAACAATCTGTAATTAAAGCATAGCATATCAACACATAAACAAAACATATTCATATCAGAATATAACAATAATCTAGTATGTGATTTTGTTGGGAAACTCAAATAGGATCTTATTTGAGTCGTGTCTTCCCGAATATCACATGAATTATACCTTTGTCGTCCCGGTCTGACGAAGACGATGACCTGTATTCAAATCTGTCCATATCAAATCTGAAATGACAATATCGAATACACTGTATCAGTGAATAACTCAATACACAATCTGTTCTGATTAATACTCAACTCAATACACAATCTGGTCAATATCAATGTAATCTCAATCACTATCATATCTAATCAATCTAAATCAATACTGAATCTGATCCATCTAAATCCAATAATTCAAAGTAAGACTTGGTTTGCTCAAAACTCAATCTATATCAATTCCGGCGGCATAACGGCGCAAATTCGATATACCCGGCAACTCAAACATCATTAATCTGATACCAACGACTAAAAACCTCACAATATCAACCACAACATAATAAAATCTGCACCTACTAGGTTCGAACAACATGCTGGATTTTTCAAACCAATTCATATGATGTCCGTTCTTCGATCCGATTACGGTTCTATAATCTCTATATACTCAAGAACACATATCAACAATTAAATCACAAATCCTCCAACATCTAAATTTTGAAACATGCTGGAAATGGATGAAAATTACCTCCCCTTGAAGCTCTTAAGGTAAGGATCAAGAATCTATATTTGGATTAATAAGTTGATGGTTGGATGTTGAGATATGAATTTTTGAAGATCAAAATCTTTGAAGGAACCCATGGAAACTCACGTTTTCACCCTTCCAAGCTAGGCATCCATGAAAAAAATAAAAATTGGAAGGGAATGCCACGTTCAAGAGGTGACCAAGAGAAGTGTCCCACTTAAATTTTCATATTTGCACTTTAGTCCCTCAACTTTTCACTAATTGCAAATTGGCCCCCGCTCAATCTTTTTAATTCAATTCAATCGTAAATAATTCCATTTCAATCCTAAATAATTGCAAACATCTTGGAATATAATTCAACACTCCAAAAGTTTCCAATTACATACTCTCGGATTAAAATAATATCATCTTTATTATCTCGGGCCTTACATCATGTGTCTGTACAACTGGTTCTACCATAGTAATGTTTGGTTCTGGATTTTGACCATCTTTGACACTTGATTCTGCATCATCTTCACTATCCAGTTCCAGATGAATTCTGTGTAATCTGTTACTTAGATATGTTAGAAATTTCAGGAGCATTGCTATCTTCATCAAAAACGACATGAATAGATTCTTCAAAATTAAGAGTTCTATTATTGAAAATTTTATATGCTTTGCTTACCGCTGAATATCCAAGAAAAAGTTCAACATCTGATTTTGAATCAAATGCTGATAAAATTTTTTACCATTATCATGCACAAAACATCTACAACCAAACACATGAAAATATGATACATTAGGCTTAATTCCTTTCCATATCTCATATGGAGTCTGATTATGTCTCTTGTTGATCATGGTTCTGTTTTGTGTATAACACGCTGTGTTGATTGCTTCTGCTCAGAAGCGCTGAGAGATGTCTGCATCTGCTAGCATTGTTCTAGTAGCTTCTTTAAGAGTTCTGTTTTTCTCTCATATACTCCATTTTGTTGAGGCGTTCTGGCAGCTGAATATTCATGATGAATACCCTGTTCATCCAAATATAACTCAAGAATTTTGTTAGTAAATTCAGTGCCCCGATCACTTCTGATTTTAATGATAGAAACTGATTTTTCATTTTGAATCTTTTTTAGAAGCTTGATCAGGAGGCCACTGGTTTGATCTTTTCCAGCAAGAAAGATTACCCAAGTAAATCTAGAAAATTCATCAACAACAACAAAAGTGTATTTCATTCCCCCTAAGCTCATAATAGGGATTGGACCAAACAAGTCCATATGCAATAATTCCAAACATCTTGATGTTGATTTACTATCTTTATTCTTAAAGCTAGATCTTACTTGTTTGCCAAGTTGGCATGCAGAACATACATGATTCTCAACGAAACTAATATCAGGTAAACCATCAACTATATTCTGCTTCTTGAGATTATTGATTGACTTGAAGTTAAGATAATTCAATCTCTTGTGCCATAACCAATGTTTATCACTTAGGGAGGCAACTAAACATGTAGGAACATTAACATGATCTTTGTTCCATGATACTTTGTAAGTGTTGCCTTCTCTCTTTCCGCCTAAGACTATAGACTCATTAGCATCTTTAACTGTTCAGGTATGCTTCTGAAAAGCTACTGAGTATCTATTATCGCATAGTTGACTAATACTAATTAAATTGTAACATATATTTTCAACCAAGAGCACATCATTTATAGTGATATTACCGTGGATAATCTTACCCTGACACACGGTTTTACCTTTTGAGTTGTCCCCAAAAGTTATCTTTGGTCCATTACTACTCATTATTTCTGAAAGTATACTCTTTTGCCCAGTCATATGTCTGGAACATCCATTGTCCAGATACCATGTAGAGCTGCTTATCTTGGCTTTCCTCTCCTGTTCATGCAAACACAAGTTTTAGTAACTGGTACCCAATCTATTTGGGTCCAAGCCTTATCAGTCCTTTAGGAACCCACATTTGTATAATTTTAGGTGATCTTGTACTTCGGGTATCCTTAGATGTGCGTGCAACAGAAGGTTTATTAATGTTATTTCTAACAAAATGCATTTTAGGATGTTGTTCTTCCCTTCTGTTTTTATCGTCTGGTCTGTATCTCTTCTGAACTGATATAAAATTATAGTACTGGTAGTTTCTAACCTTCACAGAAGGTTGTCTTCCTGAGTTGAATCCTCTACTGGATCCAGCACTCTGATGGACTCTACTCTTAGGTTCAACGTAACCCAGACCATAATGTTTACTTTTGTTCGTCTGGTCTACAAACCTTTCAATTTGAACAGTTGGTACTTCTGGTTTATGTACCATACTGGATTTAACAAAGTGAATGTATTTCCCTTTGCACATATCCAGTTTTGGCTTTGTACTTGTTTCAGAAGTGCTTTCATCATTACTGAATCCGAGACCACTTCTGTCTCCATATTGCTTATGTAATTCTTGCATCTTTTCTCATGAAACATAAGACTTATTCCATGAATTCACCAGTACCGATAGCTTCTGATTTTCATACATCATCGTCTGGTAATCTGCATTTACTCTGTCATTCTCAGTTCTTAATTTACTTATCTCAACTTCTAGATCACTGCAGCTGTTTTCTTGCAAGCAAGTGAACTTACTGATTTGATCATTCAAGTTTTGATTTTCAATTTTAACTTCCTCGAATGACTGAGAAAGTCTTGAGTACTCTTCTACCATATCATGCAATGCTTTAACTAAATCATTTCATGTAAATTCATCAGAATCAAAATCAAATACCTCTCCAGATGTCGAGATTGATTCGGTCCTTCTTAGGTTTCGGGCAGTCAGCAATGAAATGTCCAATTTTTCACAGTTGAAGCATGCCATATCACCAGGTGGTGATTCTTTTTTGAAGTTTCGGTTTGGACTTTGGTATGCTCAGTGATTCTTCTTCATGAATCTTGAAATTTTTTTCACAAATAGGGACATTGCATCATTACTGATTTGTTCAGTAGTCTTGTTAGATGTACTTTCAATAGCAGCAGCAGGTGATACACTTTAAGCAACTGTAGCAGTAGCTGCAAGAGCCTTGGTAGGTGGATTCGACAAGGGCTCTTCTCCATTTATTACTTCCAATTCAAACTCATAAGCTTTCAAATCTGCAAACAAGTCATATAGCTCCAACTTGTTGAGATCTTTTGAGACTCTCATATCCATTTTCTTAACATCTCATTACCTGGGTAAAGCTCTCATCATTTTGAGTGTCACTTCTCTATTGCCAAGTTCCTTTCCCAAAGCTGCTAGTTCATTTACTAAGCTGCTGAATCGCTCATCAAATTCGCTTAGAATTTCTTCAGCTTTCATCTTAAGATTTTCAAACATTTGCATTGCCACAGACATCTTGTTTTCCTTTGTCTATTCATTTCCTTCACAAATTTGGATGAGTTTCTCCCAGATCTCTTTTGCTGTAGGACACATTTTGATTTTGCTAAAGGTATTCTTGTCAAGTGTTTTGTAAAGAATATCCTTAGCAACATTATCTAGATTTGCTTTCTTCTTGTCCTCGCTTTTCCATTCACTTCTTTGGTTTTCAACCATTTGTGGTACACCTACAGTAACAGCAATAGCTGTATTAGGCTTTAGAATTTTTAAGGGACCATTTGTGATGACAAACCACATATCATCGTCTAGGGTTGCAAGATGGGCTTGCATCCTAATCTTCCAAACATCGAAATTCTCCTTTTAGAACATAGGGACTTCGCTGAAATGTGTCATTTCTATTGTAGATTTTCAGAACAAGAATAACCTGCTCTGATACCACTTGTTGGGGATCGATTTAGAGTTTAGAGGGGGCTGAATAAACTCGTTCCTTTCTTTGACGTTTTTTCAAAGTTGCTAGAATCCTGTTAGATTATAACTTATCTTGTTCGAATATATTTCCAGCAGATCACAATAATTTGTGCAGAAACGATTTGATGGTTTGAGGTGAAAACAATAAAACAGTGGGTAGTAAACAGTAGTTGTTTCTGGAAGTTCGAATATGAAATTTTCTACGTCTCCCCTTCTTTTGTTTCGAGAAGGTATCACTAAAAGACTTTGGTTTTTACAGTACAACTCTTATACACACCCACTTCAGTTGGACTTACCCTTTAGTGATACCTTCTGGAAACAAAAGAAGGGAAGACTTTCACAACACAATATAATGAATACAACAAGTTTCTGGAAAAGACTCTTTTCCAGATTACAAACTCTTCTCAATAAGATGTAATAAGGTGAATAACTTGTGAAGAGATAAAAAACAGCAGCACAAGACAATCTCAGAAGATCAGATGTCTGCTATAAAGAGTGTGCTGCTTTTCTGTATATTGAGCTTGAAGATAAAGAGTAGTTCTTGATTGCTCAAAACAACGTAGGAATGATAGACAAAGAATGTGTTCCTTGTTGATAATAATTGTTGTTCTCTATATTAGATTGATCATTTAATATATAGAAACCTTGAATTCAACGTCTATAAACAAAACGATTTCTTTGACTCTGAGTGAATCAGCTTTATCACCGAAAAAGGGTCATGCGAAAAGCTTCAGAATAATCAGTCTTTGTTTTATACCAAAACTAGTAAGACGTGTTAAATGTCTTCATACATCATTAAATGGTGCAATTAATACTAGTACTATGTAAAGTAACGGTAACATTAAGACTTGTAACGATCAAACGAAAGACATTAAGTTCTGCTTCTGCTTAGGCTAACCGTTAAGTTTAGCTAAAAAATACTTGATAAGTACTGCTTTTGTTTTAGCGATACGAGTGCTTCTGCTATTTATATTTAACTTTGTTTTTAATATCATCCTCTACTGATTTTGACTCGCATCATCATAATTAAAGTAAGTCTAACATAGACTAACATAAAGAACCTTAATGCAAAATGTTTCGAGAAAACACAAGCATTAACTATCAGGAGAAATGCGGATATTACAATAACTCCATCCACAATGAGGAAAAATGTTGGAAGAAGCATGGGAAATATGTGGTTTGCTGAAGTGACAAGCATCATATTCAAGACTACTCGAACAAAAAGGACAAACGCCACTTGCACCAAAACTCAAAATTTTAGTCAGAGCATCGTTGGAAAAAAGAATGTGTCAATCCCATACCCGAATAATGATATAAAATTATAGATAGTGATTATTTAAATAAATCTAAAAATAATGATTGATATGTACTCATGGAAGATAGGATAATAAAGGATATTAAGTTTAAAAAAAAATAGTATAAGAGATCTAAATTTTCAGGGTGCAATAACAACTCTTGTTAGGAGAGCAATTGAAAGATTACGTTTGAACTGTTATACGATTTTAAATATTAGATTTATACTATTAATATTAGCTATAATTTTTGTTTTAGCGGCAAGTGCAATATTAGAAAGAAGATTGTTGTGGTGAAATAATTGCCTCTGCTTAGGGATGTAAACGAACCAAACTGTTTGTGAGCTATTCGAAACTCGATTCGATAAAAGCTCGTTTGAGCTCGTTTAATGAGGCTCGTTAAGATAAACAAATCAACTCAAGCTTTACAGTATTTGGCTCGTTAGCTCGTGAACATGTTCGTTGGTAATTTTAATGAGTAATCTTTTAGATGAAAAAATAATATTTTTGATATTTGATTTATTGATTTTGCATATTATTTATGAAATAAGAATTATTTGATTTATTAATTTTAATAAGAATAATATATTTTTCTTTAAATATATAATTTACTTTTTAATTAATTTAATGAAAATTTAAATGTATAATTCATATTTATTAAGCTTGTTTAGGCATGATAAATGCTTAAATAAGCTCGTGAGCCATGCATATATTCGTTAAATAAAGCTCGAGCTCGGCTCGATTATAAACGAACCAAGCTCAAACATTCAAGAGTTCGGCTCGGCTCGACTCGATTACATCCCTACCTCTGCTAGGACAACAATCAAAACGTAGCGCTTAAGCTGCTGTACGATTTAAAAAATTAGAATTCAACCGTTACTACTAGCTATAACTTTTGATAAAAGAATAAACATTCGCTCATACAAAATTAATGAAGATTTTTTAGGTAGAAAAAAAAATTATTTTACCATACATACCAAAATTATTTAATTACTCTATAAGGAGTATTTCTTAATCAAATGACAAATATTTTGAAAAAATAATTTTATATCTGAATTTTTTTTAAAAAAATTATTCATTCCTCTAAAGCCTCCATCATTTTCAGTTGGTAGAACCCCATTGATCAACTTTTGGTAACTTTTTATCATTACAATTTCGTAGTATGATCTTTAATGACTTCCGATAATTTTTTTTACCGAGTACTTTTCTAAGCAATTCTCGTGTTTGAATACGTCATTAAACTCTTTTTTTCCAATGCAACATAGCAAGTTGTTCGTAGAAATATGATGCACATTACACATTTGTTCAGTCAACCCACCTTTTCATCAACGCAAGATTAGTAGTAGTCAAAGAAAAAAATGTCATTGTCCACGAAGAACGTTCGACTCGATGGAATAAGTGAATGATTGCTTTAATGATCAGACGTCCGATTTCTCATGCCGACATCATTTCAGACAAGCTTCACACACATAAATTGCTCATTGTAATCTATCTGACTGATATAATTTGCAGACTATTACGTTAATCCAACGATTTATCCAACCGGATATTCCGACATGGAAAAAAGTCATTTGCATACCTCCCTTTAGGTGGGGTCGAAAGCTAACTTCATGTATTTATTTCATTGTCGCCTATGGAGACTTTTGTCACCTCAGATTAGGTGTTTTCGATGCACTCAATGCAACATTTATGACTCTATGTTACTTTTCGATTAAAAATATATAAAGTCGTCTATTTCTTCAATAATAATTTAAGTTCAACTCACCTATTTTTTTTATTATATATAATACAATATATAATATTAATTCTTATATTTAGAATTTAAATTATAAATCTTGAAGTTTCGCAAGCATGCCACGAGTCCTCACTATTTCATCTCAAGCATTCAAAGAAATTATATTTTATTTGTGTCTTGGTACACGATATGTATATATATATATATCTTAATTTTTATTTTTTTTGTGTTAAATGATATGGTACTTTATTGAGATATAATAGTGATAAATAATGTACTAAAATAGTTTTATGATATTTATTTATATAATGACGATCAAGTATTTTATAAATTTTTATTAATATTTGAGTAGATTTATTGTGAAATGGTCTCACGAATCTTTATCTGTAAGATAGGTCAACCCTACCGATATTCACAATAGAAAGTAATACTTGTAGCATAAAAAATAATTTTTTTCATAGATGACCTAAATACGATATTTGTCTCATAAAATACAATACATGAGACCGTCTCACACAAGTTTTTACTTTAATATTTTCGTATGCGCAAAATACATTTAATTTTGTAATGTAATACATGAGAATGAAAATAATCTAGAATTTTTGCAGACATAGGCACGAAAAAATACAAAAAAAATAATTTTTTTAAATTTATGATTTTTTATATTATTTAAAAAGGAAAAAAAAAATTTGAAAAGTCGTTAAGGAGAAACTTCACTACCTAGCGTTCACCAATTAATAGAGACGTCGACGAAAGCGTACCCACCAAATCTCCACCAGCACGGGCGACATTCTTTAAATACAGCTGCTCCACCGATTACTTCGAGGATTCACGCTTCTTGTGCGCTTGGCATCCGATTCTCTTACGCGTTCGATTTCTAAATTCCGATTCTATCTCTAATCCCTTTTCCTGGTGAGCTTCGATGATAACCCTTTTCATATACTTTGGAAAAAAAAAAAGATTTGTTTTTTGGTATTTTGGAGGTAAATGATGATTGCATTCACGTTCATTGGCTATTAGTGAGTTGTTGTTTTTTAATCAAATTGTTGGATTGAATCTGTTTGTTCATGAGATGTTCCTGGGAAATGCTTGTTTTAGTTCTCGGGTTATTATTATCATGTTTTTTGGTTTTATCCGGAATTATGGATAGTGGTGTCTTCAATTCTGATGAATTATATGTGATGTTTGTGAATATAGTATCAGAAGAATCTTCACTTTGCTGTGAATTAGTGTTCCGATGGGATTGGGAAGCATTTACAAGAGGCGTGCCAAGGTTTTTACATTAGCTGTTGTAATTTACCTCGACTATAAGGTATAGTGTGCTTCTTTCGGTTATCTTGACCTGATTATTTACTCATGCTGCGAAATGGAAACCATTTTCTTTGCTTTGTTTTCTTTCTGTTTTAATGTCTCGTAATCCTGAGGCAATTTCCTCTCATTTTTGTATGATTTTTTTTTATCTATAGGCCCTGCAACAGAGAGAGAAATGGATTCGCAAGTCTAACAGTGATGATCTCTGGGAGAAAGCTCACGAACGTAATGCTAAGCGTGTTCTTAATTTGATAGTTGAGCTGGAAGGTTTGTGGGTGAAACTTGGGCAATATCTATCTACACGAGCTGATGTGCTTCCCCAGGCCTATATTCGGCTTTTAAAACAGCTGCAGGATTCTCTTCCTCCTCGCCCTTTAGAAGAGGTGATTACTTTGATTTTAACATTTATCGGTTTTGTGAAAGTTAGTGGAAGATGAGCATGGTTCCACCCTAACTAAAATTTAGGCATGCCACAGCAAGAAGATCACAAGTTATTAGAGGTTGTAGTCACCATCCTCGAGATCCATGAATGGACCAAAATTTTCTGCCAGGAATTTGCATATATACCATGTCACTCTCCCATATGATTGGCTATCAGAAATATGCATTTTTGTTTTGGTTATATTGTTGTTGTACCATAGATATCTACATTTTTTATGGCTACATTGATGATAGTACCTCAAAAATTTGTGGGGAAAAACAGCTTTTTGAGTTTAAATGAGAGTGGAAATTTGTTGTGATAAAAAGTGGATAGGCCAAACCTGCATGATTGGGGAAATCAATCCTAGCCATCTCATCTACTATTTTTTTTATAATATTTTTTTTATATATATGAATATGCTTACCATTGTGAGATAAAAATTTGAGCAAATAAATCAGTTTTACCCTCAAATGGTGAAATTTATGCAAATGTTCTTGGGAAACCTATAACTAGATTCTTTTATGCAGGTTCGTCAAACTATCAAAACAGAGTTAGGGGGATCCATGGACGAGCTCTTCTTGGATTTCGATAGAATTGCTCTGGCAACTGCATCAGTAAGACCCTTGTGCAAATATTACTGTCTGAGAGAACCAAGGAACTGTGGATGCAGATTATTGCTTTTTGATAACACGTTGAAGTACAATTAATCATTTTTTTGTTAGTAGAAAGGAACGGATATTATACCATTACCGTAACAACTTTGTACTTGTTCTTAGTGATGGAAATTTTTAGACAAGAGTAGTTCTGCTGATCATTTGAAGCTGTTATCCTAGTGTCTTAAGAAAAATCATGAATAAATAGGTTCTCTACAGATATCTACTTCCCAGATACAGGACTAGTGGTCATTCTGACATTTTTTCATTTTGTCTTTTATGAACATAAGTATTATTTTGCCTATAGTTGTTTCCATTTTTGCCTGTGGCGGAATGATTTATATGCTGGATGTACGTAATGATCTGTTTGATCTTTTATGCAGATAGCTCAAGTTCATCGGGCTACCATGATGGATGGGAAAAAAGTGGTTGTTAAAGTTCAACATGAGGGCATAAAGGAAATTATATTAGAGGTCATTATAGACCTTTGTTCTTGGGGTGTTAGGATGTTGTTTGAGTAATGTGCCAGACAATAAAAGGATTATTGCAAACTTCACTTTTGCAGGACTTGAAAAATGCCAAGTCTATAGTTGATTGGATTGCTTGGGCAGAACCACAATATAACTTCAATCCCATGATAGATGAGTGGTGCAAAGAAGCACCCAAGGAACTTGACTTCAACCATGAGGCTGGTAGGTGTGAATTCTTCATTTAGTTGTATCTTTTGTCTTGCACTTGCAGTATCATTTAACTCTTATGTTGCTTCTCCTTTTTGTGTAGAAAATACTCGGAAAGTTTCAAGGAATCTTTGCTGCAAAAGTAACAGTGGTGATGACAATATAAAACGTGTGGACGTCTTAATTCCAGAAGTTATTATGGTATTATTTTTTCTAAATCTTTGAGATGAAATTCTGGTCTACATAGATTGGTGCTTTTCCTTGAGAAACTAAACAATCATGGTTGCTAGTCAAATTTTCAATGACGGTAGTGAATACAAAATAATTGTTTTCTATCAAGTGTTAAAGATTTAGATTCACTATTTTTTTTAAAAAAAAACCGTTATCTTTTTTTTATTGTTATTAGAGGCAATGAAAAAATTAACCGGCCCTACCTATAGCAATGAAGCATAACAAAACCACTTTTCAAGTGCCTACCAACAAGTGCACCACTGTCTGTGTGGGTGGCAGGTTCAATATGAGTTGAGCCTGCTCAATTGATTTGTTAGCTTCCTTGAGTATGATGCTGAAGCTCGAAATTTGCGGACTTGTGAGGTTCAAAAGCTGATGAGCCTAATTGTGAGCACTTTTTTCTTTGATATGAACTTAATCTTCAACGGGTATTCAAACTTTGAGAGGATCCCATTTAGCTGTTTGTTATCGAAAATATTCAAATTTTACTTGTACACTTGTATCAAATGTAAAGGGAAAAAATGTATAAGAAGATAGAAAGAGATGTAATTGCTGCGGATACAATGTGATTTGCCTTATTTGCTCTGTCAAAGATAAAATGAGTAATGCGCTGCATCATAAGTGAGATTTATCATCTTTGATTTTATTGCCAATGGTTTTTCTTGAAAGACCACGATAAATAATATTTTTTTATTTTTGTTTGAAGTACAACTTAGATAGGAAGTACAATTAAACAGATTATTTAGTTGAAAGGTGGCTTGGAGTTGGTTTTTTCTTCAGAAATATCAAGACACGGAATTATTCTATAAACTTTGTTGGATTTGTTCTTTCTATCTTGTGATGGTAAAAACTTGAATTTACTAGTCTTACTCTACATTTAAGAACTTCTGTATTTATAAACCTTAGACAGACCAAAAATGCTCTCTAGGTATCTCTATCAATCAAATTGAAGCTCCATGCTTCCACGGGAAAAGAAAATAGGAGTATAAATCTACTTCCTTCAGTAATATGTTATTATGTTAGCAAAAGTCGGTGAATAGTGAATACCTAACCGGATGGCAGCTACAACATTGTGATACCATATTAGTAGTTTTTCAATTGGGTTCAACTGCTCTACAAAGGTGGTTCATGAGATTCAATAAAATGTTAGTTGTTTTCATTTATTATGTACAAATTGTTCTGAATATAGTTCTCTGGGTGTGGTAAAATGTTCCTTTGTACTGAAGACCCCACCCATCCTCAATTTTTTCTTTTTCCTGCATTTTACTGTGAAAGGAGTTGTATTAACTTTTCACTCTATTTTTCGTTAAGTCAACTGAGAAGGTCCTCATTTTAGAGTATATGGATGGAGTACGACTAAATGACTCAGAATCATTGGAAGCACTTGGTGTGGACAAACAAAAACTTGTGGAGGAAATTACACGCGCCTATGCCCATCAAATCTATGTTGATGGTTTTTTCAATGGTGATCCTCACCCTGGTACTCTCTGCTCCCTCTATCTTTTACATGTCTGTATGTTATTTTTCCTAATAGTCCACAATTTGTTAATTGTTTATGGGATGTAAAATAGGAAATTTCCTTGTGAGCAAGATTCCTCCACATCGACCAATTTTGTTAGATTTTGGTCTTACAAAGCATCTATCAGCAAGTATGACACAAGCACTGGCAAAAATGTTTCTAGCATCTGCTGAGGTTAGAACTATTCTTTTATTTTAGTTCTTTATATTACCTGACACGTAATTGCCTAAAATGATTCGAAAGCACAATCCAATGTATAACTATCCCTCGATACTTGAAACTTCAATTGTTTTGCTGACTCGAATACATTCCAACTTTGACATTCTTTTATTGTGATTCTTTATAATAAACTAACACGTAGAAGCTCATAAATAATCAGAAAACCCAGTTCAGTCAATAATTATCCCCTGATTCCAGAAACTTCAATTGTATGGCTAAGTCAAATGCCTTCCACCTTTTACACTATCCTTTTATTGTGGTTCTTTTTATTAATTGACACGTGGAAGCTCATAAATGATTAGAAAGCACCATCCAATCTATTACCATCCCCTGATACTTTCATTCCTCCTTTTGCATGGAACTGTGCTGCTATTGAATTTTCTAACTTGTACATCACAAAACACCCTTTCTCTTGCAGGGTGATTACGTGGCACTTTTATCTTCCTTTGCAGAAATGGGACTAAAGATGCGGTTGGACCTTCCGGAACAAATGATGGAGATAGCAAATGTGTTCTTCCGCACCTCAACTGTGGCAAATGAAGCTCCTGTAAGCTAGCACATTTTGTTATAATGTGAGTTTTCCAATTGTGTACTCAATGAACTTTACTCATTGGTCTAGCAAAACATGAAAATCTTGGCTGAGCAAAGGGCTAGAAACATGAAGATTGTGCAAGACAAGATGAAACTCAATAAGAAAGAAATGAAACGTTTTAATCCCGTAAGTTCATAATGTCTTTCGGTTTGCTACTATCAACCTATTGATGAGCTATCTTTTCTTAGTTTCTAAGATATTTCAAACATTTCTTCAGGTCGATGCTTTTCCTGGTGATATCATTATTTTTGGCAGAGTAATTAATCTCCTGAGAGGTGGAACACAGATATATAGTATAATCTCTATAATTCATAGCATCGGGACCACGTAAATTCTATCGACAAAGGAGATATTTAACAATCAATACACACGTATATTTTAATTAATTTGCATAGTAATCTAGGATTAAATGAGCATACACTTAATCAACTAAAAAATCATGTGCATATTATTAAAGTTGAATTACTCTGTTATCATGTTATGAACTAAGCAAAAAAATGATAAAAGAGGAGTATATAAATTATATGATATTGTTAGTATGCCAAATGGTAGCAAATCAAAGCCCTAAATATAGAAAACAATTAGTCAATTTAAATTTATATAGTTTTGGGGTGTGACAGCTAAGGAAGTATACAAGTATCAACAACACTTCGCGATTTTTTATTCTTATAGTATGATAAGGCAATTACAAACTTCTAGATCTAATTGGAAAAATTAGAGATGATATTTAATTATTTTTTAAATTAAAGAAAATTAAGAAACAATATTCTTGTTTTAAAAAGTTGCCGGCTCAACAAACAGTCACGGTTTCTATTTATTTTTATAAGTTTAGCAAATTATTAAGTTAAAAAGATTATGATGTATATGTATACATATAATTGTATATAAATTTTTCTCTACAAATTTCTCCTGAATTTGGGAACCGGCATGGATATCAGGGCTTTCATCATCCATGAATGTACGCATTGTATATGTGGATATCATGAGACCATTTGCTGAATCCATTTTGCAATTGTAAGCTTTGCTCTCTCTCTCTCTCTCTTTTTAATATTTTCAAGGTCGCTTGCCTCATTTGCTATTTGTGTAACTTCTCTTAGCAACCTAAACAATGGTCCAGCATTTAATGCACGATGGATCCATGACACTCCGATCTTATCTAATGTTGAAGACAAGTTGAGGCGGCTCTTAGTTGATCTTGGGAATGCTGATAAAGTACTTGGGATCCAGGTGCATACTACTGCTTCATGACATGTCCGAAAGAGAGCTAATCATTTTTTTCCCAAAATAGATAGTGCTTTTGGTAGTTACTTGATAGAGGAATTGATATCTGCGTTCATCTAGAGCTTTGGAATAGTGTGTAAGAGATTAACAAGATATAGGATTTATCCTAGTACATTCTTGTCTTTTTTATATGATAACATGAAAATTTCTGAAAAAAATTCTGTTTCGGCAAAAATTATGTCATTTGTTATACAATGAATGACTAATTTGTTAGTATGTCTGACACAGTATTTTAGTTTGTCCATTTCTTCTATTGAGAAGGCTGATTTGACTCGTCATAAATTCCCGTGGCTTCTTTGACAGGCCTTCATTTCTGTTTTGAAAATGTATAGGTATGTGCCTATAAAGATGGAGAAGTAATTATTGACACGGCTGCTGGGGTGCTTGGAAGATATGATCCTCGGCCTGTTCAACCGGATAGTTTATTCCCTGTTTTTTCTGTATCAAAAGGGATCACGGCAGGCATGGTACATTGCCTAATTGATGATGGGTACGCAAAAGCTTCCGTGCTTATGTTGTCCCTTGCAAGGAAAATCTTAAGTGATTGTGCTTTAAATATTTTGTACTAGTCACTTAATATTTGTCACTTAAATAGTTTAATGGATTATCACCGTGATTTGGGAATCAAATACTTGTCATTTTACAGAAAGTTATAACTAGTGATAATAATGCAAATCAAATATTTTAAATCATAAAGCATCCCAAACTCCATATCTCAAGTTCTTGTCGCAGGAAGCTGAATCTCGAGGAGAAAACTGCAAATATCTGGCCTCACTTTGAATCCAGCGGAAAAGATCAAATTAAGGTAACTTTTTGTGCTGCAGTTTAATTTTGCCGATGCTATTGAAGTATGTCATCTATTTATGGCAAAACTTGTAGTCGTTGAGAAAAATAACGAAGATGGTAATGAGAAAATCTGAAGTTTCTGAACTCCAACCTTTTAATTGACAAAAGTAAGATGCAGTTTACAATTCCCAAGTAGAACTCCTATTTTGTTTTATTTGTTTATGTTTAGCATAATTAAACAAAATGTAAATATATATTTTTTATTTATGCAAAATTAGGTTCATCATGTACTTAATCATACGTCTGGGTTACACAATGCCTTGGCTAGTCTGACACGTGAAAATCCGTTGCTAATGACTGATTGGGATGAGTGTCTGGACTGTATTACGGCGGCGACACCAGAGACTGAACCCGGTCATCAGCAGTTGTACCATTATTTATCTTTTGGATGGCTATGTGGCGGTATTATTGAGGTATTTCAGATCTTTTTAAAATGGAAAGCATATAAATTCTGGTCTCATCCAAAATGGATCTCTATTTTTTTTTTGAGTTACTTCAGGTTGAGGTTTAAATGCTATCAAATGCCTGATATACCTGATTTGTTTAGCAGCAAACATTTCACATATTATGACCCTTACATTCAAAGTTCTATTTATTTGACATATTAAATATATGTAGATGGGGAAATGAAGGAAAAAACTTGTAGTTATCATGACTAATCATGATCATATATCCAGTAGTAAACAGTTATATGGCTTAGAAAGATTTTGAAACAATCTGCTGAATGGATTTTGTCGCAGGACTACAAAAAATCTACAAGAAAAAAGGATTGTGGTGGATCCTTTTGCATATTCTGTTTATATGCCTTGATATACCGCATATAAACTTGTCGATATTTGAACTGGCATGATATGGAGATAATAAAATATCGTCATCATTCTTGTTGTGCAGTATGCCTCCCATAAGAAGTTTCAGGAGATTCTTGAAGAAGTGTTTATTCGTCCTCTCAATATAGATGGCGAGCTATACATTGGAATTCCTCCAGGCATGTCCATTCATCAACTGTTTTGCTCACACTCACTTGTGCTCTTGATACACTGTGTTCATCTTTGCTTACTCAATTGAATATCTTGACTGAAAGGAATTTCATGCTTCACACTACCCAGAAGGGTGTCTCTAGGAGTGAATATTTATCAAAACATCCGCTTGTATTGATAAATTAATTTCCATGAATCATTGGGGTAATGCCCTTAGGGTACCATCTCATCACCCCTTAACTGAGGATCAAACTATTTTTTCAATTCAAAACATAGTATTTTTAAACCTCGGTGGAGTTATACATAGTAATGGCTATGGCATGGGAGGTTTTTCTGAACCTTTAGGGTTGGAACATTCGGTTTACTAATTTTTTAGTCGCTCGTTATTTTGTTCATTTATGACATCTATTTATATTTGCGAAATTGTTAAAAGCATGGGCGACCCTTTAACATGGGCGACCCCAGAATTCGACTGCATTGTTTGCCTCTGGGTTTGTTCCATTTGGGGGACAACATATTAACTTCTCCCTTGCCAAAATTATAAGCTTGAAATTGTCCTTAGTTTTTTTTTCCGGCACATAGCCTGACCATATAGTTTCTTTCTCGTAGGTGTGGAATCTCGACTTGCCACGCTTACCGTAGATATGGACGAAATACAAAAATTTTCAGAAATCAGTAAGCGTCCAGACCTACCATCCACCTTTCAGAACCAAATACAAGATGTTTCTCAAATGGCATCCACTCTTCCTGCCTTATTCAACACACTTAACGCACGCCGTGCCATCATACCTGCTGCTAATGCACATTGCTCAGCTCGAGCCTTGGCACGCTACTATGCAGCTCTTGTCGATAAAGGTGTCATTCCACCGCCACATTCTTCTTCCACCAAGCCCCCACTCGGCAGCCATCCGCACATTCCCAAGTTCTCGTCTCCAAGAACCTCCAAGAAACGGACGTGTTTCAGCCGTAGCTCCACTAAAAAGTTGAGTGACAATAACTACTCTCAGGTTCCGAGCAATGACACCACCTCCAATGGCTCGTTACCTGATTATCATAGCAACTCTAGAACTACGAAGCTTTTTACCAACAGTAACATTCACGATCAATTCATGGGAGTTGGAGAATACGAGGGTTTGACACTTCCGAACGGGCAATTTGGGCTTGGATTCAAGAGATCTTACTCGGAGGATGGTAAATTAATCGGTTTTGGCCATTCGGGCATGGGAGGTTCAACCGGATATTGCGACATAAACAACCGGTTTGCGATTTCTGTGACTTTGAATAAAATGAACTTGGGAGGTGTGACTGCAAAGGTGATGAAGTTAATTTGTTCAGAACTTGATATTCCATTGCCTGCAGATTTTTACAGATTTACAGAGAGGATACATGAGAATGAGGTAAATGTGGCTAGCCCTTTGATTAATTGAGAAGCATCTTATAGTATATATTTCTTTGATCATATTTATTTTCGTTGATCTGGTTTTGCATGATACAAATTTAATACAGATAATGGAATTTAAATGAATTACATACTTGAATTTTTATATATTTATTTATTCTTTTTTCATACAACGGGTGTGGGGGTATATATATATACACATATATATTGTTTTTATCAAATTGAATTGAGGCATATAGAAGTGACTGGATACTTGCATTTTTAAACCTCCACCGTCAGTGTCGACCGGGGGCTTTGAAAATATAACAGTAGGCGAGGCCACGCCTGCCACAGTGGCGGGGTTCTGTCCTTTATATGTTGATCGATTTTTATGGCCTTTGATTGTCTTGTTTCGCTTAAGATTCCGAGAAACACAGATTTCTTTAGGATATCTATCGTGAGTTCAGAATTCTATAAATCTCTATATAGTATAATTATTACAAAAATTCATGTGAGACGATGTATTATATAATAGGAAGATAATATATACTAGTCGTTAAGGCAACATTTTACATGTGTAACATAATACACAAATATTATGTATGACTTGAACTACTGTATTTATATTTTATAAAAGTATTTTGATAAAAATGATGTTTAATATTAAATAGCAAAGATACCAAAATATTATGCTGTTGCCACAAATTTTTCGACATTACATAATCAAAATGTTAATTTCATTAATGAAAAATTAGTTCATTTATGTAGTTAACCAAATAGATTGTACTAAATGATATTTTAGGTAAATTCGAAATTATACCATGATCCAAACGATTAT